>NW_028258137.1:8072037-8382500 GCF_053883595.1 Heterocephalus glaber
ATAATGTTTACAGAGCACTATTTGGCTTTGGCTCCAGAGCATGACTAGGTATTTAATTAACAACTGTCAGATATAATTTACACCATTACAATGACCAGAAAATGGATGCTTGTTGATTTTTGTGTATTCCAACAAAAACACTACAGCTAGCATTGGTGAGGGCACAACAAATGGGAGGTGGCACTATAATGGTTGAAATCAAATTTCTTACCCCGTGTAACCAGAAGATTCCCGAAGGCCATGGTGTCTCTGCCTCCCATAGAAACTGAATCATTTTACCCTTACGACCAGTAAACTTAACTGATTTTGTTACTTTTTTTTTTTTTTTTGCTTTGACTACCAGGAAATGCCAAAGCAAATCTTTAGTCCAAATATGTAATTTATTTTGCATAATGTGAGTTGTAAATATGCATTATACTGATTATAACTTTATATTTGTTTTACTGTTTTATTCTATATCAAACAGTATATAGGCTAAGTGTCAGCAAACTACTGCCCATGGACCAAATCCAGCCCACCAGCCTGTTCATCCACAGTTCACTTATTTTGTACAGTCTATGATTTACCATGCAAATAAGAGGGGACTAAAAATACCCAAATCAAATCTTGTGATGACAAAAAGAATTAATGTCATTTACACAGTAGTTTCACCAAAAAAAAAAAAAATCGAGCTAAGAATATAACTTCATGACATATAAAAATTAAGATCTTAGTGTCTATAGTAAGGTTTTATAATCTCGGACAATGCATTTAGGTATTGTCCACGGCTCGCTCTGCACTACAAGAGTAGAGTGAATAGTTATGGGGGCCTTGGCCGCTAAACAGGGTCACACAACCGAAATACCTACTATGGATGACGCAGCAGATGCTCAGGTAACTTGAGTCCTTAAAACCACTTATAAGGAGAATATTGTTTTGAAAATATGGAGGGGTGTTCAAGAAGAAACAAGTAAGTCGAGGAAGATCGTGCAGCTGGAAAGACGGTAGTGCTAGAATTTTGTAGCTAAAGTTCTTCTGACTCCCAGGTCTTCCGGTTCCCTTAGCCAGGCCCATGGAACCAGGCCTCAAATCCAGGCAGTGCTGCCCACACCTGCAGACAAATGAACGGAAGTGTGCAGTGGCTTCCGATACCTCCACCTGGGGGACAGAGGTCTGGGGTGATGGGACCATTTCACGTCACACTCAGGGCTGGTGTTCTGCTTCTCTGTCTTCTTTGCCTTGAGGACACATCTTTCTCCTGTGCATCACGGAACAATCTCACCCCTTCCTGGGTACAGCTATGGGTACTCACTACTCACTAAATAAATGCTCACTGAAACACTTGATCCCTACTACACACACACACACACACACACACACACACACACACATATATACATATACAGACAGAGAGAGAGAGAGAGAGAGAAAGGGATAAATGCACACTAAACAAAAGCAAGAAACAGAAAGGAATGAAGGTAAAGTGAGTTGGCTTTGGAAATCAAACCAAACTGGATTGGAGCCCCCACCACCCCCCTCCACTCCAGAGAGAGCAACGTGATTTCTGCATCTTGGTTTTTCGCATCCCTAGCACTGGGGCAGCAGCATCTGCTTTGAAGGAGTCCTGCAGTAAAGCAAGATCGGAACATACAGGAACTCAGCGGATGCTCAAAATGCAGTGGCAGGGAATTGGGTTGTTTTTGCCAAGTCTGGGGTCCTTCAGGGAAAAGCATCTTCTGGGACTGAAAATCATGGGAGGATCTCCAATAAGTTGCTGGGTTTGTCGGAACCAAATGTAGCAACATTTACATTTTTCAAACCATGGAAACCTGAGGGGCAATGCTGGAAAACATAGACACCTTGAGAAAACGTAAAGGCTCCAAAGTGTTCTTCCATTCTGGGACAATAGGAAAACAGGAAAGCATTAATAATGTGTCATGCCTGACTGCTGGCGGAACCCTCCTCAGGAAAGTATATTTGGGTATAAGTCACAAACCGGGCATAGTGTTTCCCAGCCCAATGTGTCATCACAACCCCTCCCACAATCCCCATCTCAGGAAGACATGGAAAACCTTTCAAATTTGACAAAACCCAGGGCCTTCCTCAAAAAGGACTGTCCCTTTCCACAGACCTTCCTCATTCACTGCCAGCTCAGAGACCCAACTTGGGCTAAAGCAAGGAAATTCAGGCGATTGCTCAGCTCCCCAGCGGCTCGAGGAATTGACAGTCTCTAAATTACTGCCCGAGAAGCATATCACATGCCAGCTGACAAAAGGAGGAGAGGAAAAATCCTTACAGTTTGCGGAGCATCCTCTCTTCCTCTCTGGGGAGGAGGTGTTTCTGGTGTTCATGTCGCTGGACCCGGAAGCCAAATGAAAAATATGTGATTACAAATACCGGGGAGGGAAGCACTGCACCAATGAAAAGAAGAATAAAGAGGAGTCCAACTTTCCTTGTGTAGGAGGCAATTTGGCTAAAAGAATAAGAAGAAATGAGATAATAAAAGTAACAAATGAACCTGCAATTGCTTCGCTTCCGGGAGCTCCCATCTGATTTCAGAGTGGCTCTCGGAGTCAACTTGGGTAGATTAATATATCTGTGGCATGTGCAGGAGCTCCAGGGGTCTCAGACCCAGTTGGCACAAGACTTAACCCTTGGCCAGTGGGCTGAGAGTGCCAGGTCCAGGTGGAACCAAAACAAGAAACAGTGTCCTGGGGTGTCAGAGGTGTCCTTGTAGTGTCCTTGTTGCAGATATCTGAGCTTCAAGTTAGCTCATGGGGGACTCAGGTTTCCCTTTAAGAAGAGCACATGGAAAAAGACAAAGAAAGAAAGAAACACTCCAGGGAAGATAAAAGAGTTATCAGGGCTGAGCAGAGACCAGCCAGGTACCAGCGTGGTTCTCCTGGGTCACACACGTCACTGCCGGATGTGCCGCTTGGCACCAGAGCCCACCTGCAAATCAGAGCCCACCAGGACAGGCATTGAGATTTTATTTTAAATGAGAGCCACTGGGCTCACCCCCATGGAAGGATCCAAAGAGGAAGGCATCCTCCTCAGCTCTGCACGGAAGTGACAGCCCGCTCCTCTGTCCCCTTCTGCATGCAGCCCACACTCATCAGAGCCTGGGGACACACAGCCCATGGGAACAGGCTGAGGCCCCTTATAGCACAGCCAGGAGAGCTCAGGAGAGCAAGAGGCAGTGCACAGGGCATTCAAGGAAGGCCATCACTGTCCTGCGAGCTGGTATGGAAGGATGCATTCCTTCAGCTGGGCTTGCAAAGAGTGGCCCAGGTGACCCTGGACTGAGTTGAGAGGGGATGAACGCAAGGTAGGAGCTGAAGGACCTGGAGGAGAGAGGAGCTTGAGCCAAACACCTGCTGTGCAGTGCTGGCTGGCACCAGGAACAGAAAGGTGCAGGTATCTGTCCTGCTTGGTGGGCCTTCCAGCCCTGTGCGTTCACTGCTCCTCCTGCTGGGATTTTCTTGACTGACCACAGCAACCTCTCAGCCTGGAGCTGGGTTGCCCAGAATGGAAGGCACTAGCCTATGACACTGTTTAAATTAATTCCAGTTAAATAAAATTGAAAGTTCAGATGCTCAGTTGCGCTGGTTGCTTGCAGAGTACCCAGCAGCCCTGTGTGCAGCTGGTGGCGGCTGGGTAGGACGTGGCAGGGCTGGCTGAGAGCACTTCAGAAAAGGTGAGGCCAGGAGGTATGTTTCTATGTGTGAAAATGCGATTGTCCTGTGGAGCAGTAGCTTCCCGGAGGTGGGCCAGCCATTTCCTCGTGGGTGCCACCCTCCCTGCAGCCCCACCAGCGTTCCTGGCACCAGGCTGGTGCTCAGTAGATATTTGCCTGTGGTGAGGAGGAGCAGAGCACCACCAAGCAGCAGCGCCAGCCATGCAGACTCCAGAAGCCCAATCCATCCCGGAAGAGCAGGAGAATCTTCCAGCTCTGGGGCTCGAAGCATTCCTAAGGCTCAAGCGTGCTGGCGCTCTCCTCTCTCCTGTGTCATTAAACAGCTCTGAGCTGGCAACGTGGTGAAATGGCCTTTGCTGCAGCTGAGTCGACCATCTCTTCAGCCTGGCAGAGCAGGAGCCGCCTCTCCACCACCACCTCCCTTGGTGACACTGTCAATCCTTCTAAATAACACAAGGCTTGTTTGCAATCAAGTTAAAATGTGTTTAATGGGGAATAAATCTGTTCCCGATCAGGATAATTGCATTAGTGTCACGCAGCTGACTCAATACCTGGCTGAGAGGTCCTATATTTAGGAGGTTGGGACACTTTTAGCTTGCCTTTGTGTGTGCGCTGTTAGTCACAGTCACACAAATGTGGCTCTGTTTAAAGCCTTGGTGTCTGTTCAGTGCCCTTTGGGTCTTGGGCTGCAGGTAGAAGCTTGTGGCACTGGAGGACAAAGCTTGGGACAGGTGCTTCAACCTGTGCTTCCAGCCCAGAGGTAGCAGATGGCAAAGTCAGCACCTCTGGGTGAAGGTCAGGGGCCTGAAGGTGGGAAGGGACCAACATGAAGGTCAGGAAGGAGCCCGGAGCATTGAGACCATGGGCTCAGAGTGGACAGGCCCAGAAATGAATCTGAATCCAAGCTTTGTCCTTCTGTGCCCTCAGGCAAGCTGCACCAAGCCATTAAGTCTCAATTTTAATATCTTTGAAAGAGGGATTTCACAGCCTATGGGAGGCACGATTCAGGGTCCCCTAAGCCTCCTGCTTCCTGCTCTTGACTGTGACTATGATGGAATGGTTTCCTCCCCTGACTAGCCTGTGCCATCCAACAAGGTGGCAGGGTTTTACAGCTGTGACTAGAGGTCAAAGCACATGGCTTTGTGTTAGTTAGTTGAGATAACAGTCAGGTGTGTTGGTGCATGCACACTTGTAATCCCAGCACTTTGGGAGGCTGAGGCAGGGGGATTGCAAGTTTGAGCTCAGCCTGGTGAACTTAGTGATTTAGCAAGACTCTGTCTCAAATTTAAAAAAATAAAATTCAAAAGGGTTGAGGATGCAGCTCAGTGCAAACCTGGATTTAGCCCCCAGTACCAAACGAAAAAAATAAGTAAAAGGAGGTGTGATGGTGGTGGGGCTGACCTAATCAGTCAAGCTCCCTAAAAGGGTTTGGGGCCCATCCTAAAGAAGTGTGGGCAAGCCTCCTGTTTTGAGGGAGCAAATTACCACATCCCAAGAGCATCTACAGACAGGATCTGGAAACCTGCTGGAATTTCTCCTCAGTTCTGAAAGTGACACCACTCAACAGCCAGCAAGGAAACAGGAACCTCAGGCCTCCTGTGACAAGGACATAAATTCTATCAAAAAACACAAGCTTCTAATAAGACCACAGCCCTGGCTGACATTTTGATTTGAGACTGAGGTGACCCAGAGCAGAAGACTCAGGTGGGGAAAAGACTTCTGACCTACAGAACTGCAAGATAAAAAAATATATACATTATATAATATTATATTACACACATATAGTTTTTAAGCTGCTAAATTTGTGACGTTTTCCTATGTGGCAACACAGAGCCAATAAATACAGTGCAAGTGACAATCTGCTAAGGTTGGTACTAGGAGTAGGTAGCAGAGTGCTTGGGAAGGAGTTTGGAAGACTCTGAGTGATGGACAAGGGACAACTGTTGCTAAGGATCACATCTCTAAATTTCTCTGCCACCGCTTATGCATGATAAAAATCAAGTAGCTTTAGGGTTCTAGAAAGGGCTCTCAATTTGCAACCCGGGTCTGCTTGTGAGTGGCTGTGACACTGGGAAAGGGACTCCACCCGGTCGCTCTAGCTGGGTGACAATAACTCCCTTATAGGCCAGTGAGGCATGAGCTTTAAGGGGTGTCTTAGCTAGTTTTCTGATGCTATAAGAGAATACCAGAGCCTGGACAATTTATAAAGGAAAGAAGTTTATTTCTCACAATTCTGGAGGCTGGGAGGGTCTCAGCATATGGTAAAGATATCGAGGCCAGATAGCAGTGGAAAAGCACGTGGAATTGTTAGCAGCAGCCCACACCCAAGATAATTAACCTACTGCAACAATAAGGCCTTCATCTTCCTAGTCATGTTCTAAGGTCCTGCCGCTTCCCACCATTACCAGGACATTCACATCATGGCGAGGAGGTAACAATTCCAAAATGCTTGGCTGGTTACAAGGTTAACAGATGCTAGTGATCTAAATGACTTCTATTTCCAGCCCAGACACTGCCAGCTTCCAAAGGCAGTGGCCCATTGGTTGAGAGATGAAGGTTAGACAGTGACGTACAGTGAAGGATAAGTCTTATAAGAGTACAGAAGGAGAAGGAGACCAGGGTTAACTTCCTCCAAATACTACGAGGTTTCATGAGGTATGTTCTAAGCTGAAAAGATAACAGAAATAACAGGCCTCTGGGCAGTATTATCTATCTAATCTGAAGGGATCAGCTACCACCAGTCACAGATGGCTACCACCATCAATATCATCCATCCTTCCATCCATCCATCCTCATTTAGTGAGAGCCTGGAGTGTTCCAGGCCACAGACTAGATGCTATTTTCAGCCCAAATCCACTGAGCAACAGACTCACACACTTATCAGTATTCTGGGGGTGGCACTGCACTTGGCTGGACCTGCATGCCCCAAACCAAACCTCCTGTCCTCTCTTCACGTCAGTTCACATCAGAGTTCTCCATTCAGCTCCCCACATCAGAGATCTCAGACTCTACCGGCATCCTCAGCCTGCTCAACCCACTCTCTGTCCATACCAAGTCTCCTGAACCTCCTCTCCTTCTTCCATAGCACAACCTACATATGGGGTATGTGTTTCTGGTTGCTGCTGTGACAAACACCACAAACTTGGTGGATTAAAACAGCAGACAATCCTCTTACAGTTGTGGAGGCCAGAGGCCAAAATCAGTCTCACTCGGCTGAAGTCAAGGTGATGAGGCTCCTTGCTGCCTCCTGCATTCCTGAGATCCTGATCAGAGCCTGGAGATGCCCAGATGTTGTCATTCAGCCTGTCACGCAAGGTCTTTGTCATCTTTCTCTCGGTGACTGCAGCAGTTACTAACAACCCTCCCTGATATATCCTTTTGGAGGCAGCCAGAGTAGTTGTCTGAAAGCTTCAGGGCTACTGTGTTTGCTGCTCTTCTGGCCAGAATACTTTTCCAGGCTCTTCTCATGATGGGTCCTTTCCCATGGGAGGATTTCTTGGGCAGTCTTTCCTGATTATTCTATTTCCATAAGTTCTCCCCCTTTATCATTTTCCATCATATAAATGTATTTATTTCACCTATACTATTTACACTTACTGTAATTACCTACCTTCCTGCCTTCCCTCCATGCTGGGAATGGAACCCAGAGCCTTCTGCATGCTAAGCAAGCACTCTACTTAGCTCAAACTCCAGCCACACTGCCTTCACCCTCACTAGAATATAAGCCTCAAGAGTGGCAGGACCTTTTCCAGGTCATTTACTGCTGTTTCCTCTCTGCTTAGCATAATGGCTGGCAGGTGGCAAGGCGCCTGTGGAAGGCAGAACAATAGCCCCAAAGATGTCTACCTCCTAGCTCCTAGCAACATGCAGGTCTAATCCTAATCGCCTGTGAGCATGTTAGGTTACATGGCAAGGGGCAATGAAGGTGGCAGGTGGAATTAAGATTGCCAATCAGTTGACTTCCAGTTAAGAAGATCCTGGATAATCTAGGGGACTCAGTGCCTTAAAAGTGGAGGAAGTCCACTCCCTCTGCCGCCAGTCCCTGGCACATCTACAACACTATACCAGGGACTATTCTGGTGCAGTGACCATGCCTTGATGACACGGGTGTCCTCAGCACTGAGCACTAGGCCTAGCATATCACAGGAGATGCAAATGCTTGCTGAGAGAGAGTTCCAGACATCTGTGTTCTGCGCGCCCTGGCCCAGGCGTGCCCAGAAGACAAACAGGATAGACGGACTTCCTCCTGCACCCGGAGCTGCCTCTGTGCTTCCCAGCTTGGTCATGGGTTGGCTCCTTTCTCAGCCTCAGTTACCTTCTAGCAGGTTGCCCGGAACCCACATGTGGTGGGCTGAATAGTGTCCACCCGAGTGCCCACACACCCCAACTCTCAGAACGTGACCTTATTTGGAAATGAGTGTCTTTGCCGATGTATCCGCTGTAGTTAAGATGAGGTCATACTGGATGAAGATGGCCCCTAAATCCAAAAACCAGTGTCCCCTTATCAGGATGCTACCTAAAGACACAGAGATACACAGACAGAAGAGGGCGGTGTGAAGACAGAGGCAGGGATTGGGGTAATGCTGCATGCCTGGGTCATCGAGGCTTCCAGAAGACACCAAAAGGCCAGGGGAAGGTGATGATGGACCCCCAGCAGAGCTTTCCCAGATAGCATGGCCCTGTCAGTGTTTTGACTTGGAGGATCTGGCCTCCAAAATAGAAAACACAATCCTGCTGGACTGTCTCCTAGCGTGTGGCCCTTTGTTATGGCAGCCTAGAAAACGCATGTGCTTGGCTCCTGGCTGCTTGTTCCTGTGACTTTGCCCTTGACTTGGGCCGTCAAGGAGACGGGGGAATGGCGTGTTCCACATCCTCGGGGGTGCAGCAGGGAGCCTGGAACTTTGGCAGGAGATGGGCTCTTGGGAATCTTGGCTGGAGGTGGTGTCAAAGCCTTAGGTCGAAGGCAGGAGAGCAATAAGGAAAGGTGGACAAGGAAGTTCTCCAGCCTTAATGTGCCTCAGTTTCCCCCTGAGTACATGGAGGGCTCCCTGCCTTCATGTACCCAGTAGAGGGTCTATGTAAAGACAGCAAGTCTGTGCTTCTTTCTCCTCCTTCGTCTCTACTTTCATTACATTTAAGTACAGAGAAAATAACAGCAGTTTCTCTCTGAAACCCAAGAGGGGACCTGTAATGGCATGAATACCAGAGTCAAGCTGTGAAATTAAACACCCCAAAATCACAAATAATAAAATCTCATGTCAGTGCCCGGCCGCAGCAAACTTCAAGAAAACCAAGTCCCTGCTGGGCCTTTTTATTACTTGAGGTATATATGGTCTCTAATTCAAGGCTAAATATAAAACTAAAGCATACACGGCTGGACTTTCAAGTATTTTCAAAACACATTTAATACCTTGCCGTCAAACTCCCAGAATCCGAGCAGCCTGCGCCTTGCACCAGGATAAACAGAAGTCCAGGTGGACCTAACACTGGGGCTTCAAAGGGAGCCTGAAGAGGGGAGGGACGCAGAGGGAGCGGAGCCTGAGGATCGGAAAGCCGCACAGGCTGTCCTCTGCCACCCAGCAGGTGATAACGGAAACCAGCAGAGGCTGGCTGAGGGGCCACGCTGGGACGGCTGCCTCAGAGGGCCGCCTTTGGCCGCAGCTCTGCTCCTGCACCCCAGGGCCAGTGGAAAATAAGAAAAGTTCAATCTGCCTGGCAGACATGAATGGATTCTCTGTTATCCCAGGAATTCTCCACGGAGGAGGCAGCGTCCACAGAGCTGGCTCACTGCTTGGCACTGCCTGGCATTTTGGTCGGTTCGGTCATTGCACAGGGGGAGCCTCGTGTATGCCCAACATGGCTTTGTGCAGGCATTGGCGGACGACAGCCAGCGAGTCACACCACACCAGGGTCCTCACCCCCTAGAATTGTCTGCCATGGGGAGAGGGACCCAAAGAGCAAACGGCCCAGCACAGCTGAGAAATGGGGTCGCAGATTCTTCAAGACTCAGAAGGTGGAGTTCTGGCTCCTCCCGTGGGCCCCATGAGCTTGAGAGTGATCTCCCCACACAATACAGCAGTCACTGTGTCCTGCAACAGCAAATGATGGGGGTACCTAAGATGCCCGGGTGTCGGTGGCCTGGTCAGGCCTGCCATGCATCTGGAGTAGCTGCTCCGGAGGAATCCAACAGGGCAGAGCAGCCTGGACTGAGCCCAGCTGAGCCCCCTGCCCTTCGGGATCCAGGCACTGGATGGGAGGAAAAGCCATCGTAGGCTGGTCCTCCTGTCCCCGCATACCACATCACCTCCACCCCTGGCCACAGAACCAGAGATTTAGCCAGGCGAACCCCAACCCAGATGTAAGGAAAGCTAAAAAAACCAGAGTCATTGCTTTCTGCCAGGAGAGTGTGGAGCACTTCGTTACTCAGCAAGAGCTGAACAGAGGAAGTCCCGTGGTTGGTGAACTGCAACCAGCTCTGTAAGGTTCCTGGTGTGCAGCAGGCACCCAGCACATGCTCCTCCCGGTCCTTGTGACAATGGAGTTTGATTGCCTTTCAATTTCATTGCCTATTTTTATACTATGCTGCCTTAAATCATAAATTACAAGCAGCTTACCCATGCCTGATTCTTACTAAGCACTAGGTTTTATTGGGCTCTCAAAGTTGGAGAACGACAAACATGTAAATCAGAGCAGCTCCTCTTTGCTCTTGGGGGGGGGGGGAGGGGGAGGAGAGTTCTGCAACGAGGTTCTACACGCAACTGTCTGGCTCCTGATGTCTGCTTCCGGGACTGCAGTGGACACTCCAGGGCGAGCCCGGTGCATTCACCAGGAAGTTTTTAAATGATTTTCTGAGCAGTATCATTTTTCTTTCCTAAACGCCATGGATTTCCGAGCTCTGGTACGTTTCTGCACTAAGGAGAGTAGACAGCTCCCCTGGGCAGGTCTCATTGTGACGTTGTTTTTCAGATCTGCATCTAGAAGAGGTTATGTGACTCACTGATGACCAGCACGCATTCTGGAGCCAGCTGGGCAGCAGCGAGAGCCCGAGCTGTTCACCTCACAGATAAATAGGTGTATTACGGAACCACCGAGAAACTTGGTTTACACCTCTGAGAAAAGGGAATAAACACAGTGTCTCCTTCTAGTTTCCCGGGGAAGATTAAGCTGGATGATGCTTGCGAAGGTCTTAACAGAGAGCCTCCCCAACGTCAGAGCGCCAAATTATCATCTGCTATAATGGTTACCGTTTTGCTTCTGCCATGGCGAGGGCTGTCAGACTTGGCAAATGAAAATACAAGACGCCCAGGGAAATGAGAATTTCAGGCAGACAACAAACAATTTGCTCCTCTGGTACATCCTAACGATTCCACGAGACAATGATTTTACAGTAAGAATCGTCCGTTGTTCTTCTGAGGTTCACGTTTTCCGTGCTGCGGTGGGGGTTGGTTCCCAGGTGACTATTAATGTTATCACAGTGATAACTGACCCCTGTCACCCGAGTGTGTGGTTGCCCAAGAGCCCCCAGTCACACCCTCACTTCTCTGTTTTCTCATCTTCAACAACAATCGTACATCTTTCCCCCTTCCCAGTCTTGCTCTGAACTGCTGGCAATTAAGATAAGCCAGGAGGCTGCTCCAGAAAAGACAGGCTTCGAAACTTTCTGGAAGCCCCATCGCTGCAGCGATTATATAAGCAGCTTTCTACAGCAGAGTCAGGAGGTCCGCTGCAGAGAAGCCTCCATTTGTTCCCCCTCCGAGTTCCCACTGCAGAGCCCCCCTCCTTCCAGGTCCCCCCCACAATCTTTCCACCCCTGAGGTCTGGCTTCATCTGAAGTCGCTCCCCCTACCACTGACTCATTTTTTTCCCACATAATACAGTGCAGTTTATTACATAAGTGATTTATTGCATGCACCTTAATGTATAAGGGGCAAAACTTGTTTAAAATAAATCCAACTGAGAGGATAATCTCTATGGGCAAAATGTACTTCGACTTAATTTCTCTACTGGGTATTACACACTATATAATTGCCTTAAACAGAAGCTGCATACACAAATTTAGCTTGGCACCGATATCTGGCTGCACGGAACACTCAAGTTACATGCTGGGTTTTGCTACAAATCCTTTGCTCCACCAGAAGAAACTCAACGGTATCCCTTAAAGAAATATTCAGCCTGCCTCTCCTGCTGAGATTGGGGGGCAGGGGCGGGGGAGTGGCTGACTGTGTGCTAGACTTTGGGGGGCGAGAGGCCTGTCTTGGGAGAGGAGGCAGAGCTGCCAGCCTATCTCTAACCAGACCTGGCTCCTGCGAGTTCAGCTTCCTGTCCTCTTGTTCAAAAGAGAATTCAGCAGCAAATGACACTGTGGATCTGTCCCTGGCACCGGATATAGGACATGTGTTTAATTAAAGTTGATGGTGGCTTGCCCTTCTTTCTCCTGTAGATTAATTAATTAATGTATTTGTTGACTCCTTCATGCATTTATTCATTCCACAAATACCGGCTGGGCTTCTCTTGGCCCCTGGGCACTGGTGTGTTCTGGGAATATCACAGCAAGCTGCATGCTCTTCCAGCCCATTCATCCTGGAGGAGATGGTAATAATGAAGTCATCCCTCTGAGGAATACAGTATGACATACCAGGACAGTGTGACAGAGGACAGGTGCGTGGTGCTCTGGGGGACTGGGGGAGGCCGCAGGGGAAGGGGCTTTTAGAGAGTGGGTCAGTTTCTGAGTGCTGCTGTCATAATCACCCCAAACTTGGTAGCTTGAAATGACAAACTTACTTTCTGATCATTCTGGAGGTCAGAAGTCACCAATGGGCCCCAGTGTGGTAAAATTGAGGTAGCAGTAAGGCTACTTCCCCTTCTGGAAGCTCCAGGAGAGAACATGCTGCTTCCTTGCCTTTCTTCCAGCATCTGCAGGTTGCCTGTAGTCCTTGGCTGGCGGTCCTGTCTCCATCTTCACAGCCGACAATGTGGTCCACGCAGGTAATGCAGGGTAACCCCCTGATTTCACAGTTAGCTCATTAGCAAGCTTCTTCCCATCTGTAACTTTTCTTCTCCATTTGCATGAAGCCCAACAGAGTCACAGGTTCTGGGGGTCGGGGTGTGGACATGTTTGGAGCTGTTATTCTGCCTGTCGTAGATGCTATCTAGAGAGGGAGAGGGAGGAAGGAGAATGTTCCGAGTGGAAGTGGAGCAAGTGGAAGCTTCTGAGGTGAGGAGTCTGTACTGCGCCACTCTAGATGCATCTTGGGGAGCCAGAGGGGGGGTGCAGTGCAGAGCAGGTGCTAAGCTGGGCTGGAGAGGTACAGGAGCAGAAGCAGAGTCTTCATCCCAACAGCACGAAGACACCCTTTATATGTCTCATTAGATGGACAAAATACTACACTTTACAGATTTTAAGATTATAGATACCATTATTTTATTTTCTACAAGGACAAAAAGACTGCCAATTAAAGTATGGCACAATGCTTTCTCATCACTTAGCATTTTTATACTTATCACAAGAACACTTGCAGACTTCATTAGGCCTCTGCTTCTGTCATAGGTAGGTCTTGTGTGTACAATATAAATACAAGTGAAAATATCAGTGAGGAAACAATGGTTTAAGGCACTGCATTCCTAACAATTCTTCTCATTAAGGGTCTCTCTCCCCTGAATAACTTTTTATCTCTGAATCACTGATGGCCATGTTCTTCCAGACATGGACATTTTCTGCACAACCAGCTTTCTAAGAAGAAACCCTAAAGACAGCAAAGATGCCGGTCCTGGGCTAGTTCTGCAGTTGTGTTGAGCAAGCTTCTTTTGTCTTCTACTCCCAGGGTCCAAGGTTCCGGTGGTGAGGCCTCTCAAGAATGAAAGGTCCAAGTGGCCAGACCTGCCTGCTCCTCTACTTGGTTCCAGTAGGCTGAGCCCTCTGGCACTACTTCTGGGTCATTCCTGGAAGCTGCAATACCCATCTTTGCTGACACATGGGATATCTCCATACGCTTAGGCATCAGCGAAGGTCTACACCATCCCTGCCTGGCTAAGGAGGACTTCTGGAAAAGCATGGGTCTCAGAGGTGCTGACACGGGAGGATTTCAGAGATGCACCTGAAGGGCAAGGGTCAAGTGAGTGCTTTCCAAAGGTCTTTTGATGAAGCAAGATTTGTTCCCACATTTCAAATTGGAGATGGAAGAGCACAGATGAATAGCAACAACGTAAGAGCCCTGTGTTTATTCTGGGCACAGTCCTGGCCGCTTTCTTGTTAACATCAAAGTTAACTTCTGTGATAGTTAATTGACTGTGTCCACTTGACTAAAAAACACCCAGCTAAATTGGATTGGCATAGTTCTGCATGTGGCTGAAGGGATCTACTGAAGACTGAAGACCCAGCCTGGGTGGGCTTGCTGCCTGAATGGAATAAAGGGAAAGCAAGAAGGAAGACTCGCTTTTGTTTCTTCCGAGGAGCTCCAGTCTTTCCCTTCAGCTTGGACGTCGTCTCCTGGCTTCCAGTGCAGAGCCTTCAGCCTCCAGTGCAGACCCTTTAGCCTCCTGATACGGACTCACACCATGGGACACTACAGTGAGCTCCAGGCCTTCGCCCTTCGATGGATCCTTAGGATCTCCAGCACACAGACAGCTCTTTTCCACTCTTCTACACCTGGCTCTGTGGGTAGCCACTGTAAACCAATCTTGTAAATCCTTGTATTTATAGATCTTGCATTAAATCCATTTTTCCAGTGAGCACTGACTGACCTATCTCCTCACTGGAATTCTGCTAAAGGAGGTGTCATTATCATTATACACATAACATATGGAGAAACTGAGGCTCAACTAAACCAACAAACCCCTCTAACATGAGTGCAAAAACCAACATGTAAACTCAGAGTGTTCAGAAGCCCCATTTTTGTCTGTCCTAGTCCCTATGTGGAAACGTCCTTAAAGCCCTGAACGTGTCAAGGCCTTTCCACAGACATATGTGGCACACCTGCTTGGCCAGCAGCAGACACTGCTCTGGGCCCGAGGACAAAGTGGGTAAAGCCCCAGACCTTCCCCCCAAGAAGCTCAGCGTCTCACTGAGAAGGCAGAGCCGAGTCCCAACTTTGGACGGGACTCCAATGAAATGCTAACACACATTTCAACACGTTGCGGTGCACAAGCAGGAGAGAAAACCAAATCCCTGTCTTGCCTGCATTGTGCCATTTCCTTAAAGAATTTGGTGGTGGTGGGGGGGTGGCTAAACACGAGGCTGCAAGACATGCAGAGATTTCTAGGAAAGCAGCGTGAAATCTGCATAGAAAATCTATTCCGGTCTTTATCCCGGACTGGTTGATGTAACAATTGCTCTCCTCCCTCCAGCCAGCCGAGTATTTCCTTCTAGAGGAATAATAGGAAAAATCGGGTGAGGAGGAGAAAGGGAAGGGAAAAGAAGGAAGGGAAAGGAAAGGACAAAATAAATACTAGCACAATCCGGATCTGTGAGGTTTCACGGTGCGATCAGTAACACAAGGTCACAATGTCAATTTAATAGGCACCATTGTATATACATGCTGTTCTTCAGATGAAAGACAGAAAGGACGAAAGACTGTGAGTGTCTAAAAAGAATAAAATAAAACAAAAATCTGGAGTTGACAGCCCAGAGAAGTCAGGCCCATAAGGATATACAGAGATAATAGTGAACCTAATTTTCTTTTTTTAAAAATTCTGTGGAATGTCAGCAGGACCAGAACAAAAACAGGTGCCAGGAAACCTCTGATTATCTACACACATAACACGGACATTGTCCCTGAAGCTGGTTATCGGATGGTTTGAAGGGGATGACCTTAGACTATAAAATTTCTTCCTAGGAGCACTCATTTTAGAATCATTTACGATTTCATTTCATTTGGGGCTGTGGTTTCGTGGAGAAGGGGGAGGGGTAAGGAGACAGCATCCTCTTCCTCCTCCCCGGCCCCCTCACTGTGCACACAGGAGCCACTTGAACATATGTCTCCACTGAAGAGCAGAAGACTGGAGAACCAGATGCCAGAATGCCTTCAGAATCTGAGAGCCTGCAGTGTGGCAGTGCTATCAGCAGGCAGGACTTGCCAGGGACGCACATCTGAGTGAGGGGCTGCCAAGGTGACCAGATCCATGCCAGCCCTCAGAGGCACTGAGTCCAGGCTTGTGATTCAAAACAAGCAAAATGCTTTCCTTGGGAGCAGTATATTGAGGACAGAGCTCTGCAGCATTTACAGCCAGGGAAATGCTCTGCAAGCAGTAGCTCTATAAACAGGGTACTCGGGGTGTTGTCCACCCGAGGCAGGTGGGAGGCAGGAAGGAACAACTGGGGAGGCTGTAGAGTGACCTGTTTTCATGGGCTGCTGACTTTCTTTCACTGTACCTGCCTGCAGTCACCTTGTCCCTGCATTAGGAGACCATGGGATCTTACTGTGAGGTCCTCTTGTCCCTCCCTGCACATCGGGTAAGAGGAATGGAAGGTGTCCAGAGAAAGGTGACAGGAAGGAATAGAGCGAATAATGACGGGTCCCTACTCACAGGTCTACTCTTGAGCTTGGTGCTTTACAGATGCATCAGCTCAATGCAACTTACAGCAAACCTCTTTGCAGGCAGCAAAGTTGGGAGTCGAGCATGATGAAAAATCTGGTCAAGGTGACCTAACTTGCAAGAGGCCAGTCTGGGCTCAGAAGAGAAACCTGTCCCACTCTTTTGCCTTAGTCTTCTGCCTGGTGTTTTTGGTGAGAGCAGAACAATATCCACAAGGCAAGGTTCACCCTTTGGGGACTGTTTGGCTGAAAAAGGGCCTGGCTCAGTTCTGTCCTTTTCAGGGTTATTTCATCTTCCGAGTTTCTAAATGGAGATTGTATTTAAGAAAAATATGTTGCATTAAAAAAAAAAAAAATCTACGTCTGAGCTGACTCCCACTGAAAGGGGTTACATTTTGCCAAAGCAACTTTTTAGGATCCAGACTTCAAATCACTCGTTTCCCTCTTCCTTCTGTGAAATGAAAATATCATTCTTAGAAGCTGGTCTCAACCTCCCTGCAATTCACAGCAATTTCGTTAATAAATTAACGGAGCTGTCACAGTTGTACAAATGCAGAATCATTTTGGAAATGGTCCCGTTTAAAATCATGCAATCTCCAAAAATCTACTGCAGCATTTTATAATTCCTTCAGGCCACCTCGGGTCTCCTTTACACTTGCAGTCGTGCCCCTTTCAATTTGCATTTAAAAGACAGTAAATTGCAGGGTTCATAAACATTTTTAGAGTGATTTATTGAAGAGTGGAATGTCACTGCTGTTCTTCACACTTTACCAGTCCTGAGAATCAAACGCTGGCTGTGTATGTAATCTTGCTGTCCCCATCAACCACATAAGAACCAGCCAGTTTGCAGTTTTTTCTTTTTCTTTTTTCATTTCCTCCTCCTGCTCCCCCTTTTCCTTCTTGGTTTCTGTTTTATTTTGTTGTTTGTTTTTAAGACAGTAGCAACCATATTTATTTTCCAGTTAGAAGAAAGTCCAGTTTTTAGCCACCAAATCACAAGTTGGGCTGTGCAATTCACAAGGAACTTGGTTTTTTACTAACCAGCATAGGGAAGAAATCATTCTTTATTACAGCTGACATCCAAGTAAGGGAAGGTGCTCTTTTCATCCTCCCTCCTGTTCCCTACCCCAAGGAACACCATCCCCATCAGAAGCAGGAGGGTAAATGGAAGCCCAGCTATGACGAAGAGAGACCTCTGCCCCCTGTTCCTGCTAAAAACTCAGGGCAAGGATTGGGCACCAGCTTTGGAATTTCTGATTTGAAAATAATGCCAGTCCAAGAGGAGCCAAGGTCGGAACACACATGTGCTACTTCCCAGCCCACTCAGTCACAAAAGGAGGTGCAGAGCCAAGACAAACTGTTTATCTAAGGGCACAGTGAACTAACTCCTTGGCATCCTTCAGCCTTTTCACAGGGGCACTGGCAACCCTTTCTGACTACATCGTGCATAAATAAAGGAACAGGAGAAAGGCTGAGAGGAAAAAGAAGAAAAGAAAGAAAAAAAGAACTAAAGAAAAAAATCCTGCACCTCGTTTGCCCTTCCCATGTCCAGAAGGGAGTATTTCTTTCCACCTTTTTCACATTATAATAATGGCTTCACAGCTTCTGAAAGGAGCCCTAGTGCAACAGCAAATGGTGCATGACACGGTGAAACCCTAGTCTTTGTCACACCAGCTCCGCTCCAAAGAAAGTCCTTCTCTGCCTTCCTCTCCCTGCCATTAACTGAGATGAAATGAGTTTTTTCCCCCTTTTGATTCCACCCCCCACTGTCTATTACAGTGTGACGTGATTGGGCTTCCTAGCCCATTATTTCATAGAGGATTCTTTTATTCTGATTTGGGAGTTCGAGCCTGCAAGGTTATCTCTACACAAAGCAATGCCTCAGTCCTCACATTCGTTTCTGAAATCTGATCTCACTGATAAGAACAAGAGCGTTTGCTTTGCTTTGTCAGATAACTCGCTCAGTGCCGGAGTCATAATTTTTGTGACTTCAGTCAGGGCCCCCTGTTAAAATTTGACAACTGATAAAAATGCAAGTATATAAATAACCTTTGTATCCAAAGTGTCATCCTATCTCCTTCTTCAGAAAGCACATTTAGTTGTTTCACGCGCGGGACCTCCGCATCTTCAGATGTCTGTTTCCTCCTGTGCATTTTTTAATGATCTGTTTTTAAAACTGTGCTGCTACTCCAATGATGCCACTTTTCAGCACGCGGAGGGGAAAGTCGGGGTGGTGCCTGAAGAAGGAATCAACACGATGCAGTTGGTCTGAAAGGAGTTGTGATCAGTCTCCCTCCAACGCTGGCCCTATGTTGATAGATGCCATTTTCCAATTGCAATAAGTACATGAATCACAGCCTGAGGTGGTCAGCTGTCAAAGGACACCTAGGACCAGGGTGTGGGGCACTCCCAGGATGGCATCCTGGGGCTCTGAGGCCAGGCTGAGCTGTCAGCTTGCCCAGGGAACAATGCTGCACTGTCCCCACGTGGGATTCAATCAGATGGGCCATCAATAATGCCTGTACCCAGCAGACTCAAAAGCAAGAGCAGAGGCCAGACTGCTCTGTTGCGGACAGCAGGTTTCTTATGCCCTCAGAGCAGCCTCCCGAAAAGCCACTGTGGGCCACAGAGGCTGGCGAGCGTGTTATATAAATATTAGCAGGAGGCAGATTTCTGGAGCCCCTGTGTGCCTTTTTCCCCCGGTGGCAGCCACACAAAGCCGCCTGTGACAAAACGAAGAGACAGCCACGGGCTCCCTCATGAGCCACATGCCAAGCCGTGCAGCCCAAGGTCCTGTCCCTGTCCCTGTTCAGGGCCTGTACACCCAGGCCTGCAGCTGATAACACTGTAATAGTCCTCCTTTGAGGACGGAGGCTCCTGCGTGCTGATTAGTCATTTATCACACCTGGCAGCACTGCTGAACTATAATTACTCTTCTCTTATCCTGCCGCACTGTCATGTCCAAGAGGAGAGGCGAGGCAGAGTCCCCAGTTAATGACACATTACCCTCTTGACAAGCACTTAAAGGTTTTATTGTAAATATTCAAGATATAAAACATCCGAGATTCCCTTTTTAATTATAAAAAGCAATTTCAGGGCCTCCTTTGGCCAACCCACCCCCAGCCACCCCTAAATAGTAAAGTTTCCCCGCCCTTATCCTCTGCTTACCAGGAGCACACTGATTCCCCTTTGTCCCAGAAACTCACTGCCACAAGTTAACTCGGTATCTCCCCGCAATTATCAGACATATTGCCTATGAAATTGGTAATTTAAACACACATCACATTTCCACAAAAGTTAAATTTCCGCCCCGAAAGAAGGGGAAAATGTGCATTTATATGAAAAATTATATATGAGAAAAAGCCTAAAAAGTCCAGTTTTCCTCGTTGGAAAGAGAGGGAGGAAGTCGTTGAATCATTTTTTTTTTTTCCAAGATGAGGCTCTAACTGAGGCAAAAATTATATGTGTATATATTTTTTTCATAAACCAAAAAATTGGAAATTTGTGGGTTGTCAAATCCTGATTGCCTACTTACAAGGTTTGGGGAGAAAGTCAATGTAGCTTTGAATGGCTCCTGAGGCTATTTATATACCTCAAGGGGGGCTGAAAAAACAATGCCCTGGGGAACAGAGGGTGCTGATGGTGGCTCCCCCTTTCTCTCATGTTTTCGGGCCAACTTTCTCCAGCCATTAGGATGAAATGATGGGAAGAGACTGGGAAGGGAGCAGAGGGGAATTAACCATCTTCCGACAGAAGAAAGGAAAACCCACAGAGACACACAACCTCACAACACTCACATGAGGCACCTGATGACACAGATGAGCTCGGGGGGCCAAGCTGGCTTTGACCGCCCCAGCCCCACACACCTTTCCTACGTGCACAGGTTTTGAGATCAGCGATCGGATGGCGATAGGAGCTCAAGTGTGTTGGGTTCCATGTGATTAAGGTCAGCTTGTTCCAACTGAGTGGACGCCACGGTCAATGAGCATGGCCTTGAGGTTTAGAATCCAGGATGCAGTGGACACGGTGAAGCATGTTTGTAATCCCAGCACTTTGGGAGTCTGAGGCAGGAGGATTGTGAGTTTAAACTCAGCCTGGGAAACTCAGTGACTTACAGAGACCCTGTCTCAAAAATTAAATAAATATAAGAAAATGGCTGGGGATGTAGCTCAGTGTGAAGGCCTGGGTTCAATCCTAAGAACCAAAAGAAAAAAATCAATCCCAGTCACAGTGGTGAAGCAGCAGGGAAAGACTCTCTCATTCTCTCAGTCTTATCTCCGTTGCTCTGTGGATCACTAGGGTTCACCTCTCCGAGCAGGCCAGCTAGGCCGGTGTTCCCCTCCTTCCAGTGCCCCTCATTCAAAGGCCTTGTGAATGCTTTCATTTAGAAGACTGCTGTCCCAGGAACAGGAAGGGTCGTGCTTTGGCCAAAGGTTGGTGGGAAAGTGAGGCCCAGTTAAGGCGGAGGCAAAGGAGCCACCTTGGCATTTGGAAATATACAAGAGCAAGGCTCAAGGGGGCACGGGTGGGGGCCAGTCCAAGGACGCACAGAGCCAACCACTCCTGAGTGTGGAGACTCCACACTGCAAATGGGGACAGCTTAGAGGGCTGCGGTGGCCACTAACAACTCACAGAACTCTGTGCAGACAAACAAGGGCACTGGCCTTGTACAAAAGGGACCCAGAAAGACAAGAAGAAAACTGACAAGCTTGGAGTTCATGGTCCAGCATCCCCAGCAGGCTTCCAAAATAGCACCGCCTTGCCTTCCTTGCTGAATCCT
Source organism: Heterocephalus glaber (assembly GCF_053883595.1). Taxonomy (NCBI): domain Eukaryota; kingdom Metazoa; phylum Chordata; class Mammalia; order Rodentia; family Bathyergidae; genus Heterocephalus; species Heterocephalus glaber. The sequence continues at coordinate 8,093,024 of NW_028258137.1, forward strand.
CAGGCTCTGTACATGGTGGTCACGTAATGAGACCCTGCATGCCTGGGAAAGGTGAGCCTGGAAAACAGGCAAGGAAAGAAGCTCCTTCGATTCAAGCTTCCTAATTACTATTTGCATTTTGTCCCTGTATCCACTAACAGGCATGCACTAAGGGTTATTTTGCAGCAGGTGTTGTCAGCCAGGAACAAAGAAACAATTACTATGGTGATCTCAAACTTCCCGGGTCCCATGTGAACGTGAGCCTCAAGTGGGTGATGACAACAATAAAGACGGAAATGATGATACAGCTCAGATCTACTGAATGCTCACATGGACAAGGCCACACGCCAAGCTCCTTGGGAGGCTAAGCTCTTCACCTTGTCGCATCTTTTCATCAACACTCGGAGGTTTTAACCTTATGGCTTCCATTTCACAGGAAAGGAAACTGAGCCTCTGAGGTAACAGAACGTGGTTGGCAGAAGGACCTGCTTTTAATGTGGTTCCATAATCCACACTTGCTGCCTCTTGTTACCAGAAGTGGGGGTGTGGGAAACCCATCCTAGAAACTGTTCTGGGTGACTCCTAAGCACAGTGGTGAGAATGTCTTCAAGTTTCTTCTCTGACTTTGGCTTCAAGGGCTCAGTCTGAGTCCTTGACTCAGTAGAATACTTCCCTTCACTTCTCCATCTCCACATCTGCTCTGGGGTGGTGAAGGCTGCCACGTTTTGACTTGTCCCCAGAGTGCCCGCTCCTTACAAAGGCACTTTAGAAATCTAATGAAATAACTGGGATCCAAACAGGCTGTCCTTCCCAGGTGCTTGGTCTTGAAACAAGCTCCTCTGGAGATTCGCTCCTCTTATTCAGCACTACACCTCCCTCTCTTAAGGGGACATTGCTGGCACTGTGTTCATTACCTGTTTTTAAAAAATGTCAAGTGAATACAGAGTCAAGGCCAGGGAAGGCTGCAACAGAGTTGCAATACGTCAGCAAGGGTGGCGAGGGGTGGCAAGGGTTCTTGCATGTTCCTTCCCTCGCTCCCTCCCTCCCTTCTTCTTTCCTTCCTCCTCCTCTCCTTTCTTCTTTTCCTTCCTCTCCCCATCCCTTCCTTCCACCTCCCTTTCTTCTCCATTCTTCACTTCCTTTCCTCCCCTTTTCGTCTTAGTTTTTATATTTTTCCTTCCTTGTGTTGTGCTGCATTCTGGCCTGCTCACTAAGCCATCTTACAACTTGGGTGGTGACAGACTTACTCTGGGGCCCTAGGGGCTCCCCAGTGCTAACAAAGAACCACTGTCAGTGTGATGTGCATCTTGGTGTTAATAAAATGCAGTCCGCAGAGTTTGCAATAACACAGCTGGTGACCTTTAGTGGCTCAGGATTCTCAAAATCCACTGAAGCCGGACAGTCACTCCCTGCCCCAGAGCTAGGCCACCAGCACTAGTGAGGCAGGCATTTCTCAGGGTACTGGAGGGGCATCACAGGGCCCATGGCCTCATGGAAAACAGCCAGGAACTAGAAAGCCTTTGGTAGGAAAGACCCTCCCTCTCGGCCTCCCTGAGTCCTCCTTGCATTTCCTCTCTCTTCTTGGTTTCTGTTCCCAACACTCATTCTTGCATAGGGGCCCAAGTCGGTGCTGAATCCCTGAATCCACACGACTTCTCAGTTTCAGTTTTTATCCCCAACTGGCAGTGTTGTTCTGTGTTTCTCATTTCAAATTCCCGAGCGCTAACAATAGCCCTCTACACTGGTCCTGCTGAACTTCACAGGTGGTGGAGCGAATATGCTGTGGACAGGGATCCCCAGCCTGACAACAGGGGCTTGAGGGTCAATGGAGTGGGGCCCTGCTGGCTGGACAGCCCAGCTCGGGGCTGCTGAGGGGCTGCAGGGCAGCCTGCCTGCATTTGTGTCGTCCTCGCTCAAGGATCTCAGGAAACAGGGCAGTGTGCATCAGACGTATGTGTGGGGACTGGGCTCCTGACATCGAACTAATCAAATTACAAAGAAGCCCTTCCAGTTTCACTAGAATTCTTAGAAAGACTGAAATGGGCAAGACTTTCTTCAAAGTACTCAATTCCAATGTGTCGTCTCACGCCTCCTGGGCCACCACGGACACACGAGGTACAGGTCCAGCCTCTGGTCTCATCGGGACCTTGCTCTGACCAGCACGACCCATATTGCCCCAGTGATTGTTTAAACAGCCAGGGAAAGTCCTGCGGGAAATTTCTGGAGAGCACATTCTCAAAGGGTGAGTGAGTCAGTCAGTGCAAGAAAAAAGGGACACAGAGAGTCTGGGCCAGCAGACAGCAGCTCTCTCATTAGCGCAAAATGAATTCTCTTACCTGCCTCTGAGAGTGGAGGGCCCCACCCAGAAACAGACATGCAGGAAGTGTGTTGGGACATGAGGAAGCTCATGAAAAAGTCCTTGAACAGGTCTTTCCCAATTTTTCTCAACTATACATTTTATAGGAAAGCTCTAAACTCTCAGTAAAAAAAGTGGATTAAAAATGAGATATCCTCCAGTTTTGGGATTCATTTGTCTCATCCTCTCAAGAGTTGCTACAGAAAAGGTGCCAGTGTGAACACACCTGAAAAATCTTGACTGTGGTTAGAAGAGATCTTTAATTTCCAAGCACCTTCCAATCTGCTCCTGCTGTGTGACAGAAAAACATCACTATCAAAAACGAAATACAACAAAAACCACTCATGTGTCAAAGATCACGGTGCCTAGCACAACTGATACAGACAGGACTGGATTCTTAGGCGCAGCCCACTTCTTCATTAACTGATGCTTTGGTTTGGGATGCAAGGAGGTATCAAATCTCAGAGACCTTCTGTGTGCATTAGAAAAACAGAAATTACCAACACTGGAGTCATGCACTGCTATGCAATTGTGAAGGGGGCCCTCTTCTAAAGCTGCACTTGAATAACCACGCAAGTGTGTCCCCTAACAAGCCCTAGGATCATTTCCCCAGCAGGCCGCCTCTGATCCTTCTCCACTCAGTGTTGAATGAGTGTCCCTGTATGAAGGCCCAGGCCATCCTCCTTGTGGAACCCTTTGTAGCATGACCTTGAAATACTTTGTCCTCCTGAGCCTCCGTGCTCAGCTGGAAACTCTCATTCATCCGGAAAGTCCCATGTCTAGAAAAATGCATGGTATCAAAGAGGTACCCGGTAAGTCTTTGCAGAATTAATCTTTGAAAATGACAAAACCATAACAGCAGTACTTTAAAATCTTTTCTAAAAACATCAAGGGACAGTGAGGGAGTTTCAACATGTGCACCAGCCCTGGCCAACTGATAACAGCTCTCCTGCAGCACTGCTGCAAGGGAGACAATGGAGTCACGGCCACGCTTGGGAGGGAAAGAGAGGCTCTGGTGACTTAGTGATGCCTGCGATGGGGAAATGATGTCAAGTTGAGTGGGTCTGACGGCCCAGTTCTTATCCTGTTGGCAGTTTACTTACGCAAAACCATAACAAGAAAATCCCCTAAAACGCAAAGAATGGTAAAATGAGCACAGCCCCAACCTATTTAGGGTACTGTGCGCCTGGAGTCTAAAAACAGAAATGAGCGCGTGTCCGAACCAACTGCTCTCGGCGGAGCACAGAGAGCATATGAGGAATCTGCCTTCACACGCTGTGAGTCCCCCAGGTATCCTCCAGGTGACCTTCAAAACTACAGGACTGCAAGGGCGGCTACATATGGCTTCTTGTAAAAATTGATTCACTAGTTGCAATAAGTTTTTCTATCATCCCAGGTTGAAAATGGCAAGCGTGTTACATATGTAAAAATATAAATGTTTGACTCATCTCGCCTAGGGAAATGCTGATGGAGGCGGGGTGGGGAGCCAGGGGTACCAGCTCCCATTTTGGCAGATGCCTCCCAGAGCCCTGGTTCGTCTGGACATTCACCCATGTTGTCTTGGGCTGACCTTCAGGTCCCTGCCTCAAGGAGATCTGGGGGTCACAGTGGTGCATTTCTGGCTCGGAGCCACGACCTCTGGACACAGTGTTCGCATTCCTCCACTAGTCAAGGTCTTTGTCTGAGACAGATCCTGGCTGATTGGCCCAGAGAGGGTAGCCGGTTGGAACACAGGCATCAGCTGCGACTTCTGCACTCCTGACTGAGAGCTCTGCCTTCTGATGTGAGGATTGGATGGGGGAAATGGTCCGTGCCTGCTCCGAGTGTAGTCTGAGTGACTCCCACTCGTACAGGGAGAGATGTGCACCAGGCAGGGATGTCAAGTGATTAGTGACACGGGGACCCTGACATTGCTATTAGCCTTGTGGTGTTGACAAGGCAGATTTGAGACGACACAACATAACGCCTTGCGTGCCGGTGACACAGATTTACAGGCTGAGCTGCTTCCTCTTTCCTGACATAACGTGCTGTGACAGAGTGACAGGACAGAGCATTTGTGCCTGAGAAGCCCTCACGATCAACGGGATATGGAGATCTCTGCAGAGCGGAGTCCTGGAAAGAATCAAATGCTGCAGATGCTGTGGAAGTCTCTGCTGCTGGGGCCAAAGTCACTTCTGAAACAGTCCAAAGTCTAAAACTGGATGCCGAGGCTGATAGAGAGGTGGCAGAGGGGCCTGAGAGTCAGTGATGCTTGGACCAGAGCTGGAGTCCAGCGCTTTTTCTTTCTGTTCAAACGTCAGCCCCAGGGTTGGGGACGTAGCTCAGTGACAGAGCACTTGCCTGGCATGTGTGACACTCTGTATTCAATCTCCAGCACTGCCAATAAAAACCCAGACTTCAGTATTGGAACCTTGCTGAGCCACTTGTAAAAGGTATTGATTCTTCCCCTCCTATCTCCCAGCCTTATTCCTTGTTCTTCTCCTTTCTGTTACATCCCCTGCACACTCTAGTGACCCAAAAGGCCAGGTGTGGATCCTCAGACGCCACAGTGGAAATGAGGCAAACGGGACCCAGAAAATCTGTGCACTCCAAAGTGAGCACCATGACAAAAGTTTGAGGGTTTACACAATGCTTTTGGTAGAGGAGTCCAGTGGGTCAGCTTATATGTGGCAATTCCTGTGTAGCAGCATGGCAAAATCACACTGACTCTCTGCCAGCTGTTGGCAAATGAGGGCTAGAGGGCCCATTCTAGCCTACTTGTTGTTCTTGGAAATAAAGTTTTATTGGCACAGAGCCACACCCATTCATTCCCATATTGCCTATAGCTGTTTTCAAACCGCAACTACAGAGTTGAATGACTGCAACAGACAGCATATGATACGCCACAAAATGTGGAGTATCTGTTACTTTACACTTGATCTCAGCCAAAAGGCTGAGAAGTGCTCTCTGGCACTCTATAAAAATGGTTTGCTGATTTGTCATCCAAAGAGTACTTCCTTAAAGTGGGGGCCATCCAAAGATCCGTTAAAGGCTGCGGAGAAGTCCAAGCTATGCCATTGAACAACACTGGCAAAAGTGGACCAAGGCCAGACGTCCTGTGATTAAATGGACTCACAATAAAACCGATCGAGAGCGCTCGGAAAGGATGGGGCCTCATCTTCCAGTATGAGTTAAGGTAACTTTACCTGCTGCTGCAGATACACCTCAAAGTTACAAAGACTTCACACAACAGAATTTCATCTCTCACTCTTATCATACCTCACTGACCACGAGGAGGTCTGCTCCAGGCATTCATGCAGGGATCCAGGCTGGTTCCATCTTGGGGCCGGTTCCATCTTGGGGCCAGTTCCATCGGCTAGAACTCAGCCACATGGCCAACACTAACTGTGGGGTGAGAATGGGAGTCTAGAAAATCAAATCTAGTGCCATGGTCAGGAGAAAAGAGAGCTAGATGGGCTGTATATTTAGTCATAGGATCCATGGCAAGATCCTAACTGGATACCATGCAAGGAGCCGGACACCAGGAACAAGGATCCTAGTTCCAGAGCAGCTCTTAACCAGCTTATCTGCCAGGTACTGCTCTTCTTCAACCTAGGCTTCCCAAGTATGTAAGATAGTTTGGGCATTCGTGGTATACCTTTCTGCTTTTTCTGATTTTGTGGTTCTAAAGTTAGAGCTTGTTATCTCAGTGGGAGACTGATTTTAGGATGCAGCCTAAAAAAAGCAAAAGACAGGTCCACTTCAAGATGAGACTCGGGCTTCAGGAGACACAGGAAGGGAAACAAAGGAATACATTGTACTGCAGCCAAGGAGAACCATGGCTCCAATCACTGCTTCTTCAACTGCAAATGGCTTTACACATAATCTGCTCAGGGTAATTCTATTATTTCACGCAGTGTTCACAACATCACCATGCAGGAATCAAAACCTGATTAAATTAATTTAGCCATCACAGGAAGGCTAAAGGGACGATCAGAAGGGTATTCATTTGATCAATAAAATATATTTTAGATGAGGATATTCTGAAAATCACTATTTATTAATGCAAACTTCTTTAAGGCTTGGATCCAAACACACTTTTTCTTCTAATGAAGCAAGCATGCATATTTGAGGAGCCTAGCCTAAAATACGAACAGTCCTTTTGCACCAGAAATATTAGCCCTTCTCGCCTTCTCTGCCTGCCTCTGTCAAGAAGCCATAGAGCGTACCACTGCAGCGCCTAGCTAACCATGTAATTGATAACTCCCCACTCTATTCACAGTGGGAATCTGTCAGTTAAAGTCTAAGGATGCATATGCACTGTGGTGAAAGTGAACTTGCGCCAGTCTGTCTGCAGACAGGGAAGGGCCTTAACGCAGTCGACATTTTGCTACTTAATTGATTGGGGCCAGCTCACCAGTTCACACGTGTATTCCAGCAATGGTTTATTATACTATGACTCTTTTTGACAGACCTATTTAGTGAAGAGGAGGTATTTTTTTCCCCCAGATAATCGCTCAAAATCATGCTTTCAAAGTCAAAGTGATTCAAACTTGCCTGTCGGTATTTTGCAAACACACTTGGAAGGAATGCAAATGTACCTTCCTATTTCTTAGGAGGAAGCACAGAAGAGGCTGGTTTGGGTTGTTTTTTCCTCCCTGCCTCTTTCAGCAGCAGAGGAGAGATACAAACCCCACAGAGTTTAGCCCATCTCTGGTGTGCTTCACATGGGGCTAAATCCTGCAGAGAATGAATACGCTTCACCATGTGCAGGCCCTGTGCCCTCAGCGGGAGATGCTGAAGCAGATGCTGTCAATCAAAAACCAGGGCCCTCAATAACCTCTGGGGGTCTCTCCAACAGAACACGGGGGGCTGTGGCACCCAAATCCTCAGGATGTTTGAAGAAATCATGTACTTTTGGTTTAGCACCTAGCAGAGTAAACAGAGAAAAGATTTGGAAACCAGCCCATCTTTGGGGTTGGCCAGGGAAATGAGCTCAGTCTTTTGCTCTGGGTCACCCCCATGGACTCAGAGCTGGTTGTGTCTACTCTGCCAGGCTGCTTTAGTCTTGTGTGATCTTCAGGATGGAAGTTAGCCTGAATGTGGCCGGAGCTGCCTGGGCAGCTGCCTGCTTTGTCTCTGTTTCCTCATCTCTGTGCTGAAGACCTCTGTTGGGATGTTTTGGCATCTTCGTGCACATACACAGTGATCATAAGATGGCTCAGGTGTTGGTAAGCACAGAGAAATCCTAACGAGAGAGCCCAGCGGAGAGATGTGGGTAAAGTTGTTTCAGATCTCGATAAAGCCAGGTCAGCGTGGAGACCATATGCAGATTTCAGGGAAGTTCAGCAGCACGGGGCTACCCCCAGTTAGGACCTTGCCTCAAAACCAGGATGTAGGAAACCACAGGAAGAAATTAGAAGAGGCCTACAGGATCTAGAAAGCACTACTGCATACCATACAAAAAATAATTCTTAGCACAGGTCTGTACGTAAACCAAGGACCAAAATGCAGAGGCAGTCCCAGGACTTTATAGAACTCTAACTGGACATTTCTGAAGTCGATAAAAAGTCTGAGCTGATCTGGCCCTTACAGACCAAGCCCAATCTTACAGAATTAAAGAATTAGTACCTCTTAAAATTACAAAGGAATATAAAGACAATCTCATCCTACTCTTCCTTGTCAGATGACGAAACTAAATTCTGCAGAATACTTTATCAAAGAGCTACAAATTTAGTAGCTAAACCAAGACTAGTATCTCCTTGAGAGACTGAGCTGAGTAAGTAGATCTGGCCTTTCTTTCAAGGTCAAAATTCCAACCTGGAGTGAGCTGCCACCTGTGATTACTGGATCTGGAACAACTAGCCCTGTTATTATTCCCACCAACAAGATACCCAAGTAGGAGCCTGCGAGACAGTGGGAGGTAAAACATGCTTTGCAAGGTCAAAATAAATAAATAAACTGTTAGTATTTTAATTGCAACAGGATTGCCAGGCAGTCAATTTAATTAACTTCAGCACAATTAATTGTTAAAATTGAGGTTTGACTGTGATGGTGCCAATTCCAGTGGTATTGTGTAGACGTGGTAGTTACAGCCAAGAGAAGTAAAGCCGTTCCGGAGACACTGCTGGAGTGAAATCAACAGCAGAAATATTTACCCAAAATAAAGAAATGGCAGTCCTAAAGGAAGTGAACCTCGGTTTCTCCATCTGTGAAGTGGAGCTAAGATAACTCACTTCACAGTGACTATTTAAAAACCAGATGCTTGTAAATGTGAAGGATATTATGGTGCAGCATGGATTTGGGGAGGAATCTGGGGAGAGAAGGAGGCCACATGTTGATTTATCCACAGCACCACCTCTAGGAAGCAACCCCATCTCTGAATGAAGGCAGATGGGTTGCCTGCTGGGATGCTGCTACTTCTCAAGCTAAGGAAGAAAGTCCACATTGCCAGGCATCTCCCTAAGTTTCTCACATCTTAGGCCCCAGCCAGGACTGCTCTCTCTGAAGAAGGGGCCTGACCGGTTTTCTTTGGGACATCCGGGCATGAAGGTCCTTTCAGTGTCCTCAGGGGCAGTGTCCATTGGAAACCCCTCCCTTTTGCAGCTGGCTAGGGCCTTTGTGAAACCCTCTCAGGAACCTCAGCCACCTCCAACTGATTCTGTGAAAGGGGATCTTCGATCTGCCTCTAACCTTGCCCTATGCAAAAGATGACAGTATGGAGACCTTGTCCCCAACACAGTGGACACAGCATCCAAGTGACTCATGGAGGAGCTCATTGGCTGCCCACCCTGTGACAGACGTCCGCTCCCATCTCGCTGTTAATGACAGTAGTCATTCTTACTTGGGAGCTAAACCAATGCTTAACTGATACAATATAGGAAAAAAAAAACAAAGACTACAAAGAAATGAGCAAATGCACCAAATACTGGGACTATCCCTGGATAGTGGGACTGCACATGGCTTCTTCTACTACTCTGTGCTTTCTGCTCCTTGACTTTCGAAAGTTCTAGAGTGATGTGAATTCCTTTCACAATGGAAGAGGACACACAATGTATGTAGAGTAAACCACGACAGACCCTAATGGGGATTCCGGAAAAGGCACATTTGCTTTGTCTGTGTTGAAGAAAGAGGAGGCAGTTTGGGCCTGGGAGGACCATGCCTGCCCATACAGAGACCAGACACTAATAAAGACTGACATGGTTCCTCAGTCAGGTATCATCCATGCTGTTTAAGGATGCGGGGAGAGGGGAGAAGAGAGTGACCGAAATGTATCAGAGAAAATAACAAAGGCTGTGAGGACACGGAAAGAGCGAACCCCTCACACATGGCTGGGGAGAAGGCAGCTGCTGCTGAAGAGTCTGACAGTTCCTAGGGCTCCAGTGTAGAATTACCATTGACCCAGCAACTCTGCTCCTAAATCTATATCCCAAAGATTTGAAAACAGATCCGCAAATGAATAAAGCTAATGAATGTTTTAAGCAGCACTACCCATCAGTGTCAAAAGTGGAAACAACCAAAATGTCCATCAACAGAGGAGTGGATAAACAGATTGTGGTATAACCATACAATGGAATACTATTCAGCCATAAAAAAGAAAGAAGCTCCGATTCACCAACATGGAAGATCCTTGATAATGTGATGCTAAGTGAAAGAAGCCAGTCACAAAAGACCACATATTGTATGATCCTCTTTATACGAAATGTCCAGGACAGGCAAATCTATTGAAACAGAAAGCAGATTGGTGGTGTGGGGGGGGAACAGGGAGTCACTCACTGCTTAGTGGGTTTCACTGTGAGGCAATGCATCTCTCTCTTTGGACCTAGACAGAGATGCTAGATGTATAGCAATGTGAATGCAGAGCGCCACTGAACTGTCCACTTTAAAATGATTACTCTCATGTCATGTAAATTTCAGTTAAAAAAATAGAAAAAGAAATGTACCTGAAATTTCCTTGCTTTTAGGTACATTTGCTGCTTCCCAGAAAGAGGCTGGTGGTGCCACTGGAAACTTCTTAGTGGGGAGCTGGTGGAGAGGTCAAGATGGGGTAGATGATGGGGGTACGGGAATGGAGCCCTTGGGGTAGAGGCTTGCAGGCATGCTCTGAGCCCTGCACCCCGGCGAAGGACTCTCACCCTCTGTCACAATGCCCCTTCCTCTAGTTTTTTCTCCAGTCTCTGCTTTCACCACTGCCTCCTGTGCCCCCACTCCTACTCCTCTTGTTGCTATAAAACATTTTTTAATTACACCACTCCAAGAATAAGGAGCAAAGCACCTCCCCCCATAAGGACATGTTGGAAAAATAAAGGGGCCAGAACAGAAATAGGGTCACCCCAGGAAGTTCTGTAGTCACAACTAATCAGGCCAACCAACATCATCTGGAGGATGTCAGGGCCTCTGGCAGATCCGGCAAGGCCTTCCTCCTCTCTGGGGGAGCCCATTTAGATCCCAGAGCTTGCTCCTTTCTCACAGACAACCTTATTCCCCTCCTCCTCCTCTTTTTCCTCCTTCCTGTGCATCCCAGTCCCGGACCCCTGGGTCTCAATAAGTCTTGCTAAAAAGAATGGTTCATGGCAAACATTAAACTGGCAGACGTGCAGGGTGCCGGAGATGGCGCTTGGGGGGTCAGAAGGAGATAACAGGCCTCAGGGAGCCAGCCTGGAGGCAGCACCGAGGATGCTCATGTTGCCATTGGAAACTTCTCTGAGGATCTGGCAGCCTCTACGCAAACAGTGAAACAGAACGGAGGTGTCCTGTAGCAGCCAACGGCTTCCTATTTGGTGGATTTGAGAAAAAGAAAAAGTTCTGGGAAGGGCTGGAAGGTGGCATACACATACTTCTGGCGGATCAGCCCTCTGCCCTCTCTGTACATCTGAACCGGGCATTGAGGACGCTCTGCAAACAGCAGCACTAAGATCGGCATCACGGACAAACTGCATTTAAAATAGTGGTTGAGGGAAAGAGAACTAGCGTGGGCAAGCCGGAAGCTGCATCTGTTGAGCACCTGGTGAGGCTCAAGTCTTTCCTCTTTGTAGTGTTCTATAGCAGCATCACACTCATCCGGAGACTGTCTTTGTCTCCTCGGGTGTGGCTGCTAAGGATTGCAGGCCTCCGCCCGCCAAGCTGCTGCCACCCGCAGTTCCCATGGCGAAGTGCCTGCCCCTTCTTCCCGCTCTTGCCTCTCCTTTGCCTCGTGGGTCCCTGATTCAGAAATGACTGGCTCTGCTGGCCTCGCAGGCTGTCACTCCTGGGGAGTCTCCAGCCCACACAGTCGCGTGCTCTGTATCTGCGACTCTGACCCTACCGCCCTGCATGCTGGGAGTGTGAGGGGACCCGGGTTCCAGGGGCAGAAGGAGCCGTGTCGGTTCTCATTTCAAAACTACTCATAAGCGAAGATCAGAAAGAAGTAGGTGTGTTTCACAAGATGCCGGCGAGACTAACAGGTGCACAGAGAGGCGAGGACCAAGGCCCTGCGTTCATTCATTTATGCCATCAACCAGCTAGCATCGGTTCATTCGTTCCTTCCCCTGAGATATAAGTACCGAGTGGTTGCTGCTCCAAGACCTACAAGGACGGACAAGGAAGGCCCTTGGGCGCCTATTCGCTGCAACAGGCTGCTAGGGTTTGCTTTATAATGGAATCGCACGGCTGTGGGCCCTGCTGAGACCCTCAGTGGGTTCCGTGTCGCCTATGGATAAAGCCCTGATCCAGGCTGCACACCCTCAGTGAGGGTAACACCGGCTCCGGGGCTTCCAGGCTGGTTCCTCGGGTGGGGGTGGTGGCAAAACCCCTAAATATCAGATGATACAGCACATGAGGTAATGCTGGAGAGGCCGCGTAGGCCAGGCTCCTCCTCACAGTCCCCTGACACTGGCGCCAGGTCCTCTCTGCCGCGAGGGGCGGATGTAGGATGCTGAGCAGTGCCCAGGCCTGGACCCTCTAGATGCCTGCAGAACACCTGTCCCCCTTCCTGAGTCGTGCCAACTACAGATGTCTCCAGGCACTGTCAGATGTCCCCAGAGGCTGGGGACTGCACGAGCTCCCTTGTAAGTGGTCAATGATGCCTTTGTTTTCACGTTGGATTTTAAGGGGTGCGGTGTGTTTCAAGGGCAGCAATCAATTCTGATTGCCAGAGGAAATGCAGAACAGGGAAGCCAAGCCAAGGAGGGGCCCAGCCATCCGGTTTTAGAGGCCCCGGGGCATTCAGTGAAGGCCTCGCCAGGGGACTGGAGGGGCCGGAGAGGCCTGGTTCAACTCCCGATGCGCTGGAGGAGTCTGACCTGAACCGGGCTGGGCCTCCCAGGACGCACGGAAGACTGGAAGCCAGGGACTGGAAGTGCCTCTGTTTGGGTCCCAGGAAGGTTAAGCCCTAAACATCCCATTCAGCAGGGTGCACAGCTGGAGGATCCAACACTAGCCACCAAACATGAGCCTTGGGATTGGGCCTTGTGGAAACAGCACGGGCAGCCTCAGCTACTGTGGAATGCTCTGGCCTGCTCTTCCGGCTGCGCCTGCGCAGTCAGGCAGTGTTTCCTACCAGTCAGTAGTATTTAGATTTGTTCTAAATCAAAAGTAAAACCTGGTCTGGCGAGGTAGCACACACCCAGGTACTCAGGAGGCTGAGACAGAAAAATTGCAAATGCAAGTTCAAGGGCACCCTGGGAAATTTAGTGAGACTCTATCTGAAAAAGAATTTTTTCTTTTACAAAGCATTGAAGGTATAGCTCACTAGTAAGAGCACTTGCCAAAGCAGGTAGGAGGCCCTGGGTACTATAACCACCCACACACAGACACACACACACACCAAACAACCAACCTTGAAATAATCCCTGCACATCGCATGATATTTTCAAAACAACAGTATAGCCAGGCACAAAGGTACATACCTGGAAATCTCAGCACTCTGGGAAGCTGAGGCAGGAAGACCACAAGTTCAAACCTAATCTGGGCAGTTTAGGGACTTAGCAAGACACTGTCTCAAAGTAAATAGAACTAGGGATGTAGCTCAGTGCAAAGGCCCTGTGTTCAATCCCCAGTGCTGAATGATAATAACCCTAATCATCACAGTTTAACAGTAATATAGGGCTTATCTTAGGTGGTTGCTAATCTTAGCCAAGATGGGTCTATCGCGTTTTAGCTGGGCCTGCCTCTGGGCCGTAGAGCTACACCAGTGCCCAGAGCTACACCTTGCTCTTTCCTGACTCCTTTAGAAGCCAGGGTGGTGTCAGGCCTGGGTGAGGGGAGCCCTGTGTGCTGTCCAGTTACGGTGTTTACTTGCATGACACACACAGTGCTCCTCTTTTATTACCTGGACTGGAGGGTGTTATTCATTTCACTGCTTTGCCCCGGTGCTGGATTCATGGGAGACTTTTTAAACACAGATCCAGAAGAATCTACTGTTTTCTCTTCCTTTAGATAGAATTTTCATGATTTTGTTTATTTGTGAGATCACACTGCACTTTCAAGGGCAGAAGTGGAGAGAACCTGAAACTTTTGGAATGCAAGATTTCTTTTCTTTCTTTTTTTTTTTCTGAAAGGTGGAACATTCTAGGAAGTAATTTTAAACATTCAACATAAATGTTAACATGAGTATTGTCTTGGTAAGGGAAAGAAAGATGAATAACAACCAAATTACCTGGGATTGGTAATATTAAATTAAATAAAGAAGCTCAGGGCAGAACAACTGCATACACCCCCAGTTTTCCCTAGTTGGAGGTAGAAGTTACCCGACGCTGTTTGCCAAGGGAAGTGGGGCCTCAGGTCCGAAGCCACAGGGGTCTGCCCCGTCACCTCTGCTCAGGATCGTGTGCTCCTGGGGGCACAGAGAAATATTTTCATACACTTTTCCCCAAATTTTCATTTGCGAGGAGAGTGTTAGAAAAAGAAAAAAGAAAAACAGAAGAAAGCCAAGCAAACAAAAATAGTTTTGTTTTGCTTTTTCCTTTTTGAGGCAGGGCCTCCCTATGCAGTTCAGGCTGGTCTTGAACTCACTATGTAGCCCAGGCTGGCATCAAACTTATGCCAATCCTCCTGCCTCAGCCTCCCAAGACCTGCGATTACAGGCTTGCACCACGATTCCTGGCTTTAAAAAAAATGCTAACTTTATTCTCATACAATTTGGGAGTCTTAGAAAAATTCTTGGGGCGGGGAAAGAAAGGGAAGGGAGGAGAGGGGAGGGGAGGAAAAGAAAAAAGAAAGGAAAGAAAAATAAAAGGAAACTAAAAGAAAAAGAGAAAGCAAAGAACCAAAATGAGGAGGGATTTCCTGTTTATCAGCCATGTTCTTACAGATGTTTGAAGAAAGTGACAGAAACTTCTAGACCATTCAAGAGTTCATTTTTGGTTAGTTAATTATTTATCATCTCTGTTTTGTACTGTTAAAAATAAAGTGGAGACAGTTGTGGAAGACATCTATTTTTCTTCCCTCTATCATCTTCCAGTCTGCCCAGAAGCCTCTCCCAGGGAAAGTAAGAGAACAAACGCCAATGAGCGGGCCAGCGACTTCTGCAAAGCAGCTCCATTACTCATTAGGAGATTCCATCAACACGAGCGAGCTCCGGTCTGTGGTCTTGCAACAAGAGGCCGTTATCTTTCTGAGGATTTTCGCTCCTTGGGGGGGGGGGGAGTGGCAGGGTTTCTGCAGCCCGACTTGATTCAGGAAAGGAATGAAAGTATTTTAATGCATGGATTTGATGTCATTAACAACGTGACAGCTGTTTAATCCCAGTGGAAACAACAGCTGAGTCCTAACTGCGGCGAAAAATAATTAACTCTTCAGTGCGTTCGCAGGAAGGGATGGGATGAATCAATTACGGGCTCCCGCCTTACCTGCAGTTTTTGTCAATTACTCAGCCATTCGGTCGGGAGGCTCCCGTGCTAATAAAATGACAGGAGGCCCTTCCAGGCGAGGAGACTTGTTATGTTCAGAGAACAGATTTATTGAATGGGCCTGTTCAGAGTTTGCCATTTAATTAAAATTAAGAACCATTTTTTACGTTTCCGCCAAATCACAGAGCATAATGAACTAAAGTAAAAGGAAATAATACAGTGGGATTCTTGGGTGATCCGGTGGCAGGGAGCAGAAGGTGGTGAGGTGGAAGGAAAAATAGGCTCTGTGCCCCCGAAACAGAAACAGGGTGGGCCGTGCAGCGCGCTGCTCCGTGACATGTACCATTCAGTTTAAGCGGAACATTCAGATACCTGCCGAGGATGGCAAATTTGCTACTTTTCACCCCTTCCCTCAGAGACCTCTCTTGGACGCTTCAGGTTCCTTTCTTTCTTTTCTTTTTCCTGAGCCTGCTGGCTGACATCCTTCTGGTGGAGTCTCGCTGGTGCTTTTAATTTGTAAAATATTATAGATATAAATAATGTCTGATTAGGATCCTGCTTTGAAATATGTGGTGCTCCCATCTAATAAAACGCTCCTGGATCCCTTCCATTCATTTATAATGCGAGACTCCGAGCAGATGTCTTAAGTATTCAATGTTACAAACAGCAACATTACATGAATTTAAATTTGGCTCTTTGTCTGAACGCCCCTCGGAGCCTGGCAGCTGATGGCCAGGGAGCTCGGTTTCATCTGGGAACGACACGGCCCTGCCACCTGCCTGGAGCCTCCTCCTCCTTGGTACACAAGGACAACCTGCTCTCTCCAGAGAGGTCTGAGGCCGTGGGGTGTAAGGGGAGACCTCTTGCCGCAGCAGAGTTTGCTCAAGTGACAGGTGGTGGGAGAAAGTCCCGTGTAAACAGCAGGTGGACACTCTGACCCTGGCCTGCGAGTGCTGGAGCACTCTCGGGTGCTAAATCTGTATTCCCCACCGATCTCCTAGAGGGCCCCAAGGGCTGCACGCTTGTCCCCATTCTACTGATGACGAAACTGAGACGGAGAAAGGGAAATGCAGCGGTTCTCTTTTGCAAGCATTCTCGCTAAATGTAATCGAATAAGTATGTGTGACAAAGCACAGGGTGCCAGAACCATAGCTTAATGCCTGACTGTGACCTGGAGGCAGGGGACATCTAAGGATAGTTTGGGCCCACTCAGTCCCTGTCCCTTTACTATTTTGTCCTTCCAGGAAGCACAGTGCACTCCAGTTGAATTTGGGGGTCTCTCCTCCCTCTCTGGGTTGGCAGGCACTTGACCTCGTTCAGCTAATTAAGCAACCTTTCTCTTCACCACAGTGATTGGTTGAAGGATACAATACGCGACTTAAATTGGGCCACAGTCCTACTTGGAGTGCATATATTCTGGGAGACCGAGGCCGTCTCCTTTTGCTATCGTCAATATAGTCTGAGAACAGGAGTCTGGTCCTTGTGGAAGCCATCTCTCCTGGCAGACAAGGCCTGCTGCAGAAGTAAGCCAGAGACCATGCTAGCAAAAGATGGAAAGAGACAGATAACCTGATTACATTTTTCAGCCCCTGGATCCAGCCATGCCTGCTGACATCATACCAAGACTCCCTAGTACATTAACCAATGCATTTCCTTTGTCTTAAGCCAGGTGCCGTTGCCATCAAGAAATATGACTAACAGAAGCTGAAAGGAGTAGTACACACTGCTCTCTGAAAGTCCTGGACATGATTCTCAGCAAGTTTCTCACTGTTCTGGCATTATACCATGTTCTTTCTTAGCTTCATGATTCTCCTCTGTCTGCTCCTTCCACCTTGAATGTCTTACTTTTCCACTTCCATACTTGGTGAGATTCATTCAACACCTAGCTTGAACCTAATCCCTTGGGTCCAGCCTTCCCTGCTTTCATTAGATAGCACCAGTTTCCTCAAATAAACTGTGCTCTCCCAAGAGCAAGACTCACACCATGCCCACTGCTGTAATTTCAACAAGTGTCATGAGAAAACAGCTCACAGTGCCCTGGGAACTCTGCTCGAGCAGTGTACCATGTAGTAGGGGGACAGAGAATAAAAGGAAATTATGGCAGTGCTGGGATAAATCTGATTATATAATTGAGAACCAGTTCAGGTCAGAGGCTATCAAAAGAGCTAATGGCTTTCCCAGGTGGCACTAATAGAAATAGGGTGCTGGGAGTGGCGGTGACAAGCACATTCCACTGTGTGCTATGCAGGCCATATCTGGGTGTCTGTCCCGAACAGTCTCAAATGGGGAAACTTGGTCCACTTAAGCATCACTCTGTTTGAAACACATCATGGTTTTCATGATTTTTAACAGTCTTTTTGAAATATAATTCGACACAATTCACACCTTGAAAATGCACTATGCACAGAATTTTTAGGGCATTCACATTTGTGCAATAGTCCCTGCAATTTTAGGCTGTTCTGTTTACCATGAAAGGAATCCTGCTCTCTTCAACCCCCAGCCCTTCCATTCCCTCACTCCAGGCCTGGCAGCTCCTCACCTACTCTGTGTCTCTAGGTATTTGCCTTTTTTCAACATGCCACAGAAGTGGGACCATGCGATATATGTTTCTTTGTGACTGGCTTCCCTGGCAACTTAGCATATTGTTTTCAACACATTACCTCTTTTCTGGCAAAGCAGCAGGAAAATTCCTTTCTCATGAACAAGATCTGAGGTGTAATACACAAGTACATGATAAATAAGTGGGGGGCCAGATATGATTGAAAGAGAAGGGTAGGGTTCTCAGCTTTTGTTTGACTTTGGCCTCTTAAGTATGCAAGGACTGCTCTGAATTTTGCAATTGGAATCAATGCCTGACCCATAACACTAGAACGAGAAACAGCTGTAGGCATCCTCTAACGCCTTGCCCCATGGCCAGCCCTGTATCCCACAATCCCATGCGAGGTCTCTACTGAATGAAATAATCATACAAGCGCCACCAGGACAAGGTAGCTGGGTTCTGGGCAGTTCATTTGGATACAGAGTTCTGTTTCACTGCACACAGGAAAACAGAAAGACGTGCTATTTCAAGTCTTTCTTTTTTAATTTTAAGAAACTGCTTTCCCCGTGAAGGGGTATTATGTGACAAACATTCTAAGTCCCTTCTTATGGTAATACTGCACTTTGCAAATGGCTCGGATCCAATCCAATTGAACATAATAAAATGAAACAATCTGTGCTATCTCCAATAGCTTTAATCTTTACCATGCTAATGATTCCTAAAACCAATGAGCATGGTTTTTTTTAAAAAAAGGAAGAAGAAGAAGAAAGAAAAGACACATTCTGCCTCGCCCGTTATCAGCCTCCATGGCAGCTGGGGTGCGTGCTTATTGTTACCACCCTGAACCTCTCCACAGGGTCCATGGGAAAAGCCCGCCCTATTGCTTTGAGGACAAAGTTTGCACGGGAAATGAACTTACAACAGTCATCATAATGTCCCTCTGCTTGTGATGCTGAACAATGAGACATAATTGCATCCATAATTAAGATGCTGCTCCGTTTGGCGACACTGGTGAACACTCTCGGGGGAGCTGTTTGGCCACCACTAGGACATGGTTTCTCTGGCAATTAGCAATGATGCTTTCTGTCCATCTGCATGATATCCAGGGCTCCGAGCACATGGTTCCTGCCTAGGGTGGGTCACAGTCCCCTACAGGGACTCTATGGGTAGGACTATGGAGCACAGCTTCTGGAGTCTGGAAGTCACCCACTCATGCATTCATTCATTCACACATAGGGTTGCTATCTCCTATAGACCATGCACTGTGCTACGAGTTGGAAACAGAGGGATGGCTGAGACCCACCCTTGCTCTGAGAGAATGCAGCAGATAGAAGGTTGAACTGTCACATGCACACATATTTTTATTTGCTACTGTAGTGTTTGTTAGGAAAGAAGGTAGAACACAGAAGTGGGGGTGAGCTGCGCTGGAGAGAGAAGGCTCTAGGTCCTCCTGCTTCCTCTTCCTGCCCCTCCTGTATTTATAAAGATTCAGACCTCTGTACCATCACATGTGGATGCCAGATCCGAGGTCCTCTTGGGTCAGATCCTGATCCTACATGGTGACCCTTCACTGGCTCAGAATCTGTCCCCACTTGGGCCTTCCAAGCCCAATCTTCTGCGTGACTTGTCTTGCCTTTTCCTATGTTTGGATGCTTTGAAAGCCCTGGTGGGTGGGAGGATTGGTCACCTCTCAAGTGGTCAGGGCTGGATGCATGAGCTTGCCTCTTCCTGTGCAGACACCACTCAGTGTGGGTGGTCTCCTCAAAGAGGCAGGAATGCTGAGGAAAACAGTCTGAAATGCATATCAGGTATCTCAGGGGCTGATGAGTCACTCTGACAAAGCTCTAGAAGGGAAAAAATTAAGACAGTGGATGGAAGGGAGCCTGTGAGTGACTTAAGTATTCCATAGAACCTTCTACATAATGGAGGCAAAAATAATCGTTAATAAGAAAAATTACCAAGTCCTTTCTACATGTCAGACACATTCCACATGCTCTACATGTATGAATTCATTCGATCCTCTGAACAACTCTGCAAGGTAGAAATCCTCATTTCTCCCATTTCACAGATTTGGAACTTGAGGCAAAGGCCAACTGAGTAATTTGTCCAAGGTGGGGGAGGTATTAAATGGGATTTGTCAATGAAAATGACAGGCTAAGAAAACAACTTTGCAACACATTTAAGCCCCTTATAAGAGTCCACACCCTTTGACTTAATGATTCTACTGCTGGAAATCTAATTTTAGGAAATAGTTAAATATTTTATATATGTATTAGTCTAAAACACTCACATGTTAGATTTTGTTTTAACTTACAGTGGGAAAATCTAGAAGGAGCTTAAACTTCAAATGTTAAAGGAATGGCTAAAACACAACCTGGCGGCATGGTGAAAAATAGAATTTATGTACATCATTAAAAATGATAATCATGAAGAGTCAATAATACTATGGAGTTGTGTCATAATGTTGAGGTAAAAAGAAGAAATGAAAGTCTCACAGATGGTATGATCACAAATGTGGAAGTTGCCAGAAGGTGTACAGCGAAAAAAAAGAAGTGGCATTTTCTATTCACTTCTATCCCAAGCAGCTATCGGGAAATGATTTGCTTTTAGGGATATCTGCTGTCTCCTCCTAACCCAAAGTCACTTCACCCAGACTGATTTTTTTTTTTTTTGAGGTATTACACAAAGAAAACCCAGCCTGATTTTTCCTGAGGTATTACATGTGGAAAAATAAATCTTATCAGTGAGTTTAATATCTCAGTTGGGTAGGCAAAACTGCATTCTTTGCTCATGGAAAAGAAACCAAGCAAGCTTCCACCCCCGAGAGCGGCTCACCCGGGTATCTGGAATTGATGAGGCATACAGATATCGCCTGGAGATAACTTCTCCATACTTGTTCTCAGGCTCAGAACCAAAGTGCAGCATCTCCCTCCTCCAGCTCTATTTCAGAGCAAATTGAGTCCAAATTAGATCACCTGTTTCGTCCAATTGTATAAACCATGGCAATACTGTTTGGGAAAATCTAATAGTGTTAATCTAAGAGCTGCTCCTGTGCCCGCAATAGAATCAAACAAATAATCAATAAGCCTCCAGATATTATAACATCGCTGGGGGAAGAGACAGAGGAGAGCAGAGTTTGTGTTTGCAGGGAAAGCTGCTTAACTGCGATCACACCTCAATGCAGCAAGGACAAAGCCAAGACAAAAACTGGCAGTAACAACAAGGAAACTGGATTGAGTGACATCCTTTGTCCCATAGACAGTAACAGTCCAAGAACCTTCCAGGGGAAAGCTTAGAGTGTACATCTGAACAAGGCAGGTATTTCACCAGGCATTTAAGAATCTCACTCATTAGCAGGAACCTCTGGCATGGTTACTGGTGTCTCTTGGTTCACTTGCCCAAGGTCACACAAACAGTAAGGTGGCAAAGATGAAATTTGAAACTAAGTCTCAAGTGAAACTCACATCCAGATGAATCACCACAATCGAGTTAATCTGATTTCTCTGCAAACTTAGGCAAGTTGGCAGTAGCTTTCTTAAGGCTCAGTTTCTGTATTCTAAGGTAGAAGTGAGAATATGTGCAGATGTGACAAGCAGTTGGTGCAATGTCTGGCACAAGGTCCAGGCTCAGCGAATTTTGGCTCTTAATAGTGTCATGATTACATCACTCAAGTTATCAAAAAATAAAAGCATTCTCCAACAAAACAACCGTAAAAGCGACTGTCAAACTCCAGGTCAGTAATGCAATCATGATACAGCTGCTTAAGTGTTTGGAAGTCAAGGACAATTGTCTGCCATTTAATTTGAAATGAATCAAAAAATCAGATGGATGGATGGATGAAATGACAAAGAAATGGAGAAAGATACAATGAGAAATGTTCATGACAGAATCTAGGTGGTGCTGTGTGAGTATTTGCTGCACCATCTATGTATTTAACTTTTACACATGTTTGAAAGCTGTCATAATAATAAATTACTGGGGGATGGAATACTACACAGTGATAATGAAGAATTAAATGCTGTGGGTGGATCTCAAAAACATAATGATGAAGAAAAGCAGCAAGATTCTAAATAATTCTAAATAATGCATTCAACAGGATTCTGTTTATCTGATACTAAAGAATAGAAATCTGTGATGAAAGAAATCAGAATTGTCATTAGCTTTTAGTGATGACAGGACTTACTGTCTGGAAAGGGGTACAAGTGAGCCTTGTGGAGTGCTGAAGATGCTCTCTGTCTTGATCTTGGTGGTGTTTACACAGGCATGTGTGTAAGTAAACAACTGGTAACACTACACATCTAACATGTGTGCAGCTTACTGTAGGTATGATGCATCTGAGGGTGGATTCTGATTCAATCAGCTTACATTTTCTGAATACCCTCCTCCTCTCCTGCCAGGCATTCTTTCTAGGCACTTTCTGATGCATTCACTTGGAAAACCATTTCAGAGAATTGTCTGACAGAATACATTATTTAAGCCTTTAACTGTAATGTGAAGCAATCTTACTTTCTTAGAAAATGACTGTCATCTCTGAAAGTAAACTTGCCTAGGAGATCATGAATGTGTGAAACTCCTCAGCCTCCTAGCTCTATCCAATGCCCCAGGCCTTTTCTTCATACATTCACATTCAGATTCCACTGGAACAAAAAGGCTGCCTCTCTATCCCCAAATCTCTGCCCTTTGGCATGAGATTCAGCCATCAGGACAGAGAAATGATGGGTCACTTCCAAATCACACCACACAGAGACTCACTCGCAGGGTAGACATCCTTGTCAAAGGCTTGACTCTCCCTCTTTCTTCTGGGAGACATCCCAGTTCACAAGGCAAATCTCGCCTGTGTTCACTCTAAGATTATCCCCTTCCCAAGCTCCTCCATGGCCTGGCCCAGTGGATCATGGAAAGAAGGCACATCTGGGCTTGTTCGGCAGCACCCTGGGAGGAAGGCCTGATGGGAGAGAGACCTCACTGCCAGGTCTACTCCCAATCCCTGCCAAGCTGCTTTGATGCAAATTTGAAAACAACACCTTTTGGACAGAGGCAATATAAACCAAAGAACAATTTCTGCAAATCAGTGAAATGGAGATGTGGTAGAGACAGAGACCTGAGGATCCAGGATGATGAGATTACCTATACTATAATAACCTGGGGCGCTTGCTTAAGACATAAAGTTTCCAAGTTCTTTTACAGACCCATCAATTCAGTATCTCTGGGAATGATCCCCGGAATATTAACATTTTAACAAGCTTGTCCCAAGGATTCTCTTGTAAATAAAGCTGGAAGATCAAGGTCTCTTTATAAAGGGTCACCTGAAGGAAACAGGCCTGTCTTTCATTCTTTTACCCATCCATTCACCTACCCATTCATCCATCCCATCCACCCATCCATCTATCCATCCATGAACCCCTATGACCGAGCCCTACATGGCTGGCCCATCCATACATCCATTCACCCATCCCATAACTAGATACTTGCTGAGTGTTATCTTTGTGCCCTGCCACAGACTGCACCTTCTTTGGTAATCAAAGAAAAAAAATTTTCCTACAGCAACTGGTTTTACAGAAACCACAGCAACATAGCTATATTTAACTATATAATTATCAGTCCAATTATATTATCATCATTTTTAAAAACCCAAATGCTTATAAGGGTAATTTTCCCATTTTTTTCTCATTAATCTGTAAGACCTTCTGTTTCCTAATGTCTCATCCCTGCATAAAAGAGCACTTGGATTTAGGAGAGTATAAGTTGGGACATAACCTCAGAGTGCTTGGCTTGAGTTCTTTGTCAAGAGAACTTGTAGCTTTAGCTGGGCACACCTGAGTCTCAAGGGCCTGCAGGCCAGGCAGCCCAGATCTATGGAGCTGATTACTTTCTGAGACATCCAATTACAAGTGAGTAATTTCTTTCCCCAAAAGATACTCTATGGAGAATACACTATAGATTCTTCTGTTTCTAGAAAGCTAAGAGGATTTGGGTACCAAAGCAAGCCCCATAGGCTGTAAAGTTCTTTACTTTTAACATCAAGTCTTCAAAAGAGCTCTGCTTGTAGATAACAAATATAACAGGGACTTAATAAAAGATAACAATATAAAAATTGAAGCAGAGATTCAATAACAGACAAAAAGAAATAAAAACAAAGCAACCACCAACCACCTAGAAAGGAACTCCCAAAGCTAGACATGTTCGCTCTGGGTTAAGTGCTGTATTCTACCACAAAATCATAAACCAGTAGCTGATGACACAGTGAATTAGGATGATGACTGTACCATACTGAGTTTCCCTGATGAACTCTCCGGCCCCTCCAGATTATAACAATTTCAAAAGCAGACAGAATTTCTTTCTTCCTTACCACTGGATCTCTTCTGTGCCTGACAGTGCTAGACTCAATAAATATCTCCTAAATCATGGATATATTTCAAAATGAGAGAGTTGTGACAATCTCAAATGGCTTTAACCAAAAGCAACTGGAAGATTTCCATGGGGGGAGAGTGTCTTTCTTCGTAAGTACTGGGGTTGTTCAAGAATAAGTCTGGATAGCTGAAATGTGGGTGTCAGCAGCAACAAACATGGACTGGGTTTGTCAAGCCCTGGTTCTCTCATTTTCTGTCTTTCCTAGCTGGAAGCAATGGTGTCTTTGATACATCACCCAAACTATGGATACTTTGGAGTCAAGTAGTACAAGTCAAATACTAACAATTCTCTGCCCTGGAATGTGGGTGTCTGAAATAGTTTGTGCTGCCTCAGTTGAATCTCTGCTGCACAATCCACAATATCACCTCTTATCACTCACCCCTATGACATTTGGCCTAAGCCCTCTAAATAAGTCTGACCCATCCTTCACCATTTACTCCACTGGTAAAAGCACAGACACCACTGGTATTGCCTTTGATTACCTGGAAAGAGTTCGCCTCTCACATACTCTGTATTCTCAGCTGTGGAAGAAAACTGAGATCCCCTAGGAAGCTTTAAAATTCCTGATGCCCAGGCTACTTCCTTACACAAATAAATCAGATTTTGCAGAAGAAGGTGTTACAGTTTCCTAGATGGCATCAGCCGTGGAGAATAATTGGTGGAAAACCTCTTTTTCCTGTGTCTCAGTCTCATCAATCTGTGCATCTGGCCTTTTGATATTCTATTTGTATGGGATCTCATCAGTGTGTTGACCTCATCTTTATCCTGAAAATGTTGATCAACTCTTCAATCCTAACCAAGACTTCTGGCTTTACAACAGCGAGAATAAGTCCTACTGGTTCTGACCTTCTAGAAGTGAATGAATGGATGGATGGATGAATGGGTGGATGGATGGATGGACAGTTGTATAGATGGATGAAAAATGAATGAACAATGGATGAGTTGATAATTCTGTGAAGATTTTTACTATATCACCTGAATTTCTTTATTACTCTTGTCTTTTTGAATGTTTGTGTCTCCTACCATACTTCAAGTTCCATAAGACAGAGGCATTGTCATTATCTGTCTTTGTTTCTCAGAACCCAGCATAGCACTTAGCTGATGGCAGGTACAACAACAGGTTAAAAAATATGTCTTTTGAAAATAAATGAATTTAATCCAATAACCGTATTTCTAAGTTTGCCCAATATCCTTTGAGGAATAGCATTTCTCAGTAATGACAAGAAGGAAAATCTTGATGCTCCATTGATGTTTTACTTTCATACTGTACAAAGAGATAGCTAGTGGCAAGTTTTGATAAAAATTCTAATTGAAAGATGGTTTTACTGATCTCAGGAAGAAGTGGGTAGACTAGCATTTAAAAAATACTGGATTATTTTTATAGCAAATGTCTTGCTACCATAGAACTCTCCCTTTTCACACACAGGAAAACTAAGGCCTAGGAAATAACTTAAGGTCTTAAACCCTAGAACTCTCACTTCCTAGTCCAGGGCTCTTCACATTATACTGTGCTACACCTGTGGAGCTGAATGCAACAAATGTATTTTTATTTTTAATCAAAGGCAGCATTTTAAAATTACATAACCCTCTTACTCTGTGTGTGTGTGTGTGTGTGTGCGCGTGCACACTTCTGGATGTGTCTGAGTGGGGGGGTCCCTTGTCCTTTTCTCCCTAGCACTGTTCCCCTGCTCTGCTCTCTGGCCACCATGAACTAAGCAGCTTTGCTTCGTGACACTCTTCCCCCATAATATTTCTGCCTTGGAGCTAGCTTTCCATGGACTTAATCCCCTTAAAACGTGAGCCAAATTAAACCTCTCCTGCTCTAAGCTGTAGTGTCACGTATTGCGTCCAGCAATGGGAAAGCTGACTAGTACACCCTACATCCCTTGCTTCAACCGTTAGCAGGATTTTCTATCAAATTATCCAAAGTGGCATTGATGAGTTGGCCACTTTCATTAAACTAATTGGACCTGGTGACACCAGCAAATATCATATAATTTACATTTGGATTGCTTGAGGGTACCAACAGAAAAGTAAGGTATCTCTGGCTGTCCACCTCTGGTGCAGAGGTAGGCTCTCATATGTAATGAGAGAGAGAGGCACATCACTATTAAATAACACTGCTCCTGTTTCTCTGGGAAGTACAAGGCACCATAACTCCCCAAATTGGCAAAAACTACCTGCTATGGATTGTAGTAAAGTGTGTTTTTAAATTATTTCAGAACCATAAAACCTCTCCATAGAGAGTGCTTTGAAACTGCAAATTAAATATAGAACATCTATGAACTGTATCCATTTTTACAGTAAGTATATATTTCCATGGGGGTTTGTACCATCTTTTTTGTCCAGTTACACTAGTTAATAATGCAGTGAATTTGCAGTAATAGAGTAAATGTTATTTTGATGACACTATTTGATTAAATTAAAGATGACATTAAAAGGACCATTTCAATAAAGAACCGAAATCTCTAGAAGAAACTGGGGCTGAGTGTTTAAGTCAGCTAGTCTGGCGGTTTTAAAAGGACCAAATGGAATTTCCTTCACCGTGTGAATGATGAGCAAGTTAAGGAACAATAGGACCAAATAATATATGGGAGAATATGAAAGCTCAGATTCCAAAACCCAGACAATTTTCGTTATTTGAGGCAGGCATTGCCACTTGTGCAAAAACAGCTCTTGTGGCCTTGGGAAAAT
This sequence comes from Heterocephalus glaber, assembly GCF_053883595.1. Lineage (NCBI taxonomy): Eukaryota > Metazoa > Chordata > Mammalia > Rodentia > Bathyergidae > Heterocephalus > Heterocephalus glaber. The sequence goes on from NW_028258137.1 coordinate 8,119,809, forward strand.
GTAGAAATGCATTAAGTAAAACGAAAGTGAGAGGGCACTGAGATTTGCAGCAAAATGTGCTGATGTGGTGACAGTGAATCGAGTTGTTGCACAAACAAAAGAAAGGGAGGATTAGTCATGTTCCTCCCTCCCCACCCCTCCGCCACTGCCACCTCCTCTGCAAGTCACACATGTGCCAGGGGCCACCCACTCTGGTGTGGGCAAAGCTTTATGATTAAAAAGGAGAACAGAGTCCTAATTATTTTTTTTCAGGACTCTGTTCATATGATGTTTGCCAAGTAAAAGTTCTTTTCCTGAGTGAGAGGTTCACGTACACAAATCAAGTGACTGTTTGCAAATCTCTTAACTTAAGTTCTTACAGATTGGATGTATCTGAAGAGACATTCCACAGTAACATGACTGAGTTATGAATTGTGGGCATTTCACCTGAAAGAAGATCCAAGATTAAAGGTGCAGAGCATCGGAGAATCCCAGTTCCCCAGAAACACCTATTTGGGTGGTTCAGCTACAAAGACAGGGGACATCTTTATCTAGGCAGTGGGCCACCAGCTGTTGTTGACACATTCAAGCCCAAAGCCCTCACATTTGTGATTGTTTTACAATGGAACAGAGAGAGGAAAAAAATCCAGCTCAAGCTAATGTATTTGTAATTCTTCCCTGTGATCTCAAAAGAATATCATTAGATGCTACGTTTTCTCAGATAATTCATCTGGTCGTCATGCGTGTCCTTATCTCACTATAATCATTTCCGCTCTGAAAAAGAGGGCAGTGTGGCTCTCTGGAAAGTCACATGTCTGTCCCCCATCGCAATAAACATTGTTTCTTTAAGTGCAAATACCTTACAATGCAACCGTCATAGTATATTTGACTTTCTAAGCATAAAAAAATCTAAAGTGTTTATTATCTTCTCAGCAGTAAGTCACTTAGAGACAAAGGGTGATATAAAATGTCACATCAGGCAAGTCTATTCAATAAGGCACGTGGATAACAAACATTATGATGTTAAGATCCTTAGGACTAAGCAGTCTTCCAAGTGCCAGGAAATTTGTTCTTGCTAGAGATACCCAGGTCCTTGGAGGGACTGCAGTTATTTAGAGGAATAGGAAATTTTCCTGAGGAACTATCTTATTTCCCAGAATTCTGTGTGGCTCAAACTTACATGTTGGAAACACTCTCGATTATTGTTTCCAAAAACCACTGCAATCACTTGCAGACCCTCTGTTTCCTCTTCTACTTCCCCATATAGGCAGTGCTCAACAGATCCCAAAGGTCTTGTTGGTAGCACACCTTTCAAATGCAAAAACATGAGAGGAATTTTTGATCCATGCACAAAGAAAGTAAAAGATGTGTTTTACGCCAGTGAACATATTTTGTATGAGATGAGATGATTATATATGTAGTCATAGAATATATATGTGCATATTCCGAGAATATGGTGGATGTACAATGCCACAGGTAACCCTAAAGTAAAGCATAGATTTTGTGTGGTAACGATGTGTCCATGTAGGTTCTTGACCTGTGACAAATGTACTCCTCAGGTGTGGGGTATGGACAGTGAAGGATCCAGGAAGGCGGGTAGGGGCACACAGGTACTTTTTGTACTCTGTGTTCACTCTAGCTCTCCTAAAACTACTCCCCAAAACAAGATCTACCCTTTCACAAAAGTACAAATAGGTTCAATAGAAAGGAAATTTGAAACCTTCCGTGGTAAAAAAAGGTCCAGCCAACATACCCTTAGCATGGGGTTCCTATTGCAGAACTTTTACTCTCGTGACTATGATTCACACTCACGGCTTCCAGCCAAAGCAGACTTTCTCCTGGCCCAGGCTCTCTGGGACTCTAGAATTTATCCTTATGACATGCCTCGTTTGTCCTGAAAGTCACAGCACACCTGGTCCAACCCCTCAGAGTTCTTCCTAGCAGGTTCCACTGACACTGTACAAGAAGCTGTGGGGAACACCTGTCTTAGACTGTGAGGGTCAGCGGGTGTCCCAGTGGGAAGCTATGCTCAACATCATGTAAGTCTCCGGGGTTCCAGCTCTGTGGGATCAGCCTGGCCTCTTACACCCACAGGCTCTCCTTTGATTGAACCCAATTGCAAAGTCTTCCTCTTACATGGAGCAAAATTCAATTTAGCCTTGGACTGTTATGGTCTCCCTGGAGAGTTCCCTGATTGAGACAGTACAAAGTGATCAAATATCTGTGCTCCCTGTAGCAATTCACGTAATTCTGATTATGGAGCCCGACTTCCTGCCCCTGCTCCTATAACAAGAGGTCACTGAGGCCTGGTCTGTATCTTTTTTTAAAAAATCTTTTATTGGTACATTTTAGGCATACAATATGTTTACATTTATCATTGGGTGCTTGTACCTGTATATCATGTATCTTGGTTCTTATTTTTTCCCCATTCCCTGTGCTCCCTTCCCTATTTACATAGATTTTGCTTCCATTTTTTTTTCTCATAATTTTTCCTTTCCCCTTCCCTTCTCACCACCTCTACACTTTTGGATCTTTTAGTATTTCAAATTATCAATTATTCATTTTAATCATTTTAATCCTTATTTACACTTTCAGTTTCTCACACTAGAAAAACTATTTGGTATTTACACATGTGTCTTTTCTGTTCTTATCTATGTTTCTACCTAGCCCCTGGCATGGGCTTAGCAGTTTGCTGATGCTTCATAAGTATATAGGAAATTGGACATTTGGGTGACTACACTATTTTTAGCGAGCCACTAGGATATCATTGCAGACATTCAGTAAAATATAAAATTTCACCATTCATCTACTTATGCATCATTTATCCATCTATCCAACCACTCATCCATCCATGTATCCATTCATCTGACCACCCATTCGACCATCCAACCAACCAACCAAGCATCCATCCAAAAAATATGCAATGATGTCTCCTCTGGTAGACCTTTTTATGGGTGATTTGTTTAAAAAAGAAGAAGATGATGACTACAAAATGAATAAGATATGGTCCTTTCCTTGACTTACATTGCTGCTGGATAGGAGAAACACAGTACTATGGCAAGGACCGTATGCTGTCCATCTTTTTTGTCCCCTGCAGCATCTTGTACAGGGACTTCCATTCAGTAGCAATGAGTGAATGTTGAATTAATAAATAAAAACAAATACAATAGAAGGCAGTAAGTGAAGGGTGAAAATGCTACAGGAGAGTGGAGGGGGGGTTGATCTTGTCCAGCTAGGCACCTTGGGGCAGATGGAATAAGAGTGGAGAGGAAAGGGCGGGCTCAAATTTGAAACGGAGATGCAAGCTGGCTTTGCAGGAGAGAGTGTGTCTGTCCATCCTGCGGGGTTGGTGAGGGCTGATGGAAATGCTGGGCACAGAGGAGGTCCTCATAAGTGTTCTTGTTTTGGAGTGAGGTGCCCTCAGGTCTGAGCTGGGCACTCAGGTAACAGTGACAGGGACACAGTCTCTGCTTTCAATGAGTCTCTTGGGGCAGGGTCTCTGGAGGGAGCCAGTGGTAAAGGGAGATCAGAAAGATGGCAGCAAGTGGCCGTAAAACAGCAATTTAAATGGCACGGAGTGTAGCAGGGGTCCTAAAAGGACTGTTGATGAATAGGTTTCTAATTTGACTAGGCTTGAATCTTGTTTGCAATTAGCAACAACTATTTGCATACAATTAGTGTGCAAAGCCCTTAAAAAGAGTTTGTTCTCCACAGTAGGTTAAATATACCCCCATCACCCTCCCTGCAATTGTGCCTGCATTATTAATTGGTCTCAGAAATTTACTGTCCTCTCCAGACCAAGGAGAGCCTTCAGCCCAGTCTAGGAGCAAAGGGTGACTCTTGATGGCATTGGCCCTACCCAGGTGGAACGGAAGTTGAACTTTGCAAGGGACCTAACTTAGGAGGCCAGAGTGTCAGTCAACATGCACATGTGGGGGGCACATGATCAGTTTCACCGCAACCACCAATAACTCGGGGAAAAAATTAAAAGAAGCAAAGCAAAATCCGGGGGAGGGGTGATTTTCCATGAGCCTTGCGTCACTTTTCTGAAACTGCTCCTGGACCAGGCATCCCCAGATCCAGGATCAGCTTTCCCTTCGGTTCCAGCTTCCTCTTGTAGGATGATTCAGGAAGCCTGAGCAACATCCAAGGCACATATATTCACTTCCTCATACAGTAAATGTTCCTTGACTGCTGAGCCCTCAGGTGAGCACTAGTGATGCCCTAGAGAGGTTATTATCTAGTGGGGAAAAACAGAAATTGAAAAATAAGCACACAATAATGTAAGATTGCAGGTTCACGCACTGATTCCAAGAGTAAGCATACTGAGCTGTGGTAACTTTTAGGAGAATGTAATGGAGTCAAGGAAGGCTCCCTGGAGGAAATGACAATTGAATTGAAATATAAAGAATGAGTAGAAGTGAAGTAGGGGTCACATCATCATGTACAAAGGTCCTGGGCTGGGAGGCAGTAGGGAAAGTTGAAGAAGCTGACAGAACTCCTGTGTGGTATTAGAACAGAGAGTTAAAGAGAGCGCAGTAAGCAATGAACTGGGCAGGCAGGCAGGGGCCGGATCTTTGGAGCAGGAATGTAGAGGACATTTCAGAGTCTCTGTCCATTCTAGGAGCAACAGCAAATCATCGGCATGGATGAGCTGGGGCTGGAGGAGTGGGAATGGTGCACGAGGGTTTCCATTTTGAAAAGATCACTTTGGCCACAGTTTAAAAGGTACAGAAAGGAAGCCATCTTCCCACTGGCTTCCACTGGTCTCTTGATCATCTCCATGGCAAAAACTTTGCCATCTGCCCCTGGTGTGCTGCTGCCAGGAACTGCCATCTGGCCTCCGCAGACCTGCCTTGTCAGCTGCCACCCTGGCTGGCCTGCTGCATAGCTGTGAGTGTGCGCTGCTCCCATCTCTTCCATGGCACCATCGTCACCTGGCTCTCAGGGGTAAAAGACGCAGTCTCCAACTCCATTGACGATAAGCCTAGTGCAAAACCCACATCAGGATGGGACAGGCGTAACAGCCAAGAGATGGGTGCTAAGGTAACCATAGAATGTGCCACAGAAGTCTGTCGTTTGGGGCCTTTTAATATCTACCTCCCTTTTAATATCTACTTTTTTTCTGGGGAAAAAAAGTGCCTTCTTTATGCCATTGCTCCTGGTCCACATTGTGTGGGTTAAGCTGATTCTATCCACCAGCTCTAAGGTGGCATTCATTTTGGGTCTAGACAGGGTCACAGTGATGTGCTTAGGGATTGACATGCGACCTGTTGAGGGCCACTGAGAATCATGACGTGTGACACACTAAGGGCCAATGAGAGCCATGACATGTGATTCATTAAGGACCAATGAGAGTCATGACATGTGACCCACCAAGGACCAATGAAAGTCATGACATATGACCCACTAAGGACCAGTGAGAATCAGCCTGGGGACTCCTGGTTGATCCTTTGGGAAGGAGCTGTTCTCGCTTGCTAATTGACCTTGAACATAAAGAATGTAGCTCATAGGGCCTGGGATTTAGCTCAGTGGTTTCACCGCCTGCTGCGCAAGCGCAAGGACCCGAGTTCGATCCCTGGTACCAAAAAAAAAACCAAAAGAAAAAACAAAGAATGTAGCTCATGGGGGCCATTTCTCCTTTCCCATATAGACCCTGTCTGTAGATAAAGTCACAAAAGGGAAAGTGCAGCTGAGATATGGGGAGACAGAATTACAATGATGTCATTTGATCACCTGGACCCAACCATGCCAGATCTACTCCTTGGCTTCCCATTTCTATAAATCAAGGATTTTTTTTTTTTGCCTGAGAGAATATTGGTTGGGTTTATTGTCACTGACAATTGAAAATAAAAATTCCACCCTCATTTGGTTTTTTTTTCCCTTAATTTTCTCCTATCATTTCTGCTACCTACCCATCCTCTTGGAGAGAAATGACTGTTTAAAGCACCTGAGACAGAAACTCTTACAAGTGTGGCCCCGGGGCCTGCAGTTACCATAGCCCCAGCAAATACCAGGCACTTGAATGAGAGGAGGCAGTCAGAGCCACAGTTGCCAAAATCTGCCTTTCCCCAAAGGCATCAGCATCTTCAGGTTTCTCAAAGTCCTGGACATGATGCCAGCAGATCATTTCAGGCTTCTTTTGAAATTGCCTAATTTTATCACTGTGAGTGTCGAAGGGAAACCATTATTAAAATGCTTATAGGAAGCACAGTGAACCCTCAGGTTACGACTGGCCTGACATATGAACAACTTCGGCTAATTAGGTTAATGGAAGATTCATCTGCCTCATGTTTTCTATAGCATGTACCCAGGTAAACATCCAGATCTCAGCTGTACTGACTTAGTTACAACCAGCCCTCAGGAACTGCTGGAGTTTGTAAGTCAAGGGTCCACTGTAATGACCCAAGGATAATGTATTCCAGCTCAAAATTCTCACCCCTTATAATAGAAATCATTTTAAGTTCAGTATTTTATGGGTTTAGAAATCTGCGATTTCTGATTAAGGAAATCTATGTGTGTGTGCTCATGTGTGCATGTGTGTGTGCTCACGTGGGCGTGTGTGCGTGTATATGCGCATCTGTGGGGTGTGAAGAGAAAACAATTAGAACAGCCAGGGTTGTGCTACGCTCTCCTGAAATTCAAGTGGACAGGGTACTTAGCTTTAGCTTAGCTTTCCAATGCAGCCCCCTCCTTCGCAGGGGCTGACAGGCAAAGCAGCCCTTCCTCTCAGAACAACGGCATGCCACCGTAACTTTGTTGTTTTTGCAGTAATAAATATTGAAAGTGGTCAGCGTTCCTTTTCTTTTGAATTCAAACAAATAGCACTGGCTGACTAACACCCTCACACACAGACACACACACACACAGACATACACACACATATACACACACGCACGGGCTGGAGAGAAATTCAACCAACAGACTGAGGGGAGGAGTGGAAAATGATGCATGAGGTAGCCAATCCACAGCCTGCCCAGGTGGGAACACTGAGATCATTCTTATTCTTTTTAATGAAAAAATAAAGCAAAACAAGTGGAAGTGCAGTTTTGTGGTTAGGAACATACTCTCTGGTATTACTGCTGAAATTCACATGCTGCATTACATGGGGAGCTCCAATCCTTGAAGAGTCTCCCAGACTCTGTCCTCTCATCTGTCAAATGGGAGTGTTCTAATTTGGATGAATAGTGAATCATAAAAAGCCCTGGTGTCCACCTTGCCTGGCATACGATGAGCATGAAGTCAACCCGACTGTCCCTACTAAGAAGGTAGGACCCAGAGTCACTGAGTCACACAGAAGTGGGTGACGAGTCACAACACAAAGTGACATCTCTCAGGCCAGACGGAGGGGTGCACACAAGACCGTCACTGCTCCGGAGGAGAAGCTTTTAGTGTTGTCTGGGCCAACAGCGGCAGTCAGCTCCAGAGAAGCCATACCTACACCGCCAAGCGCTGTCCAGATGGAGTTAACATGACACTTGGAGTGGGGGATGCAAAGAATAGAAATGTGTTCAGCTCTGAAATTAAAAGCAGTACAGCAGGACGTGCCACATTATGTGTGGGATTAGTCAAAAGCAGTAATTAGGCTGCGATGACTCTGAACACACTTGTAAGCAAACAGCAGCAGTTCTGTCGAATGAAGGAGCCCAGTCTCCTGGGAGGGACAACAGGAGGAAGACTGAGGGGTCCAGGGGAACAGGCTGGCTAGCCCGAGGGCTGGTGGACACCCAGCCCACAGAACGCCCCATGGTGCTGTGTCGATTTGCAATGGCTCTGCTGGAGAAGACGCATCTACTTATGATCCCACAGCTGCTGTGAGTCAGAAGCTCAGGCGCAGAGGTGGGCCTCAGATGGGTTTTCTGTTCAGGATCCCCACGCCAAAGCCAAGGTGGAAGCCACCCCAGGTCCTTTCCAGGAGACAGTGAGGAAGAATCTGCGGTCCAGCTCATTCAGGTGATTGGCAGCATTCGGTTGGTTCCAGTAGCCACCACAGGGCTGAGGTCCCTGCTTTCTACGCAGTTACAGGATGAAGGTCCCTTTTTCCTCCTGGCTGTCAGCCAGAGCAAGTTCTTAGCTTTTAGCAGGGCTCACAGCTCTTGCCCTGTGGCCTCCCCCATCTTCAAAGCCAACAGGAGTGTGGCCTCCCTTTACTCCAGCTCTGCCTCCCTCCCCTGCCTTCGCTTTTGGCTGTGAAAGGCTCCATGCTTACCTGAGCCCATTCTGATAATGCAGGATAATCAGTTACTTATAAGACAGCTGACTGGTTAACTCAGCTCCCTTTGCAAAGTCCCTTTGGTCATGCTGCATAACACAAGCACGGCAGTAACACCAGGGAGACCGTCACAGGGTCAGAAGTCGGCCTACCTCAGGCCCGCAAAGTGAGCTCCCCTCTGCTTGGGGGCCAGGATCCCTCCAGGATGGGAACCCTGGAAGTTTCTACTGCCCAGAGGAGTGAAGTGCAGAGAAACTTGAGGGCCCAGGAGCCAGGGGGCATCCATGGACCTCTCTAAGACAGGGAACAGAGCTTCACAGGGACTGAGGCCTCTGAGGACTTGAGAGGCCTTCAAAGGTGAAATGCCACTTGAGAGCCACTTTGGGCTCACTCACCGGAGTTGACTCCCCAGTGTGGCCACCCAGAAGAGACTCGCTCTGAGATCTGTCTGGTGTGCGTACTCGGCGCTACATTTTGAAGATGTGTAAGCAAGTCCTAGAAGGGGGGCAGACAGCACTGGCGGTCCTGAGCAATGAGAACACAAGTTTCCCTACAGACCAAGGAGGTGGAAGGTGCTGTCCCCACTGCAGGCTCAGATAGGCTGAGAAAGGCAGGATGATGACCTCACCCCTGGCGGGATTGCGGAGCTGGACCCCAGCTTCTCAACCAGCTCTTCTGGTCTCCACCCTCCTTCTCTCCTGCCTCCGCCTTTGGCTCCTTCTGGAATGTCCTTGGACCCAGCGCCTAAGAAATGATGATTTAATTACCGGTGTTTTCTCAATGACATAATTAAATATCCACAGCGAGGTAAATTAACCCGAAGACTCAGAGGACGCTTGGGCGCCACCCTGGAATATTTTATTTTGAGGCTTCTTTTACACATATTTCGACTGGAATGGATCTAAAATTAGGTTTCCAATTTAGCAGCTAGAGGCAAGAGGTGCAAATGGTTATAAATAGTGTCTAGGTGGAGCACTCTTTCAGGTGCTTCTTAAGGAGCTGAGAGCACAAAGCAATTACTTTATTGAACAATGCAAGGGATTATCCCCGGGCTTTTTGTGAGCCGGGTTATCTGATCACAGAGTGGGAAGTGAGCAGCTGCCCGGCCCTGAGACTGAGGAACCGGGACAGGCACGGAGCATCAGGGAGGTGACGCTGTGAAGGCAGCTGGTTTGGCTGCCACTCTCCTGCGTGTAGGAAGAGACAAGTTTCCTTCCCTTTTCATCTCCTCCAACTTGCAAAGCCAGATGCACCTGTGCTGTAATAAATGCAGGAATACAGCTGAAGGGGGAAGAAAAACACAACCAATGCAGCTAGAGCTTTAAAAAAAAAAAGATTTTTGAAGCTAATGACAGTGTTCCTGCCTTTATTGCTTCAGGCAGAAACAAGAAGTTAAAAATCTAAGAGGCTTGAGAAAATATAACATGTAGAGATCTCATCTGCAGGCCTCCAGTTGTATTATCCTAATTTATTTCATTGTTGTGGTTTTTTTTTTTTTTTGAGGACTTTTTTGATCTATTTTTAATGGAAGACTAATGTGCCCTCCCCCCCCCACAGGGATTTATTGAGCAGGAAGGCATATCTAAAAGAATCTTTAAAAAAAAAATAAAACTTACTCCTTTTTTTGGAGGCAAAGATGGGACAAAGGGAAGAAATTACTTCTCACTAATCCAGTCTTATTGCAGGCAGCACTGACTCTTCAAGCGTTCTTTAATTCTCTGAGTCTTCCAGGAAGAAGCATCGTGCTGACTTCCTGAAGGTCAGTGTGACACCCCTTGCCACTGCAATTCTTGCATCACAGTCTGGCTTTGCCCTACAGTTCCTCTAGAGCCCACAGCCAAGCCCAAAGAGTGCTCCACCCACTGACCCCCCAGCTCCCGTCAGTCTGACAAATAAATGCACCCACCGAGTTTTCAAGCCTGCTGAGATGTATGGGGGTGGGGAGGAAATAGGAAGAGGAAACAGAGGAGCAGGAGGCAGATGAGGAGGAAAAGAAGGAGAAAAAAGGGAAGAGAAGGAGGAGGAAGAAGAGGAGAAGAAGAAAGGGGAGGAGGAGGGAAGGGAGAGGAGAAGGAAGGAAAAAAGAAAGAAAAGAAGAAGAGAAAGAAGTTACCACTACTTTTGAACTGAAAGTTGAAATCTTGTCATTGTATAACTAATGTAAAAGAATGTGGCTACTTCCTGTTCACCTAGGAACTCCTAGATTCTCTCCAACTACAGAAGGGAAAATAGGCTGAGCTGTTTCTGCATTCTGGAAGGAGGAATTAAAAAGTAAAATTAATTTCAGGAATTTCTTAAATCAACACTTCATTTCAGGGAATCAATTAGATCACCATGTGTTTCTAGCCCACAGTTCATGTATTAGAGCTGTACAGTTTAGCTACTCTGCTGAATTACGCAACAAGCCTGGGAGGAAGGCAAGGCAGGTATTACTTATCCCGAAGGGATGGGTGAGAAAATTAATATACGGTGAGACGTAACAACATGTTCAAGTTCACAAGAGATATTAAAGTAGAAAGCCAGAATTAGCCCCATGTCCAGTGATGATGAAATGAAGCCCCTTCCCCTCTAACCATGGTCATCCACACGAATTCATCAGCTTCTCTCTGCCAAGAACATAAAGCATATGCAAAATGGGCTTCAAGAAAAATAATTTTTAAGATTTTGAGAAGCAATGAAGGAAACAGAAATCAAAGAGATGTTAAGACAATGGAAGGGAGAGGGAAGGGTCAATAAAAGATGCCAATTAAAAAGATTCCTTAGAAATAAAAATCTGTAATCAGATCAAATAAAGAATATAACCAAACAAAAAAGGATAGAAGCCTTACAGACTAAAAGGCCAGATATTTTGAGAAAACTCGTTGGATATTTAAGTGTAACAATAACAAAAGAGATTAAAACAAAACAAAACAAAAACCCGTTAATATAAAAGGAATCAAAACCTCAAATTTTTGGTTGGGGCATGGACTTTCAAACCCTAATTTGATTTTTTTGATGTGAAACTTCAGGTGCATTAAAATGAAAGAAAGTGTGAATTTCACAAGTACCAAGACAAATTGCCTTCTCATTCTGAAGTTTGAAATTATACGTTTAAGAAAACTAACCAAATGACACTTAAGTTGTTCAATTCAAGTTGCTTCTTTGTTCCAAAAGATGTTCATTTCTGAATGTTATCCTTTAAAAACCAATTCACCTGGCAATGCCTTGATATTCTATGGAAATGCAAAGAAGATAGAAGTGAACATGGAAACAATAATGGTGTCATTATTGTTTTGTTTTTCACTTATTCTAGATCCTCAAAGCTTTTTCAATCAGATTCTCTTGCCTGTGTTCTGGATCTGGTTTAATTATTGGGGAAGCAGCTAGGTGGGAATGTCAAGAAAGGGTAGTTTTATTCATTCACCTGCATGACCAGAGTCACTTACTTATACGGGTCACAGGCCAGTTTCACAAGCAGCAGTGGTCTCCTTGGGCCCTTAAGATGTCTGCAGGTGCCCTGCCCAGAATATTGTGATGTTAAATCCCACCTGCATGAAACCCTCCCTGAGAAATTGGAGTGCTGGCTTGGCCTGCTATGAATTCCAACTTGAGAAAAAGTCACCAACCTCAGGGCACTTATATGCACGGTTACTAACACAATCTGACCACAGCCAGACAAGTCAAATACGTGATAGTTTATCTTGGCCACCAGCTTTAGTAGGAGATATACAAGTACAGTATTATTGCAGTCTTTGGTCCATTGTCTGTTGACACCTTGATTCCACTCACTGATGTGACATGTGTCTTGAAGATCTTGAATCTAAACAGTTCCAGTCTTCTAGGAGTTCACAGTCTGACAGTTGGAACAGACAAAGTCATTTCAAGTCAGTGTGATAGAGACTGAAAAAGGTAGAAACTGGCAAAGTAGAGTAGAGCCCAGTGAAGAGCGTCAACTCCATCTGGAAATGGAGGGTAGAAAAGATGGCGTAGATGGATGGGTCACTTTGTGCTGAGTCTTGAGAGACAGAACTCAATCCAAATTCAACACCAGTCCTGCCCCAGTACCACACCCAAAGAAAACTCAGAAGAATTCTCAGAAATCAGTGTGTTCCTGTTTACTGTTCTGTTTTGTTTTTCTCCAAATTTCTTTTCTTAATGAGCTTTTAAATATCTGACTAATGCCTTGGAACATATCCTTTGATAACAGAAAATCAGGACTCTCAGGTGACTGCGGATATCAGCCATGGAGGCATGGGTAACAGAGAGGGGGTCCCCTGTCCATCTCAGCCAGCCCAGGTCACATATTCAGAAATGAGATGGACTCATTCAGGCTGACTGGCAGCCTTTCACCCACCAGGCAGTGATCGCGGTAGGCACACCATCCCTTCCTATGATGGAATCCACAAGGTGAACTGGGAGGCCGGATGTGTTGGCTGGGCTGCTGGCTCTGTGCCCCAATAGCACTGCCTTTAACTGCTGGCTCCATCCCACAACGGCACACTCTGCTACTGTTTGAGGGTCCCATAATATTTTGGACTTTTCCAACTGTGCCCAAGCACTGACAGATCAGTGCAGAGCAGAGTCGTTTCCCATCATTCTGTTTGTCCTTCAAACTTGAGCCAATGAGATGAGTCAGAAATAGAAAGATCCAGACTGCTCTATGGAAGCCTCATGGCCTAGAAGGTCCAGGAACTCAGTGGTTCTGCATGCACTTGTGCCTGGGTCTTCTTCGTCTCTCTCCTTTGGAGTTCTCTAGTCCTGTACAAGTTTTCTGACCTGGGATGAGGAGCTTGTAGACCCAGGAGATGAATAGGCAGTGGATGAGAGTACAACATTTGATGTCCAAGAGACTAGGGTTTGGATCCTCGATTGCTTTTTACTAGTTTAGTGTACCTTAGTCTCCTTATCTTAACAAATGAGCTCAAAAATGCCTACCTCACAGAATCTTTTTGAAAATTGAAGACAGAAAAGGAAAGGTTATCTGCAGCGTGCGAAACTGAGTGCATATCATACAGAAGGCATTCCCTAAAGAGGAATTATTTGGTCTCAGCATCTACTATGTGCTTTCACTTGGATTCATCATCTAGCTGGATCTGTGCAGGAATTTTGGATGGCTGCCATCACGGTCTTCATTTTGTAAAACTGGAAACAGAAGCAGGAGAGGCAAGGAAAAATCAAGGGAGACTTCAACCCAAGGTCTGTCTCATATAAATCTAAGATTGTCCTGGTATATACTTGCAAATGAATGTCTTATTTCTTTGGGTGAGAGGAGGGGATGAGAACACAGAAAGAGGACAGGCAAAGTACATCATGTAAGAGCTCATCCTGACCCGGGACCTCAGCCATGGGATTTGGAATTAATCCCTTGGAGGCGACTAGAGAGAAGTGCAAGAACAGATTTCTCAATTTCTAGACCATGTTTGCCTGCACAATGATGTCTCACAATATCTCAAGCTTGAGAAATGTCCCCCTATGTTTTGTGGTGACCATCAAATTCAGTCAGTCAAGTTCAAAGCCCTTGTATGTGTTCATTCAGTTCAATTTATCTTTTTGTGTTACATGTGGGAAAAAAAATGTGTCAAACTTTCTGAGATGGAGGTATCTAAAAATGCAACTTTTCTCAAGTGTCTGATATACTTTGGCAAACCTTTATTAATTCCTCCCTCCCCCAAAATAAGGTCAATTTTCCTTCTATTTCAATTGTTATTGTTATCACTTAGGGAGAAAGACAATGCCCTCAGACTGTTCTCCAGGGTGTCAACAGAATGGGAAGGGTGGCCTGCACTGGAGGCCAGGATGATGATTGTTATTCCTTTACCACTAAAGGGTAATTCTGCAACTTGAGCTGGCAGTGCTGGAAACAACTGCAGTGGTTTAAGGGGAATTGACTATTAGAAGGTATTTTAACGATGTCCAGGACAGATAAAGAATTTGCTTTGCTTCTCCACGCAAATCACATCCAGGCTATGTGAAAAGATGGGAGCCTTCATATTAGAAACACAACCACACATAATTTGGACATAGGTGTAGTAAATAATAATTGCTCACTAGCTAAAGGATGGGGAAAGACCGAGAAGGGAAAGAAAATCTCAGGCCATATCCCATCCATTTGCTTTCCCAACTGAACTTCGTTCATCTACTTCATCCTGCAGAATACAGCTCAAGCTTTACAGTGAAAAAATAAACTAAAAAACTTAATTAGTGCCATAATTAAATTAAGACCTAAATAAGTGAGCCAAAAAAAATTCAGCATGAGTAAAAAAAGAAGTAGTGAAAGCACAATCTTTGACTTAAATGGAGGAATCTTTCATTTGATTACAATTCTTCCTCTTTCTCTCGTATAATTTCATCACGAGGGGATTAATTGCTCTTTCACACCCAGGAAAGGAAACCTGAGAATCCCCAGGTCCCTGGGATGGTGGGGGATGCAAATGCAGTGGGCTGCAGGAATAACAAATGCTCTGTTTCTGAGCACTCTCCCATGATTTATGAAAGGTGTACCTCACTGTGGGAAGATAATGCCATTTGAAATGGTCCATTTCATAAATCTATCCCCCTCATCCCCAGCCGCACACAGGACTACTATGAACTCCTGAATCCAATAATGTTTTCATCTTCTATTGACAAAAAAAAAAAAAAAAGGAAGAAGAAGAAGGGAAAAAAAAGAAAAGGACTTTGATTGGAGCGAGCTAATGATGCACTTACAAGGAGCAGCGGCTAACGTTCTGTCTCCAGGGCTTTCTTTGGCAATGGTCATAGAGCTTTCAAGGGAGGGAAACTTGGATAAACAAAATGAAGAAATAATCAACATGCGCGACATCCCTAATGTCCTTTTACTGCTAGTAGCATTAATTATAGCATGGGCGCAATCCTCCAAGCGACTGCAGAACCAAATGTTTTGCCTGAAGACCCTTCCACCACATGACAGATTTATCCTTTGGAACTGGGATATTTCCTATTCATTCATGCACCAGTTCAGCATATCTGCTTGTTTATCTAACTGCGAGAATGCTTCCAGAAGAGGATTCTCTGCCAAATGTGATGGTGGAGGCAGTCGGGGACCAATCATAAACTTCAGTGAAATTCATGGCTGTACGTCTTTCTGGTCATAACAGGGGGAACTGATATATGCATACCAACACTCTGCAGGCTCCAGAAGACCCTTATGAAATATGAGCATGGGACAGAGGAAACTTCCTTGGGATCCAGTGACAATGGACAGCATAGACATGAAGAGTGGCTACGAATATGTGACCAATGAAACTTATTAAAAACTCACACACTATTCAACTCTTTCTCATGAAAGACTGAGAGACAAGATGAAGGGGACCGGAGGGCGACACATAGTACCCTGATGTCATGGATGCTGAAGAAAAAATAAATAAATTTACTAAGCAAGAAATGCTTGATGCTCACTGAAAAGGAGGAAAAAAGTTAACAAAAGAAAAAAAGTACACGTACATGTATGTTTAGGGATAATTTAACCTCAGCAGGGATTATTGCATTTGAGAAAACCCACAAATCTACCCCTCAGGTACAAGTGGATTAAGAAGCAGATGAAAAACAAAACAAAACAAGAAATTAGGTGGAAATAATGCAAAACTGTGAATCTGAAAAACTACCAATACAGGATACTCATCCTGATACTCTGAAATTTGCATATTTTGACTTGTATTTAAAAAGCAATTTCAAGGTCAGCTTCAGTAGGGAAACACTGAGCTAGAATGGGAAGTAACCCCATTAAAAGTCTACCAGCGCTTTGCATATTTATTTTTCTTCTTCTATAGTGAGCAATGATGACTCATAAATCAAAAAATCAGGGTAAACAAATACCATAGAGGTTATTTTATACAAACTGCATACTTCTTATTCTATCTATTTATACACACAAATATTTCTATTACTTGGAATTATAAAGTGTGTAATACATGCATGCATGCTTTAAAAATCTGCATTCATTTGCATAAGATAGAAAAAATATATTATTGTCCTAATTCTCAGAAGACCATGGCCCAAATAAAATGACGACCACCTCAAATGCATTTTTCTATAATGGAGTGGAAGTAATTTTACTTTTAAAAGCTTTAGGCCTGTGGTGTTTCTTTTAAAAGTATAAATAGATTTAAAGTCTCTAGTCATGTTGATTCCCATGGTCTAACTATGAATTTCCTATGTGGGTAGAGGCAGTTGAACTGGATAACCTTGGGTCTTTCCAACAAGTCAAGGAAATTTGAGCAAAAGTGTATACAAATAATCAGACTCAGCCCCCACATCTGTATGTCAGGTAGATTATTAGACCTATGTCACCTGATGAAGGATTAGGGAAGAGAAGTAGACTGACAGGGGGAATGGAATTTGGAGGATTGAAGATCATCTTTCAAAGGGGTTGGGTTACCCAGAAATAAAGATTTTCCAAGTAGACATGGGTGCCTATGAAGTCCAAACACTTTTGTGCCTCAAGGACCTCCTTCTGGATAATTTGAAATTTGATAAATCAGTCATTTCTAAGTTCTAAGTCGTTTCAGAAGCCACATGGAAGAAATCAGCCCCACTGATCTGCTCATTTCACTGAAAATAAATCCCTTGCATTACTGATTAGGCTACATTTGAAGTGACTTTTAACTGGGTAAAAGAAATCTACCCTTGAAAGATAAACATTGCCACTGCTGAGCTGATACCAAAAAGAGAACCAAGAATCAAATGTAATTCACAAAAAATTTGAAAAATGTTCCCACCAATGGCTGAATCATCATGGATCATCTCTGAGGGGAACACAGGACAGAGAGTGGCAGCTGTGCTTCAGGTACTGCCCCTTAGTAATCTCTAAAACCTAGCACTCAGTTCAGCTTGTAACAATAAAAGATGCTTTCTGGATGTACCCTGAAGATATATACAGCTATATTTGTTCCAGGCGGCATTTGTAATGAGCAACATGGACAGGACCATGGGTCTACTCAAATGGCAGCAGATCCACTGTCTTGCCTGAAGCCCTCTAGTGGTTGCCACTGCACTTGGCAATTCCAAGCTTTTGGCCTTGGGCTGAAAGCCTGCAAGCCCACCTCTCCCACTTTCCGCTTTCAGAGAAAATCCAGGTCATTACATTTCATCACCTGTCTGTGTCTCAGCTGTGTCAAACCAGCGCTTGGTGTATGCTGTCGTCCCCACCCCCCACCCCCCGACTTGAACCTCTTGCTATCCAGTAACCCCTTGGTTATCGTTGGCATTTCAAGCTTCAGATTCATTAATGGCTTTCCTGACCCCCAATTCACATTAACCTACTGCTGTCACCCCCCACTCTCTATCACTTGGCCATGTATCACTTCTCTGTAACTTGTATCTTACTCACTCATCCTTTGCTGATTCTATGACTGCATCCGAACAAAGCCTTCTGCTTTCATTATTACAGCCTCCACTACTGGTACACAGTAAGTGCACAATAAATACTTGTGGAAAGAATGAATGAACCAAAATGTCCAGAAATGACTTCATGTTTGCTATATTTTAGAACATCCTGAAGTTGCGAGCCTAAGTATTGATGTGGCTCAGTAATACTGAAGGATCGGTGGGTCAGGCCCCACCAGGACAGCTGCTGAGGTCTATTAACAGAATGAGGCCAAGCTGTCACCTTTGAAGGTCTCACTTCTTCACACAATGGTCCTTCATCCCTCTGTGTCCAGGCCTCACTGCTTGATAAATATCACTATCCCAGTACATATCATCAGAGGTAGACATTGAGTCCAATTTTGTAGGCTCACTCACTAGTTGGAAGAGGTAGTGCAGCCAGTGTTGATCTACTCCCTGCCTTTTCCCACCTCACTTCTAGCTCACTTCCAGGTGTTTGGAAATCCCACCTTACTATTTTTTCACTCTCCTCTTGCAACAGCCATCCTCTGACTTTCCAAGAGTCCAGGAAGATCCTGACATAATGTGTCAGATCATGACATTACAGGGACATGAGATTGGAAATCTCAGGCTCTGTGTGGGAATCCCAGCCTCGTACAGGCTTCCTAGCTGTGGGAAAATCATCTGCCTTCCCTCATGACAAGTGAGACAACAGGATCTCATGACAGGGCTTTGAATATTAAATCACAGAAAAGAAAGTACTTATTATAGAGCATGGCACATTAAAAAGTTCAATAAATGTGTGTTAACACCTCCATTTAACTTGCATAACCATAAAAATACACAAAGAAATAGAATTTTTTGTGAATGTGTCACCTTTCATATTTGTGTCAAATTAATATAATTAAAAACATAGATGTACTGGTGAATGAGGGGAAAGTTGCTTGTACTATAATGGTAATCTTTGGGTAAATTTGAAATGCTATTCAAATCAAAAGTTCTCCTTCCTTTGCTGCCACCCCCCAAAACCCATAGTGTGCCACTCTTGATGGAAACCTGACATATTAAATTTTTAAAAGATCTAGGAAAAGGGATGATTGATGAGAAAGAATTATTGAGCAGCTGTTCCTGTATTTTAAGCCTGTACAGTATTTCTACTGCATTTTCTAGGATCAGGTTTAGTATATATTGTACCAAAAAGTATACAACCACATTTCAAAATCTGAATGGATTACTAATGGATTAATATGCTTTTAAAATGTATCCCTGCAAGACTAAACTATGAGCAGAATGCCTTGCTTCTCTTGGCTTCCATTTACCATGAGACACCCAGTAATACTCCAAGTTAAAGAGTTACAGAAATCTGGAATTTTATATGAGCCTGACAGTGATGGATGGAAACCATACTCTAGACATACCTCAAACAGTAGCACTTACTTTTTCTTACTTAACTCATAGTTGATCTACTACTGGAGCCATTTGTTGGAAACTATAATTGCTGAGCTGTTGCCAAAAATCTCTTGTCTATGGTAAGTTGGTTTCCAAACCAAGAAGAAAAAGTACAACTGAGACATATTCCCAAACCTATGCATCCCAAGGACTGCACCAGCCAGAAATACGAGAAGTTCTAAAATTCAGAAAGTCTTCCCAGAAAGCAAGTTAGAATTCAGTACTGGCGTTGGCTATTTGTCAGGGCTCCAACTGGCTGCTTGTGTCCACGAATGCATTCCTCATTTATTCCTTGAGTAGTTAAGCCTACAGAGGAAGGGCTCTAATACTAAGAAGTCTTTTCCATCCTGGGGAGATGATGCAAAGCTTGCTCTAGTTTGGGGGTCTTTGAATAATTCAGAGATTCCAGAAATTCCCTTGAGATTGATCACCATGTGGAGCTACCTGGAGCACTTCTAGGGAATTAGAATCCAGATCCAAACGTACGAAGGCGCACATAGGAAATATCAATAGGTAACCACTAAACTCACTGCTTTCCTTTACTCCAGCTTCTAAACCTCCCCTCCCTATTTCTGTCCATGGGGTACCATTCTCCTGGTTCCCACACCAAAAGTAATCATGACCCGTTTCCTTATCATCAATTATCTCTGATCTCTCAATTTATCTACACTACCATTCTTAGTCCATTCCTTCTCTCCAAACCCACTTTGCCAACTGAATTTCAAACCTCATCATCCCTCAACTAAAACACTATCATAACCTTCCAGCTTATCTCTGGCTTCTACTTCTCTCTCTCTATGTGTGTTTTTTCTGCATTTATATATAGTTGTTATCATGTAACTGTCCCACTACCAACTCTGAGATCTGGCATAGAAGATCACCAGGGATGACCTTACATTTGCAAAACCTCCATGGTGGATGGAGGGGTTGAGGCAGGAGATTAGGACATGGCTAGCCAGCTGGGCAAGTGGGCATAATCTGCCAATCATGGAGATTCAGGACACATGCTCAGAAGAACCATGCCCAGCCGTGGACCTGGGGCCCATCAGAAAGTTCTATCTTCAATTCTGGCATGAAATCAAGCAGATTTTTGATAAGATAGCCTAAATCTGATGTCAGAATGGGGGACACAAAAGATGTCCACCATTAACCTTGTGGCCACTGTGCTCTCTCTTTCACAGCAGCCTGCTCCCACTCTGCAAGCACACTTCCTTTTGGACATTCAGTTGGCTCACACTCACTCTGCAGAGCACACTTCTTTTCCTACCTTTAATATACGTAAAACCTTGCTACCCTTTATGCTTCTCTTGCCCAATTCTTTGTTCAGGACAACCGAAACCTGAAAATAATCCCTAGAAGTAGCCCACACCACCCCAGACTCTGGTAACTGGGTGACAGGGACAAGGGAAGGACTCAGAAACAGATACATCCCCCATCATTTTCTTCATGGGTCCCTTGCAACCCGACCAGTTCACCCTGCTTCCCCAACCTGTCCTCAGCTGTCCTACCCTCCCACTTTGGTCTTTGGAATTAAAGGTGTCAACAGCTCACCTTTTAAAAACAAAAAGCAAGCCCCATGGCAGAAGCTGCTCCAGGGAATACCTGATGCCACTGACTCTAAATTCTGCTCCCTGTACTCAGCTCACTACCTTATAGAAAGTCTTGACCAGTCTAGTCCAGTTCAGTGCTCACTGTCCAGTCCTCTAAGCTAAGGGCCGAAGCCATCTGCTGTTTGGACTCTGATGACTCAACCAGAGGGACAGGGCAAGGTTCAAGCCTGCACCATACTTTCCCCCTGGAGGACTTTATGTAGTTCACATCTGTCCTTCAGACAAGGGGCTGGACAAGATGACCTCCAAGATGACCTCTTTGCGTCTCACTTTGTCTGTTTGGGGTCCAGGAGGGGGCTGGGGCCAGCTTGCATCACCTCCATTCTGGGAAGGTCCCTCCTTGAAACCAGCACTTCCTGGGCTGTGAGTGCCAGGTGGCGCTCTGTGATGTGGATGGAGTCTGTTTTAGTTTTGTCGGGTCCTTCCGCAGGAGGATTTCACCCCAGAGGCCACAGCTGCTGGCTTCTCTTTCAGGGAGGTCAGCGGATTCCAACCCTCCGTTGGCATCTCCTGAGAATGGTGCCAGGAACATTTCAAGGGCAGCATTTTCCTTGGCAGGTGTGCCTGCTGGCAGGACCCACTTCAAGGTTTGCAAGAGCAGGAGAACGGCATCTGGGATCTATCTGTGGTTGTTGGTTTGCATATGTGGAGGGGCGAAGTAAAAAAGAACCATCTTACACAGCATGTTCTTACCCAGACACGGGCTGTGTCTACATGAGGAAAAATTCCAGGGTGGAAAAACAGCCCACAGGGCACCTAGGATGGTCTCAAGGGCTGTGCTGAGTCATTGCAGGGTCAGCTGAAGAAACACCTCTCTGCTGAGTCGATGCCCTGGTGGGGCGTTTGATGCAGGGCGGTATGAACAGCTTAGAGAAAAGGTACCCTCTCTTTGTTGATGGGCTGATGATCAAGCCCTGGGGACCTTCCAGCAACTTACATGGTTTTACCAACCTGAAGCTGCATTCAAACTTCCACCCAAGTATCTGATCCTACTGAATCCATCTCACCTGCCTGGGAAAAGTAAACACTTGTCCCTCTGTATTCCAGCCAGATTCACAGGGCACTGCACCAAGTACTTTTGTATCTGCCTCCTCCGTCAGATCACAGGTCTCTCAAGGTCAAGGGTCATGGAACAATGGCCTTCTTCTCCACACCTTTGTCCCTAAAGAATACACCCAGCACTACTTGTTGAGCTGAGAATGCCCAGCCCAAAAAGTGTTCTGACTATGCACGGCTCTCTTTCCATGTCTGGCTCAAAAGTCTACATGCTGGGAACTTTTCATTTCCCCTGCCTTTTATCTCCCCAGCATGGCAGATGCTCGCTCATCTCTAGTCTCAGAGGAGAGGCTTTTCCTTAACCACTGTCTAGGTCTGAAGAAGGTACTCTTGCCTATTCCCAGAGCACATCACCTGGGCTCATGCCCCTCAGCTTCCTGGCACCCCCAGGGCCATGCCATTTCTCCACTCTTTTTTGGTGTGCAGACTACCTACATACGTCCTGACAGCTCCAGCTTCCTTCTGAGACTGTTGGCTTCTTAAGGCCAATGACAGAATCTTTCATTATTTTCCAATAAAATCTATGAAGTTTTTACTTAGCACATACTGATCATTATGCAGAACATTCCATGTGCATCTGCTCATGTGGTACCCACACCGACCACAGGAGGTAGATGTTAACGTCCACATTTTCTGGATGAGGAAACTGAGGCTACCAGTGACATGTCCAGTTAGTGATGGGTCCTGTGTATGACCCCAGAACTGAGTGCAAAGCCACGACTGCCCTTACCTGCCATCCTACCTGCCTGTCTTCTCATTTCCCAGCACAGCAACTGCCTCATGGACAGTGAGCACTCAGCAAACACATGTTGGGTGGATGCCTTAGAGACACCATGAGGCCTCCTAGGGCTTTTCAATGTGTCCTTTACCTTCCCCTTTCTCCTTCATTTCGTCATTCTGCTCTTTGTCCTTGGATAAATGGACTAGAGAAGATTGATGGCAATTAGCAGGTCATTCAAATTGTAGTGCCTTCAACCCAAGAGAAGTTCATGTTAAAAAAGAAAAAGTGCTGGACTAGTTGGCCAAGGCTATGGGATGCAGTATGATTTAGGGACTAAGTAACCTCTAGATTCCATTCACAGCCTGGTTTCCCTGCCAGACCCCATGGCCAGATCTCAGCCAGCAGGACTGGAAAGAGGAGTGGAAAGAAGGCCAAAGAAGTCCAAGTGGGAAGTTCCTGCCATTCCATTGGGCAGAACTTGGTCACATGATCACAGCGAGCTGCACAGGAAGTTAAAATGCAATTGTTACTGTGAACCTTCATGTACTCCTTGGTTTAAATCCTGTCACTAAGAAGGAAGGATGGACTACATACTGGATAACAAGCAACGGTTCTTAATACCATTTCTGGGGTCCCAATCTTCCTTGGTTTACATGATGCTGGAGGTCAAATTTTAGTCATTTCAGACAAATCCCTTGGAAACTCACTCTTCCATTTCTTTTCATAGCTGTCTACTTAACAGTGGCTCTTCCAGGGGTTGGCTGTCCTGGCAAGCAGTCCCTGCTGGCCTTCCAGCCTCCCCCCATCCCTGGAAGTGGCGCCTGCCTCCTTCTTCATGCTCAATAAATATTTTTAGAAGATAATGACTCAAGGTATGGCCATCTTGGATCCCAGATCACACTCTTATATGGTGCCAGGATTTTTTTCCCCCTCTCTTTAGCATTGGAAATAGATTTTTAAGCAGAGTTATATAGCAATTCCTCTTCGAAATCCTCCTTTCCTTTTCTTTAGTAATGTCTTTACAAATCACTGTTATAAAAATAAGGCAAGCAGAAGGAAAAATATGCAGTACCCAGAAACTGAAAATTCAAGTGTTTGCTTTTTATGGGACACTTGAGGCTCTTAAAAAACAGAACTGCTAGAAAACTTAAATACAAAAAAATCACTGGATGATAACATAAAAGCCCAACAGAACTGAACTGTTTATGAAAATAATTTGAATATTTACACTTCAATTTATGGTCTGAAAATCACCCCTACACCATGCTCTTATTCTTAAATGGATTTTTTGAGTGTTAAATACATTTTGATTATTTTGACACAATGTCTACTTGGATATTCTGTGCAATGATTTGAAGGCAAAAAGGAAATTCCTTAAGAATCCAATGTATATCCACCAGAGTGTACATTATATATGCAGAGATGTACATTAATATGTGTGCATCCATATGAACTTTAATAAACATCTCAACTTAAAGGAGTACTTTTGGTAGTTGTTATTGTTAGAGGAAAATAATTATAAATTTAACTCAAATGAAGCCTAGGGAGAATACACATTGTAATTCTCCTTACAGAGAAGCTCGGGTTCAAGTTCATTTCTTTTTATTTTCTATGACTGAGGCTTGCAGGATCACTTAAACCATGTTTTATATACAACATTAAGGAAACACAGCAATGCAGGTCCATAAAAGTATTGATGAAAGAGAGCCACATATACCAAGTGCTCTCATTTTGTCTTCCCTATTATTTTTCTTTTCCAGTAAGTCAAAGGAACCTCTTCTCAGAATTTCTTTCATGTCACCTATTTAGGAAGTGTATTGACAACTATCTTAACAGGCCCCTAAAGCTTCAAATAACGGTGCCCCCCAAAAATCAGTATTCACATCAAAAGGAAAAAAAATTATTCACAACAAAAAAAGTGGTAGAGAAAGCATAAGTCCAAACTCTTTATCATTAAACTCATGGGCTTAATGAAACCCAAACATGGAGAATACATTATGTAAATACCACAGAAAAAGGGCTTTTGAAGTCCAGGGGACCACAGTATCCAAGATCTAGGACTGTGATTTTTTTTTGTTTGTTTGTTTATGCATTCTAGCAAGACCTCATATCACACACACACACACACACACACACACACACACACACCAGACTATTCAGTTTTAAATGCAAATCTCTGCAAACTTAAGCAAAAGGGATGGCTAGGAATATGTGTCTGGGCACAAGAATAATTCACTCAACTTCAGAGTTAAAAGCAAAAATAAACAGTAAGAGAAATCACTACTTAATATGCTTTCCTAAGAAAGACTTATTCAAGGAGAAACAGGAACATTCTCTCACACAGGGGCACTAAAACAAAAGTAAAAATCAGAAGCAAAATACATAGCCTGGAGACCAAGAAGCTCAATAAATAAGCACTTGACTAAATCTTATAATTATACATGAATTACCTTCCTTCTCTCCAAATGGAATTTAAAACGCACAACTGCGAATAGTAGTTCAACCAACATGAGTTGAAGTGCTAGTATCTGTGGACCACCTGAGATCAAATACCTAACTTCCATTTGTCAAATATTGACTGAGTGGCTACCTGAAGTCAGGTTCTGGCCTGCACGCTGGAGTAATGGGAGGAAAGCACAGAACCTCTGTCCCGGGAGACTTATAGACACGTGGATGCACGCATACAACAATAACGGAAATAACAGCACTTCCTGATGGCCTGTTGTGTGCCAAGCATACTGCTGAACCCTCTGTGTATTAATCATTGAAATAACCAGCTACGAGTGCTTTAAAAATTATTATCCCTGCATTACACATGAAGAAATCAAAGCTCATAGAAATTAAACAATTTGCCCAAGCTCACCCTGATATACATGGACTGAAAGTGGCTCTACCGGAAGGTGGTGTCCTGCTTTCTCCACAAAGCTCAAACTCAGGGATTTCTGGGTGCCAGTAACAATGGGCCAGGCACTGAAAATCCTGCGCTTGTGCCTTCCTGAAAACGAGCCATATTTTATATAGGGGAAAACTCAGGCTTGGGGACAGGCAACTGTGATTTCCTCCAGCTCTCCTTGTTAGAATTGGCCCTCAGCTGTCCTGATGGCTAGGCCTAGGTTCTTGCCAGAGACTCGGACTGCCTCCAATGAGTCTTTCAGAAACACAAATAACTTCCCAACAGCTCAGATCTTGTTGGATGAATTGGCAAAGATGGATATGTTTGCTTCCTGCAAAGTGAGCAAGTGCAGGTCCCTAGCTTCCTGTGACCTCATTGTGTTGTTGCCCCTCAAAGACAAATGGTCCTGAAACTGTATTTGCAAACTTGGGATTTTACGTAGTCTGGAGAAACCACGGATAACTAACTACCTCTGAATCGCAAAGGCCATCCTTACATTCTTAGGATTTTCTGATGTCTCTACTGCCTATGAAGGACAGCAGTCACTCCTCACCGTCCTCTCCCTCACTTTGCATGGCTTGTGGACTATAATCTGTATCTAGTCCTCCCTCCCCCTCTCCTCTTGGTTCAGTTCTTCCTGCCCAACCGTTCACTGTGTGAAAAGTCCCACGTATGTGTTCATTCACAGGATGGGCAAGAGGGAGCACGTGAAAAAACTGAATGAAGAAAGGTGCAAACTCTCCTGGGCTGAGGCCAGGGCGTGAGGCAGGTGACCTTCCTTCAAGTGCTGCTTCATCTCTGGCCACAGCATTGCCCTGCAAGGGCAAATGGCATCTTTGCCTTGAAAAGAAGTGGAATACCATTGACAAGTTGAAGACAGAGGCTTCCCTTCTATACTCTTGGCAAAGGACAGGTGTGAAAGTCTGATTCTCATTGAGAAAAGGGATTCTTTACAGTTTGATGAAGCAGGAATATATTTTTCAAATGTGCATTTTCTCCCTGTAATATTATCCTTTCGGTTTTGCAGTCCGGGCTCCCAAGTGGAAATAAAGCAGAAAACAACATCCACTGGTGAGATTCGGACTCTAGGCACATAAGGTGGGACACTTCTGGGGTGCAAGGGCATTTCTTGACATCAAGGGTGGAATTATGGCCCCGGTCTTTATTGATATATTTTTCCAGAGAGTTCTCTTAGCAGACAATTACTGAGAGGCCTGGATCTCACTTGGATGCCCGTCTTAGAATGTTCTGAGCAGCCCAGGGGCTGTTTCCTCAACCCCTGCATGCTGCCACCCAGTGGTAGCAATAATCAGCCTTGACCACGTGGCACCAGCAAGGCTTAGCTAGTGTGCATGTCTGTTGCCCTGGATGACCAATGCACTCTCCGTGTTAAAAATGAACACGGGGAGCCCACTGTGTGCTAGACTCTTACAAGGGCTCTAATCACATTCAGACCTATGTCCACATTACAACTGCCATTTTGTAAGAAAGTGCTCTAAAAACAATGTACTTAAAAGGGGCATGTAAACTAGAGTATAATAAGGCAAACCCTATAGAAGGATAGGACTGTATGTTTACTAAAGGCATAAATGGTTACTCACACTCATAGAAACCAACAAATAAATGCTAAGCAAATAACTGGAGAGGAGATTAGTGCTTTCTAAACATTCAGAAGGATTATGCTATATATGATAGCAATATTTGCTTTCCCATGCTAACAACCATAGAATGATTTGACAGATAAGGAAACTGGATTGATTTTAGCCTTCTGACAAAACCAGAGTTTTGGCACGTTGCTATTTACTCAAGGACAACCAGTTAGTATGTAGCAGAGACAGCTTGTAGAGAGATAGTTTCCACTCTGAAGCTTGGATGCTCTCCCTTATGGCATTCATTCTGACTTTTTAATAAATACATCTTGATAGACAAGTTCCACTTTTGACAATGACAGGATGACAGCAAGCTCCATGTTTTAAACAAACTTTCCAAAGCAACCCCTCATAAAAGCATACTCAAACAAAAAGCCTGCTCATCTTTAAGTGTCATAAAATTTGTCTAACCACATAAGAAAGTTCTTTTCTAAGATGCCTGTGAATTTAGATCTTCAAGTCTGAGCTTCAAAGACCTTTTGGTATTTTCCCCTGGCTGTGTGGCCGTCTTTTCTCTAGCAGGAGCCTTGTCTATGGATTAATAATTCCGAGCCATCAGCCCAGGCCACCATTTGTGAAGCCCCAGAATCCTCCCTCTGACATTTCCAGAGCAGATTAAAAACTAATTATCCTGGGAGAGTCAAGTTCACATGATTTTCTCTAATAGGAAAGAACAATACACTACCTGATTCATAGGAGAGTAAAATATCCCTCTCCCTGCACCAAGAGATTTCTTGGAGAAGCTGCTAACATACCATGCATTGTAAGTTTATACATAGAATAGGATGCAAGTAGAATTTCCAGCCATATTTTCTTAGTTTGATATTCTGGCTCTTGTCCCCACCCCCAGAAAAAAATAAGACAAAATTTTAACTAGACGTTAGAAAAGGCAGGTTTACAAAACAGCAGAGTAGATCAATGGCTCACATAGAAGAAAATGACCACTCTATTTTTGGAATGTTCTGTAGTAGAAATGATGGTGATGATACGGATGATGCTATTTTTGCCAAGTGAAGCTAGGGTGGGCAAGGTAGAAGGAGAAGAAGGACAAGGAAAAGAATTATAAGTCCTGGATGTGGCATGCTTTTCTCTACAGAGTTTATGTTTCTGGTCAAATAAAATCAGAGTTGTAGTTCTTGCTCTTAATGAATAATCCTACTAAAATAGGCTATATAGCTTAATGACAATGCCCTGGAATCCTCAAGTGACACTTCTGTCCATTTGCCCACTGGCTTTATGGTTTGAGTCAAACCTATGAGCTTCAGTTTCCTACTGTGTAGAATGCAGCCTGGAATCTATTCCTGAAGGTACTTTCCCAAACAAAAACGACTTCACCCGAAGAAATGTGGAATATCTGCCTGGTAAATGACTGTTTACTTGGGGCCTTGGTCACAGTGGATAGTCTTAATGCTATTCAGGGTGGAGACTGGCCACATTCCATAGTCCTGGGGTGAGAATGTGAGAACAGGCCATTCCAGGAACATCGACAATGTGAGTCAGGATGGGGACACTGTGCTGGGTGATGTCAGCGGGCCTGGATGGAGAGATCAAGTTTGTGAGTGACCAGTCACTCAATCAGTCATGCCTATATGCTGGAGCCCCAGTCAAATCTCTGACTGCCGAGGCTCCGGTGGTTTCCCTAAGTGGGAAGACTCCAGATATTTTGTCACACATTGACTCTGGGAGCGTGATCTTCCCTAACTTCAGAGGAAAGGGACCACGAGAGATTTGTGCCTGGTGCTTTGTCTGGATTCCACCCTATGCACCTTCTTTCTTTACCTGATTGTAACCTGTACCCATTCCCTGCACAAGATGATGAGCACAGACACATTAGCTTCCGGTAAGTTCTGATAGTCTTTCTACTAAGTTATCATACGTAAGGGTGGTTTGGGGAACTGCCCCCATGAACCTGCTACTGGTATCAGAAGTGAGGACAGTTTGAGGGACTTGTGGTTGTTCCCTCGCTCTTCACAGCACCCTACAAAATGTCCACACATGTACATACTCTGCTTACTGAAACAGCCACTGTTTCCAAAGAGTTGGCAGGAAGTCGGTGGCTCTCTCACTCCTGTGCCCTGTAAGATGTCTAGCATCCACCAGACTTCTCGGAGTTCCTGTTTCCTCACTGAGTTCCTGTTTCCTCACCAGTACAATAAGGATTTGAGTAAGTTGCTCAATCTAAATGACAAAGTTATTATGAGACTCGACTCGATTAAGATAATGACTAGGAAAACTCCTTGAAAATCATCACTTCTTTTTCAATTGTAGGACATTAAGGGCCACTGTTACTACTACCTTGGAGTTTAAATGCTTCAGAATTCTCTTTACTCTCCCGGTTTTATTGTGTGTCTCATGACCAGGAACCTCCTCTTGTCTCCATCTGCAGCAGCTGGAATTATGTCAGCCAGAACTTTCATTAGCAAATGGTTTAAGTCGGTGAAAAGTACTGGCAAAACAAATGCGGCATTTTGACGTGGCTGTATCTACTCCCGCACAGCGCAGTTTCCAGGCTAATGTCTTTTCAAACAGCTCTGTTTTGCCTGCAGACTTGAATACCCTCATTATAGGGTTTGAAAAAAAAAGTTCCCTTATGTTTTTTTAAAGAGCGCCATTCTTCAAAAAGATGTCAAGAAGCTCTTTTTTCCCCCCTTGCTACAAGGTGTAATGTAGAGATAAGCACAAAATCTGGTTGGAAATGTGACCTATATTGGACTGGCAAAGCTTAATATCAAGCAAACAGCTAGTTTGGGAGCAGGTTTTGTCCTAGCTCACCGCTGATATTTGTAGAAAAGTACCTACGTATTATTCACGGGCGGTGCGAGAAGCTTGAGAGTCAATTACGGTGTTAAAAAATTGGAATCATTTGTTCATCGAGTTCATCAGAGTTTTGAACAAGTGCCTGGCCTTCCTCAAGACAGCCAAAGCCAGGTCTTTTGGAAAACATTTTATTTTCATGCTCAGCGTAATAAGAAGAGAACAGTCATGTTTTGCAGATGAAATGGTGCTGATAATGAAAAGTAGGTCACACTTTCTCTCTCTGTCTCCATCTCTCTCTCTTTACTTTCCCTAAAAGACAAAGGGAGAGTCTGGAAGACATGAATCAAGCAGGGCTAGAGTCTGACCTGGATGTTCTTTGCACTCTGAGTAAAATTAGGAGCATTTCTTCTCAGGGCTGACATTTAACAAGGGCAAGGAACTTGGAAACAGAAACTGCTTTCTGGGGGTTTACTTGAGCGAGGAGGAGGCCTGGGGTGAGGGTAGAGACAGCAGATCTTCTAGCATTTGGGGTCAATAAAAAAACACAGGTGCAGAAGCTGTTGGTGTCTGTGAGCTTAGAGGCTGGGGCAGCAAGACAGGAAAGAAGCCCGAGGTATAAAGCATTCCATCAGTACCCAGGGAGATAATGCTATTGTGTGTGATTATTTTCTTCTCCACTCCGTGGGAGGATTATACATCCCTGCTCAGAAGGAGCCAGGTCACTTTCTTTGGTCAATGAAATTAGGCTACCATGTTGGGGGTCACTTCAGGGAAGAAGCATTAAGAACCTGTCTTGTCTCTTACCCCAGGAGTGCTAGAGAGAGGCCGTGCTGTCAACGTGGATCCCGGAATGGAGAAGAACAATGGCAGAGCCAGCTCTTGATGGTCCTATAATGAGGACAGGAATTTGTCTTTTCTTTCTCCAAGCTGTGGAAAATGTGGGGCTATTTGTTATCACGGCATATCTTACCTAGCCTGACCCACACAGTGCCTCTTAGCTCTGAAACTAGTAGGTATGCCAACTTGGTGGTCTGTACTTTTAAATCACTTCTTTGGCTCAGAAGTGGGCATTAACGCATCCCTCCGCAACTGAATGGACTGGATTGCAGACTCATTGGCATGGGCTGTTGTCTCCAGGATCTCCATATGAGAAAATAAAGCTGCTCAATTACTGGGGGTGGTTAGAACAGAGTAAGGGCTTTGAAGAGATGATCTCCCATGGTTACCTGTACTAGACGGTGAAACAAGATATACCAGGGCGAAGATCCTGGAGCCAACTGCAGGGAAGCAAATTCTAGACTCTACCATGCTCTCTGCTGGATCCTAGCTTCTCTGCCCTTCTGTCTCCTCATCTGTAAAGATGGCTCACAGGGGGGCTCTGCCACATGGAGCTGTGGGCAGAATTAATCAAATCAACCACAGAAGGGAGGAGCGGACAGCCTGGCAACACTATCACCACTCAGAAGATGGTGCTACTGTGGCTGTTGAACCAGTTGTTGCTGTTATACCACTGTTTGCACTTAAACTTCTCTACCGCTGAGTTCAGTGTGGGATCTCAGGGGCATAATTCTTTGGATGGGAAATGATAACCAGGAACAGGCCTCGGGCTGCTGCTGGGATGACCGGACTTCCTTATGTTGCACAGTAAGTGTCACCACAACTAGACACTCACCTTAGGCTCAATTCCTTTCTCATCCCTGGACCCAACCAGAAGCAACAATGTTAATGACCCTTCTGCACTTCTGGAGCAGGCAGCTGAAGAAGACAGGCAATGGTCAGTGCTCAGATAATCTAGCACCGAGCAAAGGACAGAGAGGAGCCAGTCTGAGTTGTGTGACACAGAGTTTAGACAGTCACTGGACTCTTCTGAGCACTGAGTTTCTAACCTGTAAAATGGGAACAGTGACAGAAAAATCCTGTGGGAACTGAGGACAGGATAAGATAATATATGTAATGTTATGAGGATGGAAAGAATTACACAATATTAATATTACCTGTTATTATTATTAATAATAAACTAATACCAACAATAGGAACACTGCCACAAACAAATACACAAAATGATAGCAAGCATTTTGCAGCTTGTCTTGGAATGAAAGAAGGAAAACTAGTGAACTGCCAGGAATCTCTGCTCACATCTACAAAGGAGACAGAGGGTATGGGCCTGAAGCTGGGTGACAGAAAGAGAAGAGGACGGAACACTGTGTATGTCACAAGCCTCCCCAGGAAAGAGAGAGGTTTCACAGCTATAAACCAAGAAGTGCTCCTTACTAGAGAAAGGAGTGTATGAGCTCCCTCTTTGGATGTCAGTGTTTTCTCATCTACATGCAGGCCTTGTTAAATGTGCAACAATCACTTTCATTCCACAATGTAGATTTTCTTATTTTTAACAAAACTATTTCCTGTATGGCGTAAGGTGGTCAGTGCTGAGCTATAGCTGTGAACAAGAGACACTCTCCATGCCCGTGTGCAACATGGTCACATTAGGTGGCACATTAAGTTACAGGTGTGACGTGAGGTTCAGCCCCAGTACATGGCTTCTGGCACAAGGAAAGCAAAAATGTATTGTGGTGGTGGTTGTTGGTGGGTTGACTGCTTTGTTGACTCCATGAAGTCCTGAGTTAAATAATATCAGCCCAGTGTGGGGCCAGGTTGGCACCCAGACTCCATGGGCCTGGACTAATGCACAGGTGTAAGTGAGTGGCTTGCACTGAATGTGGCAAATCAGGCACCACACCCATCCAGGAGCACACAAAGGAAACTTGTTGAGTCTGGGACAAAAGAAAACCATTCTCCTTTCTCTTGTTGTTGATTTTCTGATTTGATCTGGGGGACTCACAGCTTCCCTGACACTTAGTTCATAAACCTGGGGATGTGTTCAGTGCCAACTCTATGGTGAGGCCTTGGCCCAAATCCTGCCAAACTTCCAAATCTCCCTAGACACTGAGCCTGGATCCGGATGGATGCCACTCATGTGAGACTGAGTCCTAGGAAGAGACATCTGCTCTGCTCCCATTGTAAGGAACCTGGATGATGGGGTGTAGAGAAGCTTGAGAGAAAATGGTGCCAATGCTGAGCAAATGAAGCCTCAGGGTGGAAAGAGGAAAACCAGGTCCTGATTGTTTAGTTTCTAGAGCAAGCTTTACCGGATCCCCCTGGTCACATACATTTTCTAGTTAGTTAAGCCTATTTGGACGATGTTTCCTTCCACTTAAAATCAAAAGTATCTAATATTGTCAGCTCGATAATAGAATGGAAACCATTTTCTTGACCTTGGATTGTTAAAAATGAACACACTCTCCCATAATTTATCAGAGATTTTGCTTAGAGTCAGGACTGAATTTCTAACCTTAGAGATTTAGCCTTGACTACTTTGATACTTTAAATCTGAAAACTTGGTGAATGGACTTCCTTCTCATTAACAGAGAGGGTAACAGACATTCAGCCCTGCAGGTTGGGGACAAGCCCAATTTATGCCTGTTGTCTTGGCATAATTATTATTCGTGTCTCTTTTCACTCTCAAAAGTATCCAAGATGGATGGGCTAATACATTATAAGGTCACTCTCCTGGTAGTTCTCCTTTACAAAGTTGTTGTGTTTTTTTCCTTAAAAGCAAAACCTCCCCTAAATTCCTTCCAGTGATAATTGTGGCTAATTTTACTCCTCACATAATCTCCTTTTGCCAGTCTTCCCATGTTTGCCTTTGGGGGGATTAATCATTGGTTTTAGCTGTCGGACCAGGTTCTTGAACTCAGGGTATTATTGTTTTATCTAAAGGAAACCCCTCTGGAGCAGGACCTCCATCCATCATACCTCCTACAGTAGAAAGAACTGATTAACACTTCCTGGCCTGCAAACTTGTTTGTTGATCTGTCGCTTCCTTTCGTGTGCACTGTGTTTAGGATCTGGCAAAAGGCATTGTTTTACAGAGATGGGACAGTTATCTGTGGGGAGTACAGTGTGCTGGGAGTCTGGCCACCTCTGTAAACACAATGATAACATCATGTCTGCACGCTTGGGAAGACAATGGTCTCGAATTCCCTTTTCCTAATTAGAGTTTGGAACAATAGGTGGGAAATACGAGGGCCCATTATCATCTATTGGCCTTCATTTCTGGGCATTGACTGAGCTTACAGTGTTTTGTGTGTGTGAAGGAACAGCAAATTAAAATTCAGGCTTCTTCCATTTCTCTTCCTTGAGTATTCATCTTGTTATAAAGCTCTGGTGACAGAGATTAAAAATTGGAAGACAAAGATTTGAGAGCCATAAACACTTGTGAAGAGTACCAAGTTCCCCTTTCAAAATTATTCGATAAGCAAAGGCCTGATCCAGCCAGATGATGAGATGAGAGGTGGTGAAGACATTTTCAAAGGATTGCTTGCATCAGGAAGAGACACAGATAGGCACCTTCCTCAGATGGGGAATGATCTGTCTGCCTTCTGAATTAATGAATGATAATGTCATCGGTTTTTGGCTAGTAAAACCCAGCAACAGCACAGTACGATGTTTCATCTTTTAAAATCTGAGATGCCCAGTACCCTGCTAACAATGGGCACATTGATCTGCACAGCAGGGTTTGCCTAGGAAGTCCCAAGCAGGCTCACAGGCAAGCATCCTCAGGGGCAGAGTCAATACCAGCAATCAAGCCATATTAGGTCAATTTACATTTATGATCACCCTGAAGGGTGGCAATTAAGTGATTTAGATTGGAAAACTTCCCTTCAAATTGCAGATACATAACATTACTTCTTACAGAATCCTACCAGGCAAGATGGCCACCAGATGACCAGATTCTATGCTCCATGACTGCTGTGCTCCCAGAAGGGGACCCTCTCCATCTGTACCCTGCAAAGGAATCCTGACCTGGCTTGGTTATATGGTGATGGAGGGAGGATGGAGGAGCCTGAAGATAACTGGAAAGCAATTTTTTATACCTAATTTAAGTCTGAGCTGCCTTCAATTTCTGTTGACCTAGCTGAGAGGTCATTCATCCCCTGAGAGTCCTTCTCTGAATGTCTAGATCAGTCTAAAGTGGTCTTCAAAGGATGAGTTCACCCCCTAACACACACCTCTGCAGTTACCTGATTCTAGGTCTCCCCAAAGCTGCCAGAGGTGAAACTATTGGAAGCCAGGGGCCTGGCTTCCTTCTTATATTCAGGACCTCACATAGCTCCTGGCTGTGCTTTCTGGTCAATGCATTTCAGTTAAACAAGGCAACCCTTCTCATTCACTTATTCATGCAAAAAAATTTTCCTTTATTACACAAAGAAAGAAAATGGCATGAAATGGGAACTGTGTCTCACAAGTACAGTATGCGAGCTGCAACTCCTGTATTCAGGTTTTCATGCGTCAGCAAATATTTTCAAGTTCTTCCCGTGCACCAGACACTGTCCTCATTGCACCAGACTCAAATGTGGACAAGACTGATGAGTTCCTTGTTCTCCTGAAGCTTTCAGCCAATGGGAAGACAAAAACAATAACTGAGCAATAAATGAATGGATAGGCAGATAGTTACAATCAGATAGTGTTAAGAGCCAGGAAGAGAAATAAAATAGCTATGGGATAGATAGAATATACTCTGGACAGGACTCCTATGAGGGGACAATATCCCTACAACAGTGACAGGGTCACACTCCATTTACTCCATTCTCAAACGCAATCATCAAGCCTTAATCTCTCATGATCCTTAAAGGGACAGGCAATATCTGTGAAGTTCTTGTATAAAGTCCCAAACTAATGTTTCTTATCAAGGGTGGCTTTGCTCTGTGCAGTGACTCTGTGTCCCTGGATCTACTCATTTTGTGGCTCTACTATCTCCAATGTTTAGTGTCCAAGACCATTACACACACCTGCATCATCCTGTGGGGGTAAGAGTGGGGCAGATTTTCATGGGTCAAGTTTAGGAGGGGCCAGAATCACTCTACCAATATTCCATTGGCCAAGACTTGGTCACATGGCCATGTCTAATGCAAAAGAGGCTGGGAAATGTAGTCCAGCCTTGTACCGGGAAGAAGCAGAGATAGCCCTGGTTATGTCTTAGGGCCTCTGCCTACATGATCCAACAAGCAAACTTGTGAGGAGGGTAATTCCAACCCTCCTCCTTTCAAGTTTGGAGTCTCTGATCTTATAATGCCTCAACTACCCCAGCTGAATGATCAAAATCAAGTTTTACTCTGGCAGGATGTAATGTGGGACATTGGATGTGGGGAACAAAAGCTATGGCTGAAATCCAATGGGTTAATTCACTAAGGAAAAAAATATTCCAACCTGTTGTGCTCACAAAGAACCCCAGAGATGGAAGGCTAATTGTCCTTCTGGGATGCTGAGTTCTTTGTGGAGCCCTCAGAATGGACTGTTCGACCTTTTGAGGTTTCTCATTGCTCTGATCTCTTGCTAATGGATAGTGTTTTCCAAGAGCTGATAGTGGTTTAAAGATACGGCATCTAACCAATGCTAATATGTCTGACCTCTTGAGGGAGAGCCTTGTACATCTTACTCTCTCAGCCTCCCTTTTTGGCTAATTACATAACTTGACTAGAAGTTGGTTTTAGAGAATCAATTTTACCATTGCCTCATCACAAGTAAAGACCATAAAGTTTTATGAGAGCTGAAGGGACTGCCTTTTAGAAAGGGGAACTTAAATGAAAATTAAAGGGGATATAAAATGATAAGAAATGAAATTCCACAAGGTGTTTTCCCTGGACTACCAGGCTAAATTACAGTGCTGGGCATATAACTGTGCTGCTTATGTCTTCAACAAGGTACCAAGGGAAGGGGAGGAACTAGCATTTCATGATCTCTAGCAATGCAACTGGGGGAGTCCCAGGTGAGTAGCTTCCAGTAAGACGCAGAAGAAAACACTTCAGTCTACAACCTCCTAATCACATGACCTTGGGCAAGTTCTCTGAACCTCAGATTTGTCATCTGCAAAGTGGAAATAATAACAGTAACTACCTCACAGAGTTGTTGTAAGGATGCAATAAAATAGCACACATAAAGTGATACTGTGCCTGGTACACAGCAAGACTCCAATTCACTTGTGTTGTTAAAAAAAAAAAGGCTTCAAAAAATTGGAAGATTTTTCCAGTTTCTGTAACTAAAATTTAATGTTAACTACATTCTATGGGCCCAAACCTGAAATGGTATAAACTCCACTTTATACAGGAGGAAATTGCGGCTCAAAGACATCGGAAAACTTGTCCAAAGTCATACAAAGTCCATAAAAAT
This sequence comes from Heterocephalus glaber, assembly GCF_053883595.1. Classification (NCBI taxonomy): domain Eukaryota; kingdom Metazoa; phylum Chordata; class Mammalia; order Rodentia; family Bathyergidae; genus Heterocephalus; species Heterocephalus glaber. The sequence continues at coordinate 8,156,683 of NW_028258137.1, forward strand.
TGGATTCACAGCCTAGAATATTTTTAACTCTAGAGGCGAATTGGCTTGACTACTATGTCCAGTGTTTTATGGTGTAAAATCAACTGACCGGTATAACTGACCTGTTTATAATATGGATTTCCAAATCCTACTTTTGTTTACTGAATCCAAGTCCCTGGGGCTGGGGGTTGATGGATGATAAGTACAATCCCTGATTTTGCACACACAGATCTTGAAAATGACTGATGCTGTAGTGTTTCTTATTCTATTGCAACAGGGGAAAGGTTTCCAAGTCTTATTCCATCAAACTGCCAAAAGAGTTGCCACATACTTCTCTCTCTGTATCTCCTCCAACCTCTCCGTCTTCTCCACCATCATTTCTGGCACCTCTGTTTCTCCAGAGAAGGCAGGGGTAGATCAACAAGGACCACCAAGAAAAAGAAAAGATTATTTCTCCATACGTAACAAAGCAGCATGAGGATACATTTTACAAATATATGATTTGCTGCAAAGACCAAGGATGCACTGAAATGGGAACAGGCGCCCATGGGCCAGTAAGTGACTGTCATGGGAAAAAAATGCTTTATTGGAATGGAAATCCATCAAAGCTGCTCTGGAAATCAAAGATCCTGATATGCTGTACTAACATGAAATGCCACATCACGTTTGAGTAAGGATGGACAAGGTTCTGCTGCAGTAAAGAGCAATCCCAACAGTAACATAACACAGTTATTTCTTGGGCTATTAAACCAAATGCAAGTTTTGATTTAATACAAAAATGGAGGTGGAATTATAACCGTGATGTCCCTGGGAAGGAAGACGAAATGCCAGAAATATCAATACAGTTAGTACCACACCTTATTTCACCAAACAGAACCTTGGAAATATGAATGCCACGTATGTTTTGCCAAACAGTATGTATCATTTTCGAGATGGTTACTGGCCTTGCAGTGTGTGACATCTTCCCTGTTTGCCTGACTCTTCAAATTTGGACTAAGCGGATGCATACAGCAACCTCTGTGTTCCATCAAACTCGCATGCTTGTTTGAAGCACAGACTATGGATCCTGATAAGAAATGTAACTGGTAGGCGGCAGAGGCTGGTGAGTGTTACAGGACATCCTTTCAGGAAATGGCCCCTGGGAGCTTCCATCTAAGCTGGACATCATTTCCAGAAAGCCACTGGGCCAAATGGTGGGTTTCACCCAAGGGCATCAGAGAGGCTGAGGGTTAAAACCAGTGTGGGGTAGGGGCCAGCAGTGCTGGCTCTTCAGGCAGTGAGATATGACTCCCGTTTTGACACTCATGTAATAGCATGCTTGTTCCCTCTCCTTGTTTCTGTGGGGTTTATGGTCCATAAAGTTTAATAACAATCTTAACAGCTGAACAGAGAGCACAGGAGGCTCGAAGGCCACCCTTACCAAAGGGGATTGGGAATTTTAATTCTTTTCCCCCTCAACATCTCATTCCACACAAGTGCCTGGCTGTCAGTGTCAGCCAGACAGAATAGCCACCTGGCACAAGGGGACACGAGGAGGTACTTATTGGCTATTAAATGTGAAGTTGGCACACACGTGGCCTTAGCAGCCTGATTTGAAGCTTTGAGGAACCAAAGATGACAAAGCCTTGCCATCCTGCAATTTGGGCACCACAAGGAGGCACAGAGTTAACCTGCCAGAGATTGATTGGTCCAAATAAGCACACAAATGAAATAAATTTCAAATTCCTTCCCAAGGCCTGCAGAGCTGTGTATGCACCAGTCTGCTCCCAGCCTGCTATGCTTCCCCATCTGCTCATGACACGGTCTGGTCTGGTCCCACAGCCGTGGCAGCCCCTTGTCCAAATAGCGATTTGGGCATTACTGTCTCCCTCTTCCTGGCTCCTCTCCCTCGAAGGGGCTCTGCACCATCCTCACCAGTTTAAATGGGATCATCTCAGAAGCCCTCAGGCCATATCTAAAGTAGCACCCCCTCCCTCTACTACCTTTCTCAACTGTCTGATAAACAGACAGCTTGTGACCTGTATCCTTATTCACACACACACACACACACACACACACACACACACACACACGCACCACCTGGATTCAGGGAACTTGACAGAGTTCCTCCTGCTCCCATGTTGGTTAGAGCAAATAAAACACACTGGTGATACAGGGTCAGAAGATCTGGGCACATCATTAAGAGGTCAAAGAACTTCCAGAGTTTCGAAAGACGTGTCTTATCTATTTCTCTTCAGAGGCCGTGGACTCCAGCGTGAAGACAGCTGGATTTTATAGAGCACAAGTAGAGGGAGGAGGACCCAGATGACAGCCCAGTGGGATTACAGGGCTGCTGGGCTGGGAGGGGCCCAGCCTCTCTACCGGAGGAGAGAGTTCCGGCTGGGGGTGGGGCCAGTACAGGAGGAAATCCCTATCAGGCTTCATTTGCATATCAAAGGGCCCTTCTTGCCGGGCTAGCTCGGCCCAGTACACAGCTCTCTCTTTCAGGGCCTGGGGCTTTCTTCCCTGCTGACTTCTCCAGTGCCTCCTGCTTCTCAGAGTGGGTGTGTGTGTGTGTGTACAGAATAGCACCCATACAAAAAAGGCCCAGGGAGGTAATGCGCCTGTCTGGGGGCTCCCTGGTAACCCGTTGTCCTTAAGAGGTAGACACATTGAGGAGGAATCATGAGTTGTAGGATTTAGGTGGGACTGGGGCTCCTGTATTACCCAAGGTTCCTAACCAAGAAGACAGCGATGCTGTAGCCTAGGTCATCTCTTCACGGAATCAGTTATTCACAAATGGTTCTCAGGGCCTCGCGCTTGCCAGGCAGGCACTGCACTGCTGAGGTACGTCCCGGCTCTCTAGTTCTTTAATGATGACCTTGTGGGAAGAGAAGTCAGGGATTGCTGGTGATTCGAACCCTAATAATAGGATCAAGTTTTGACAGCTGGGGTGAAAACGCACGTGATGCAGCTAAGGTTAAATTCCAAGTCCCCCTTGGCTCATCTTTGTAAGAAGTTCTGCTGCTCACTTCGGCAGCACAGACTCAGATTTTTGAGAAGTTCTTTTCTGAAATAAATTTTATAAATAGGACTCTACTCTCGCATTCAGGTGGCTTACATCTTAAAGGAAGTTCATGGTCTATCCTTTCATTTATGGAAAGTTTCAGGGGGGCTGTCAACAGCGATTTGATTTACAGTTCTTTCTAGCAGAATTTTCCTATCTTAGATTTGCTTTAGCTGGAAGTAAATGCCCAATACACAGCCGAAATGAGTGTGCAGAAGTTTCTCACCCTCTCCTGGTTGCTCACCAGCCTCACACCCAGGGCAGCAGCTTGGGGCCATTGCTACAGCCCCTCTTGTAGGATCAGTCCTATGCCAGGGTCATAGCACCCCTGTTGCATAATATTTTTAAACTGACCCCCAGGACGCACCTTAAAGATGTATACTCCCCTTTGCAAGTATGAATTAAAAGAATAAAAACACATCTTATGTCATTACAATGACTCTCTAGAGCCAGTAATTCCATGGGAGGTAGGGGGAGGTCAGAGAGGCTTAATGCAAAGAGACCCTAACAGTGACAGGCAGAAAAGGGGTGTGATGCCAAAACAGAAAAGAAATGTGAGGGGGAAGAATGGTTATTTTCTTCTGTCCACTAAGGTTTCAGTGGCATGGACCCAAAGGTTGACAGAAAAGCCAGATGCAAAGACCCTGGAATTTTCAGAAGAACCTGTGATGGATCCTAGCAGGGGTGACCAGATGTCCTGATTTACATTCAGTGTCCCTATGTAATTACTTGCCCCCTTCCTCTCTTGAGAAGGTCCCAGCTTGGGTGATAAATTATATGGACATCCTAATCACAGCACAAACACCTGCAAGGCAAGCTGGCCCGAGGAGGAAGGGAGTGTTTACCTTTCTAGTGACTGCAAACCACCCAGAAAGGACATTTATAAGATCACCTGGGGATGGCATCAGAAGCAACTGTACTTGGGCCTTGTGCTTTAAGAAAAACCTTAACCCTAGTTGGACCTTGTGTGTGTGTGTGTGTGTGTGTGTGTGTGTGTGTGTGTGTGTGTGTGTTACTAGGGATTGGACCCAGGGAAGGCTAAGCTATGTTCCCAATCCCTTTTTCATTTTTTTATTTTCAGACAGGGTGTCACTATGTTGCCCAGGCTGCCCTCAAACTGGCAATCCTCCTGCCCCAGCCTCCACTGTAGCTGAAATTATGATCGGACTCCCCTAGCTTGACTTTTGTTCGAGTTTGATAACAGTTTTCTTCAGAAAAGTTTTCCCTGTTACCTTTGGTAGGTGGTGTTCCCTGATTTGAAAAATGTTAATATGAGGGCAAAAGAGCTGTGGACTCTTTATAGCTTATAGCTGCATAGCTTATGGGGCTTTAACCATACACTGGGCATAGGGAGTCGCCACTTATTAGCTATGTGGTCTGCACACCATCAATTAACCACCTTTAAACCCTTCTCTGAGAACAAAGGAGAACACCCAGCACTGCTCAGCACACCCCAGGATAAGGCAGGACATGGTAGATGCTACCGTGATGCTAATTCTTACTCTTTCCATTATCTTTATTTGGGGTCTTCAGCATCCTTGTTATCATCAAGCTCATTTACAGTTAAAGAGAATAAACGGCAAAATGAATCATGAAGGGTGGATCAGGGACTGAAGGAGGCTTAATTTAAGCCTCAGGGTTCTATCCTTCTTACTGCCCCTGCTTCCACACTTGGGCTACACTGAAATTAGTAATGGCACAAAAGATGGTTGGTAGGTTAGTTCAATAGATGCCTACATCAATAATAGCAGCACGAGCTATGTACTGGCTTAGGGATATTTTTAGCAATTGCTAGGTAGTAACCACATTTCCAGTGGGTGCTAAACCCCTTCCTCTCTGATCTCTCCAACAAGCCTGTGAGGTCAGCAATATCACTGCTTCCCAGCGCTGGGCCTGATGGAGAAAGCAAAGGAAATAGGAAGCCGAGAAGAACACCAAGTTCTGCCCAGGACCGTAAACTGACAGGTCTTTCCCCCCTGGGTTTACATTTTATCAATATCATGCTTCTGGAGTAAAGTATCAAGTTTATAACACACAAATCTTCCATATTTAAAAAGCCCTATCATATCTAATTTTCTTTCCCCACAGTTTCTCGAAGGCTAAGGCCACAGCTTAGAAAATCCCACATAGAAGCTTCTTTCCTTGTATTCCAGGGATTTATCTCACAGGCCTCCGTTTACATCTGGGTTAGTGTGAGTTGTGCTCCTGGTTCTGTTTTTTTGTCGCATCCGTGGGGTTTATGGATCTTGTTTTTCTTTTCAGGCTTAGTTTTCTACCTTCAGCGCATTCATTTTATCCACCTGTCCTGACACACAGTAGGTTCTCAAAGAGCTCTTTCTTATGTTATGAACAGTTACCATAGTGCACGAATTAAGTTACAAATACCTGGATTGCTAGTATCACTGAACTAGCCCGAAACAACCACAGAGGCTGGAGAGGGGAAAGGATGGCTGATTTGCTTCCATTCTTGGAAGGCAGAGGGCAGGAAAGTGGATTTCAACTCGTGTTTTCCAGCAGGTCTTTTCCACGGAGAGGGACAGCTGGTCACACAGCCCCGGCAGAGCCTGGTCTGGGGGTCTCGCCATGGCTTGTGATTCCAGCTCCAGAGAGTGGAGGGTGAAATTTGGGAGCTGGCATTAGATTTTCTGCTCAGAGAAGCTCTGGCCCGGGCCTCTGTGGCAGTCACAGGGGAAAGCCTGAAATCCTGCAGTCTAACAAGCTGCTTGGCATTTTGAAATCCCCTCACCTGAGCTTTTGGTCTACCTTTTAGCCTTCACCCCTCCTCCCCACCCTACGTGGAGCTGTGGGAATCAAGGGGCTTCGGATGCAAAGAGAGAAAGTCACCATCCCCTTGCCCTTGAGGTAATTAATCAGCTGTGACTCTTTACTCAGAAATAATATCACTGAGAACACTTTCCTTCCCTGTAATATCAATTATGCAGCAGAAAAGCAGCTCAGGAAAGAATGCCAAGGGACTAGGTGGGGTTTTGCTGCGGAGTAACAGAGCTGAGTTGTTGGCATGCTTGGGTCTGGAAGATTGCTTCAAATGCCAACTGGATCCTCTGCAGATTGCCTGCCTGGCTCCCCAGAAAGGCAGTGCCTCTCCTGCTCCTGGGGATTATGTTGCAGGAGCCGCAGCCGCCTGCCTGCAGACTCTGAAATCTGCAGCAAATAGCCCCCCTTCAGGAAGTGGGGGTCCTCTCAACTGCTGCCTCCCAGTAATTAACAATAGTCACTGCCTCAAACCCCTCCCCCCACCTCAAGCTAATGGTGCAGCATAGAAATCCCCACCTCATGGAATAGCATGGAATTTATAATGTCAAAAGTTTGGCACAGAGGAGCGCTGCTTGCTTGATATGCCCTCAGATTTGTGGGTGACATGTGTAAGAATCCACGTCATCCCTTCTGTGTCCCAGGCAGCGACAGAATTATATTGTACACTGGTGTTTAAAACTCTGATTGCTGGCTGAATATGAAGAGGAGACAGCGAAGAGAAGAAGAGAAAAAGAAATAGGAGAAAAGAAGAGGAATAGGAAGGTGGAAGAAGAGGGAAAAGAATTCAAACCAAAAGTCAATCCAAACTATCTCTCTAAAGATAGTCTATAATGTAATGGATATTCTAAAACTTTCTTTGGACAGTCTCATCCTTGTAGTTCCAAACCCTCTCATCCTCTGCCCTCCCACAAACCTTGGGCTTAGGGCCAAACTATTTCCTTCAAAGTCCATCTCCCCACTGCTGTATCTCCTACTGTGTTGTCCTGGCGGGCAGGGACCTGGAGCTCTGAGATTGGCACCTCCAAGAAGGACAATAAGCATTGAGTAACGGCTTGAAGGGGGAAGAAGCCTGCAGGACAAGCAAGGGCCTCTAGATGTGAGTCGCCTCCATAGAAATGTTGGCTCAGAAAAGAGAGGCGTGGTCCATTCCAGAGAACAAGGTTTTTGAAACTGAAACATGACTGCTCATGAAACCTGGGTACTTCTCTAGAGAGATCAAGCACTGGACTTCTTGGGAAGAGAGCACTAAAGAAAACATGGACTGAATCTGTATGACAGCAGTCTCTTGCAGTATAACCTGTTCTTTAAAAATAAGAAAGAAAGAAAGCTTCTGATTAAAAGAAATATAATTTTATTTAATATCCCTCAAGTAAAAGAAGTTATTATATTAGCATGATCGCCATGAATATTATGAAACCAATACTAATAGTTGTTTTTATGGTTCCATTTATTCAAAATGAAAAATGGCATGCGCCAAACATCTGATCTGACGAGTAACAGATTTATAATGCAACTAAAGTCATAAGATAAACTGGAGAGAAGAATTTTTCTGATTAGATGCTTCTGTGGCTTGTGGACTGGTTACAAATAATATGAAGGCCACAATCTATCTGATCACTGTGACCAGCTGGAACTTCTACTTGGAAAACTGTAAGAATACAGGTCATTGTGATTTTTAAATTTTTATATTTACATATTTATTTGAGAGCTAGGGAGAATCTTAGTTTTCAAATACCACTTGCTAAAGAAAATGTCTCACTTTTAAGGGTAGAAGATACAAATATAAATGTGCTAGGTGCCCAGTTTTTAAAAAATAATATTATCAATGTGCATTCTTGAGTGAAGGTCACTTGGTTTAAGGTGCAGGTTTGGGTGTGTTCAGCTTACGGAGAAACCAAGCTGCAAACTTTCCACTCCAGTGTCTGAGCTGACCGAGAACAGGAGGAGAAAGGCTTTAATCTCATCGATAACAAATGTTCCTGTGGGCTCTGAGGTTTACGCCCTACACTGGCAAAATGGTGAAGGGCTTATTACTGACTTCTTTTTTCACTTTAAAAAAATGAATAAAATGGGAAGGAGAAGCAAAGCTCTTAGCAGGAAAAAAAAAAGCTGGGGTGGAGAGGGTGTATACTACACATATCTCTGTTTTGGTAACCCAAAGAGGGAATATAAGCTTAAAGTCCTGAATTTAACAAACCTAATTATCAAGACTTAATTAGTATCAAGGGTACAGCTTCATGGAACACCTGCAGACTTAATTTATGTCCTGACAGAGAGGAACAAGTGTTAATGGGCTGTATTTATGTTAATACTTGAACCTTAGGAGCCAGCTGAACAAAACAGATCATGTGTCAGTTTTCCAAGCTACAGAACAAATATAAAAGATTTTCATTGTCATGATAGTTTCCATATAATTCTTGAGGGATCACACAGATCTGTCCAAACTCTTAAAATTCAAACAGTGGAATATGAACAATTAAGGCTGTTTGGGGTCTCTGTAAAAGTCTCATAACTATACACCTACAAAGGAGTGGCTATATTGGGTTTTTAAAATTGACAGTGGCATTTAGGGCTAATAGTCTCAGAGTGCAGGATGAGTGTGTTGGATGATACTGGAAGTGGAAATCCCACTTTTTCCATTAATGGCATCATATTTATACAACAGCTAACATTTGTGAAGAGCTTACCAGGTGTCAGCCACCGGGGTTAAGATCTTTTAGACATGTTTTCAGGTCTCAGATGAGGAAGGTGACAGAGAACATGAGAATTTGGCCCAGGCATCCAAGCAGTTAAAGAGTGGGAGTCACATTTCCAGCACAAACCCTCTCACCAGTGGGCTCAACTCCCTTTAATGTGCAGGTAACTAACAAGAATAAGGAGAACATAAAATATACACAAACACCTATTTATATTAGCAGTCTCAGAAAACTAGAAATAAATGGAAACTCCTTAATCTGACAAAGGACATGTACAGAAAACCTACCATGAGCTTCACACAGAATGGAGGAACACTACTCTCAACACCTGCAGTCAACACTGTCAAGGAGGAGCTGGCCAGGCGAATGAAATAAGAAAAAGACAGAAAAGCCATAAAAGTTGAAGAGGAAGAGGGAAAGATGTAGTTAGAGATATAGAAAATCTTCTGGCATCTTAAAAAGAAAGCAACTTCTAAATAAATTTTAAGGTCATTAAAGTCACAGGGTATCAGAGCAATTTGTTAGAATCAACTGCATTTCCATAAACCAGAAATAAATAACTAGAAAAAAGAAATCTGGAAATACCATTTACAATAGTGTAAAAATAAAATGTTTAAGAATAAATTTAACAAAAAGGTATAAGACCTCCACACTGAAAACCATAAAACATCACAGAGATATTTATAAATTAAAGATGATCAAATCAATGGAAAGATACATGCTCATGGATTGTAACACTCAATATTGTTAGGATTGCAATCCGCCCACAATTGACCAATAGATTTAATTCCATACCAAGCAAAATCCTAGCAGGTCATTTGAAAAGAAGTTGAGATGGTAATCCTAAAGTTTATAGGCAGAAACAAAGTATCTAGAATAGGCAAAACAATCCTAAAATACAGGACAAACGTGGAATCTTTTACATTATCTAGCTTCAAAACTTACTGTAAAGCAACAGCAATCAATGCAGTAGTTACAGGTATAAGAAAAACATTTGGATCAATGGAGTACAATAGAGAGTCTAGAAATAGACACATAATATATAGTCAATTGATTTTTGACAAAGTTGCCAAGGAAATTCAATAGAGAGGGTTAGTCTCTGAACAAATGACTCCAGAATAACTGGAGATGCATATGGGAAAACAATAAGCTTCTATCCTTACCTCACACCATATAGAAAAATTAATTTGAGATGGGACATAGAGCTAAGTACAAAACTACAGCCATGGAGCTTCTAGCAGAAAACACAAAAATATATCATTATGACCTTGGGATTGATGAAGTTTTTAGAAAAATAAAAGGCACTCAACATAAAGGGAAAAAAAGATAAAAGGAAAATGATCAAGAATTACAACTATTCTCCAAAAGACCTCATTAAGGAATGGATATGCACGACGTAGATTAGAAGAAACTTCATAGTACCTATGAAAAAGGCTTGTATCCAAGATATATAGAACTTCTATAACCCAACGTTAAAAAGACAAGACATTTTTTTAAATGGCCAAATAAACAAATGCTCCACAGAAAGAAAATTTACGAACAGCCAGTGAGTTCATAAAAAGATGCACTAGTCATCGGGAAAATGCAAAATAACACTGACAGAAGATGGACCGTGTTTGTGCCCACTGAAATGATGGTAAATAAAAGACTGAAATTTCCAAGAATTGGTGAGAATGTCCGTCAAGTGCTGTGAACTCTCACTCAGTTCCGGTGGAGGTATACAATGGTACCACCAGTTCAGACAGCTGTTCGGCAGTGCCTTAAGTTAAAAATGCATAGCCTAAGAGGTAACGATTCCACATTTAGGTATTTAACAGAAAGAAATAATACCTGTACAAGATTTTTACAAGTCCCCAAAGGATATCTGCAGTTTCACGTTTATTGCAATGCTATTCATGTTAGCCTAGAAATAGAATCAGCTGAGCTATCCAATGACAGATGGATACAGAAAATGTGGCACACACATATAATGGAATATTATTCAGCCCCGAAAAAGAAAGAATTCTTGTCCCTGTGACATGCAGATGTAGCTAGAGGACATCATTTTAAGTGAACTGATCATGGTGGAAACTAAAAAAGTTGACTTGACAAAAATAGAGAGTAAAATAGTCACCAGAGACTAGCAAGGGTGGAGAAGAGGAGGGATAAAGGGCAGACAGATAATGGAGGATCAACATAAGTAACATTTTTATAAAGTTCTAATATTCTTCATGGTACAGTAGGGCAACTGGAGTTCAGAACAATTCAGTATATATTTTATTAAAAAATCGAGAACAGAGGAGGTAAAGCTTTCTAAAACAAAGAAATGATAAAGACAGGGAAATGCTACTTACCCTGGTCTGATCTTACACATTGTATGCATGGATAGAGTTATCACATGGTCACCCCACACATGCGTACAGTTATTATGTGCAATCAGAAAAGTTAAATAGATTATACAAAAATATCCACTGTAGTTCCATTCATAGACAAAATAAAACACCACACACACAACAGAAACAACTCAATGCTCATCTACAGGTGAACTAATAAACAAGTTGTGATATATTTTTATAACAGAATACTACTGAACATTGACCAATACAAAACCAATGATATGTACATCAGCATGGGCGGGTATAAGGAAATTATGCTATTAAAAGAAGCCAGAGAGAGAAGAGTAAATATGGTTTCCACTACATAAGGTTTTAGAACAGGTTGCACTAAGCAATGGTAAGAGAAATAAGAACTTCCACTCTAAGTGAGAGGGTTTACTGGAGAGGAGAATGAGGAATTTATTGGGATGACAGGAATGTTCTATATCTCAGTGGGGGTTATGATTACACAAGTGTATATGTATGTATCTTTGTCAAAATCTAAAGAATTGCATCTTAATATATGTTAACTTCCTGGATGTAAATTATACCTTCATTGTCTATGTGTGCTTATAAGTATGGTTACACGCACAAATATATACAAATGTGTGCATACACACACACACTCACACACCAGAAGAGTTATTTCACAGGTTAAATGGAGATCCTCTTGCATGAGGTCCAAATTTACATTAATAAAACAGACCTTACTTTTTGGGTTATAATCCCATCTACAAAAGTGCTTGGAAGCTGTAAGATCACTTATGAAATCCTTTATTAATTACTGTGTGAGAACATCAAGCTTTGTGGAAAGAGACTGGTCCTGGGAGTCCAGTGTCCCAGGTTGTTAGCATGGCTCTGCTCCTCATTAGCTGGGTGACCTTGAGCAAGTTAATTAGCTTTAGCAGCTTCCTGGCCTGAAGAAGGGGGGGGGGGCTCAACCCCCTTGCATGAAGGTGTAGCTGCCCTGTGATGACAGGTGTAGAGCCCGCTGTTAGGGACCACAGGCACTGCTGTCACTATGGGCAGCCTTGGTCCATTTCTGATAACTTTGTAAACACGCAGAGGCCCTGGGAAGATGGTCACTTTATCATTTTTTCTTCCAACTCTTCTTTCTAAAGATGACCAAGTGGATCTATGAAAACAATCAAAGACAATTTGGTGACCGTTCTTTTTCAATGGGTAAGGGCATTCTGGAACATATATTTTAAAACACACTTATTTTTCTTTCCACCAGCCGTATTTCTACTTCCTCCTTTTAGAAAATCCAATCTATCTTTTTCTTAAAGAGTAACTGCCAGCATGTTTTCAGAGCCCTTTCAGAAATATCTTGGGCACTTACTTATCTGTGAAGAGGAAATTTATACAGAATTGGAGAAGTGTTCTTTTCTGGAAGGATGGGTCGACTGGATATGTTAAGTCATTGTCAGGGCCAAATTCATGAGATTATTGTTTCCTAAAGATGGTGCAAGGGTAACATGAAAGAAAGACTGAGGTTTTCTGAACTGTATCAGCTTCCTAGCATGACAGCTCACATCCCTCAAGTTCACACAGCTAGGTCCTGTGAGTCAACTGGTGTGTTCCTAAGAAATCTTGTTTTTGTTAGAGTCTCTGAATTCACTAGAACTATACTTCATTTAAGTGCATTCCTCAAACTATTTGACCCATACACTTTTTAAAGATCAGAGGGATGACATAATAATACTAGAAGGAAAACCATAACAACAGTAATTTCTTGTTTGGGGTTTGCATTACCAAACTGATCAGGGTTTCAATGAAACACTTTCAAAACCCCTGCATTAAATTCTGAAGGTGAACAGACTTCCACCTATATACAGTGAAAATTTGACAAGTACAGGGTTGAAAGAATGGTGAACACAAGAAGCCACAGGATGACAGCTAGGCCTTTCTCCCCATGGTCACATGGCAGAGCAGGCAATGACATGAAGTTCTCCTTAGTTGTAATGCCAATACACAAGTCCTCTTCGGGGAGCGGCTGAGTTTCCAGGTTACCAGGAACCAGAAAGGAAGATCTTGCATGCATAGAAACTTGAGTCCCTTTCTAAATAATGCTTAATTGAGAAACACAAAGAAACCCACAGAAAAGGCCAACTTAGCAAGGAACAGGCAGATTTTATTTCTCTTAATTGGGTAAGCCCAGGTTCTTCTTAAAAGTGTTTTCAAGCCAGCGATGCTATCAACTTCGAAATGTGGTTTGAAAAAGCGGATATTACACTTTAGCACATGTCTAATAACTACCCTTGCTGTGGAAACACTGAAGGCAAACCATCGAATTTACTTTCCTAATCGTGCTATGGAGATAAGACATGCGCAGAGTTCTCGTAAATAGGTGCTCGGAGTGATGGGAAGCCTGCGCCCCACGGACCGCAAGCCAGGATGCGTAGGATCTTGGGGTGCTGCACACCTAGTGGCTGGGGTGCTGGGTGGGCGCACTGAAACAAGGGTAATCAGAATTAGTCCAGTCATCAGAGAATGTCGGATCGAAAATTCTGAGAAGTAAGTTATGCAACCAGCTTGGTTAGTCACTGTTTCTCAAAAGAGTTGCGATGTGGAAAAACGGAAGCTCACCCTGGGGTCTTACAGTCAACTTCACGTGCTCACAAACACCTTCAAGGTACAGATCATACAGCAGCAGGCTGGGCTGGTGTCAGCACAGTGCAGCTTCCCCGACATCTGATTAATGTGTTTCATGGAAGAAAAGAAAAAGACAGTGAGCTAGAAAAACAGAGAAGAAAGGAAAAAGTGGAGACACCAGAAAGCTATCTCCAAAATCAAGTGTTTCCATCTACTAGAAACATTATAAATAATAAAACAGAGGAAAAAATAGCCTAGGATGTTAGGACCTCCATGTTTCAGTCTCACTGAAAATCGGTAACTTTGATGGTCATAGTACATTTGGAAGAGGTATCCTTCACACAGTTGGAAAAGACAAGGGAAGAAGATTTGATTCCTAAGGATTTATTTCCATTAATCCAGGAACACAGCAGTAAGGACTGAATGTGTTGTGCAACTTTTATTGTTTTTTAGACAGTCCTGCTATGTTGCCCAGGCTGTCCTTGAACTCCTGGGCTCAAGGCATCTTCCTGTTTCAGCCTCTTGAGTACTCAGGAATATAGGCACACATCACCATGTACAGTTTCTGCATAACTTGAATTTAAAAAAAAAATGAAGGCTAATTATGGAAATGAAAGTAAACCTTCAAGATTGCCACTACAACAGAAATCATGTTGCGCCATTTGGGGATGTTTATTACTCAGGTACCTTATCAACAAGACGTCTGCTCATCCGGTGATACATTTGTCAAGGAAAATATTGTACACCAACTCAAAAGACCCATGTAAAGAAAACCTTCTGTTCTACAGTGCTGGGAAACAGCAGGTGCTGTTTGGGTTTGTTTTCCTGTTACCTGTGTGAACCAAAAGTCTGAGGGACGAAGGTGAGAGAAGGCGAAGGAAACCCTGAAAAAGAACGTGGGAAGGGTGTTTTCTGGAACTAGAGGGAAGCTGACGAGTTCACAGCAGACTTAGCAAGGACTCTGCAGAACAGCAGAGAGCCCCAGAGAAAAGAATCTCCCAACCAGAAGAGAAAGCAGAACGTTATGCGAAACATGGCTGCAAGCAAAACTAAAATGGCTGCCATGTGGGAAAAAGCGTCAAGGCCGAGGCTGAGTGAGGAGTGGGTGGGAGGAAATGTCTGAGGCGATTACCAGCCCTTCTCTATTTCTGGCCCGGGTCTTAGTCTGGAGATGGTTTTCTAAGAAGCAACAGAACATAGAAGAAAAGCCAACCGAGGCTACTTAAAAAAAAAAAAAAAATATATATATATATATATATATATATATATCTCCACTGAGTGTGGGAACCCAGTCTGACAGCCCCAGACATCCAAACTAGAGACAAGAGGGACAGGCAAGAGCAGTGACTTTCAGTCCTCACTCTGTGTTCTCAGGGTGCTGAGAGCTTGGCAGACACAAAACAAGAATGCTACCCTCATTTTGGGCACAGGGTGGTCAAGAGGGGCCTCTTTTTGCTCACTCTGGTCTCAAGGGAGTCATTCCTTTGTGTGTACTCCTCCACCCTGGAGTCTTCTGGTTGGTTCTTATCTTTTTTTGTGGGTACCTGCTGCTGACCCACCAAACAGAGATGGGACTCCTGATTCCTGAGGCTCTTTGAGGGCCCCTGCTCCTGCTCCTGGTACGCTGGAAGGGAAGAACTGAGGGTACTGACTGTTAAGGTGCTTGTGAGTGTCGGAGGGCAGAGATGACAACTCACCACACTTTGTACCCAAACACAGGACTGGGAAACACAGATAAATGAAACCAGCATGCTCCAACAGCCCAGTACCCCACGTTGGTCCAGACCATGGAGCCGAGAGTCTAAAGCAGAGGGAAGAGGGCTACGGGGATGCCCAGTGGGACACAGGTTCCCACAGCACCAGAGTCACCTGCCTAGAAGACACTGGGTCTCCCTCAGGCCCAGTACTGATCAGCTTGTTTTGTTTTTGGCAGGTGAATATGTGTGTTTCAAGTACGTAGAATCTCAATATATAAAACAGACAAAAGTTAGACTGCTGTGGATAGAATGTGGGGAGAACATGCTTTAAAAAATAATGATGTCACCTGACTCCTTAATCTTCCCTAGTGATCCAGATATTCATATTCGAAGTGACCTGTCCAAGGTCAGCATTCCAGCTAAAGGTAGAAATAGGCATAGAGCATCTCTTGCACCAAGATGAAACTATCCATTTCATTTACTAGATTGGAAACTTTTTGAGGCCATCCTATCAGTCTTTGTGTGACTCTACTGCACCTCACCGTGTACAGAGGGGAGAGGAATTTTATTCCAACCATCATTTGGTCATCTGAGCACTGCTTGCTTCCTCAAATCAGACAGAAGCCAAGATCATGAATGGATAAATTCCCTATTCTTCCCAATCCTCAAATTCCCTACACAATTACCCAGATTCTTCTGTTTTCATAGCAATAGAAAGAATTAGTATGGAAGATAGAACAGTGTTATGCAAGTGAAAATATTTAGACAGAAACAGAAGACAATAATTAAGCAAGGGAAAGAACCTATTTTATCAAAAACACACGTATTATGTTATTGTAGGACTGGATTTTTTTTCTAATGCTCATTGATTTAATATCCTAGGTTGTGATTCCTAGCCGGTTCATAACCCTCTGACCTATCCTAGCCCTGTCAAAGAACTGAAACCTCGAAAACCAAGTTTGGTTTATTCATTCATTACAGCTGGGGAAGAGATAACGGTGGCTATTATGTAGAGGTTATTTTTTCCTCTCTGCCTTCATGGATAACAGGAGCATGTGGGTGTCCTTAGAAGAATGCCCAGCAGTGGATTCAGAACCATTTGTCATCTTTCAAGATCCAAGAGTCGTTCTTGACCAACTTAGAAAAGAAAGGTATTACAGCAAACAGACAGCAGTGCTGCTAATGATGGGCAACAGTTCAATATTTTATGCCACCTTAAAAAAGTTTCAGTAACTGAAGGTGTTCTCACATTAATTCTTTGCATCAATTATTGACAGAGAATTTAATTTAAAGGCAACTAGTCTGTAACCTAGGGGTAGTGTTTTAAATAATTTATAATTGCCGCATGGTTGTAATCATATTGCTATTGATTACGATCCAGTCACTTCTCTGGGTCCAGCAGGTCTTATGCTAATTACTTTTAGTGAGATCACCTTTTTAACTCTGTATTCCCTGGTAACAGGAACTCATTATAAAAATAATTTAATGAAGTACAATCTTTTAAAGTCCCTGCAGAGATGGGGGAAGGAAGGAAGGCGAAAGGAGAAAGCCAGAAGTTGAAAGCATTAGGCTGATATTTATAGATAATAGATCCTAACTCTGAAAGTGCATATGGTTATTCAAATACCTGATGGGACAGAAATAGCAGAGGTGAAAAATAGAGTGTATAAAGTAGAGGAGGGCAGAGCAAATAAAAGAAATGCAGTATAGGAAGATTGAAATAATTTCATTTTTCATCAGAGTCAAATTTCACTTTATTCATCCCTTTGGGATACATGTTTTTATTCACTATGAAACAGACTAGTGGTCATTTGGAGGGATTTGGGAAAGGCAGGTGAGATTTACTGAAAATTTGGAAGAATATGCCTCACTGCATGTTTCCTCTTCGTCTCGAAGACTGTGAACCATGAAAGGGTTTATTGGCCTGGCAGAAGGAGGGGCAGATAGAGCAGAACCTAAATTCTTCATGATCACTTCTGTGGATACATTTTAGTGAGTAGTGACAAGAAGAACATGAGACACATGATTTCCTACATACTAAAATCTAGAAGAAGGTAAAAATTGGCATTTAAAGAGGAAATGAATGAGAAAGTAAGCAATAAATACTAGGAGAGGTGGTACTTAGATAGATACTCGGGATGCTGGTCTGGGGCGGGGATTAGATTTGGGAAGTGCTGGCTGAGTGAGCAGAGCAAATCCAGACAGCATCTCTATTTTCTTTCTTGATTTGCTCTTTTGGCAAAAACAGACCAGCTACTATGATCCAAAAGGGACTCCAAAAGTGGAGGCCTTGGCACCATTTCAGGGAAGCCATGAGGCTTGGCCAGGCCACCCAGGGACCATGGGGGCTTCAACCTGACTGATGCAGGAACATCCTCAGAGGAGCCTGGGAGGAAGGGAAGGGGGCCAAGGAGAAAGGGAAGGTCAAGAACGATGGAGAGCCAAGAGGTCAGAAAGGATGAAAGCAGGGTTTTATTTATGCATTTTCACCTGTTTTTATTTTTATTCATTTTCAGAACTTTTTAATCTTCACTAATTGTGCTTTGTCTCTTTTACCACATATATGTGTCTATATTTATATTTTCTCCTACACTGTTAGTGAGCTTGATTTTGGTTAAGGGGGGAAAAGTGTGTTTGTGTGTGTATGTACGTGTTTCTTCTCCTAGGAATAACTGTGTAACAGTACAATGTTTTGGTGCCACCTGTTTTCAGATTTCAGAAATGTCCTAACATTAAATAGAGATAAGAGAAAAGTAGAGACTGAGATTCATTTTCTCAAAGAGAATATAAGACGGTAAACATCTACTTTAATCTGAATATCTTGGGTGTCTTATAAACAGTGGAAAGTAACAGAAAATTCATCTCAGAGAACAGATTTTCTCACGAGACTGCTCATGAACTGTTGATCTGAAGGTTAGGGCATATCTCTAAGCCTTGGGTGGCAGCTATTGAAATAAATGTGAAACAAAATAGGGACCTACATCTTCACAAGTTAAAAGAGAAAGGGAAAAAATACCTGCAGACATTGTCACCTGCCCACACTGAAAGTTTGCTCACAAATATAAATTCTCACCTAAACCTAACAAAAAGGAAACAATAAATTTCTAGCTTACTCCATTTCCTTTGTGTCTGCCTCCTGGTGTCAGCCTTGACTCGCCGTCTCCTCTTTGGAACCAGTTCTCATGGTTGTTCTATTGCGTTAAAATATATCTGAAGCCACAAGTGTGTAGCATACACCGCCAAGGGTGAGAAGCAGTACCTGAGACAGGTGGGTTCCATGTGGGCTTCATTACAGACTCTTAGGTGGAAGCTCCAGATTGGAGGATGCAAACATCAGACCCACAGAAGAAATGGAGGTTTTCCACCAAGAGCCAGACCAAAACTATGTTAGGCATGTGAGTCACACAGTCTCAACTGCAGAGAGTCAACTCTGTCCTCATAGTGTGAAAGGAGCCCACGACTATGGCTGCATTTCAGTGAAATTTTACCGAACAACACTGACAGTGGCCATAATCTGGCAATTCCTGGTACAAATCTCTATGGCACTGTTGATTAAGTCGTATTCCCCAAAGGTGGCACGGAGTGGGAAGCACAGTGTAGCTGTGTATCTGACAGGAGTTGAATTCAGAGAGGCGCACTGCAATTTTGCGGGGGAAGGAGGCTGGGGAGAGTAAGCGACCAGTTTCTGGGGGAGGTGAGCAGAGTGCTGAGCATTGACCAGGAAAGGCTTCTTTGATCTCATGGATCAGAAGGTAAGGCTATCGGGAGAGGAACTACATAATGAGGCTTGAGGGAAATGGAGATGCTTGAGATTGCCAGTAGGAGGACCAGAAGAGAAATCAGATCAAGCTAATAGAAGGATGCCAGACAGTCCAGGGAAAGTGGCTGAGACCATGAATTAAAAAGAAAAAGGCAACCAAAATCATCTCATCACAGCACCAGTGGAGACACAGAGCTAACACTGGGCTCTTTTAAGGGAACAATTTTGTCTCTGCAGTGTCGACAGACAAGCAAAGTGATTCCACACCCAGCAGCAGGAACATCTCACAATGTTCATATGGCAACATTAAGATATTGGGCATGTTCATTGGGGAGATATTGAAATCCAAGGTGGGAATGACACCTCCATCAACAGAACAAGTGGTGACCTATAAGCTCTAGAAGAGAGGGGACCTGGGATCTAGAGAAAGGCACCCTGCCGATAGCTGTCAGCTGACACCAGCTAATGGCACCTCCTGGGCCTTAGGATGCACGTAACCAGATGGCAGAAAGGATCACAGAAAGTGACACCAGAGAACAGCAGAGACCCAAGGGCCACAGTGCAGCTTTGGGTGCTTACTGGAATCTCAGTTCTCAGAAGAGAATCAGTGAGTGAAGGGAAGCTCTCTTTTTCTCCCTAATGCGGTGCTGTGAGCGGAAGTGAGTCCTGAAGTCCCCCTTGGAAGGGGGAAGGGAGACTGAGGGCCCTAAATTGCCCTGGACTTCAGGTAGGGTTAAGCATTTTATGCAAGCATCAGCATCTTGAAGGAGCTCACCTTTTAAAAGGAGCCAGCTTTTTGTTGTAAATGGCACTGACACTACAACAAGAAAGTTCATTTCACAAAGATGATTCATTAAGAAATAAAATATTCATGGCTGACAGCTTGAAGGATCGCCATACAGTTATATTCTAATGCACCTGTCCTCTCTGTCAAGTCCAATGTGGGATGTCATGTCGCCAAAGTTTTATTTAGAAATTGTTTGTCAGAGTGAGCTTTCTAATGTGAATGAAAAATTCATCCCCTCATTAAGAAGATTTTACATGAAATGTCTAGGATTTTCAATGAACACCAGGACATGAACCAATTACTGTTAAACACTTAAAGAGACAGAGTCCTAAGCTCACTCAGCAAAACCCTTAATTGCACAAATGTGGAGAAAATTCAACATCCCGAAAGGCAAATGTGAATTTTTATTTGGAAATTTTCTTTTCTTTTGTCGTATCTGGAAAATCCTCATCTTTAAAAGACTTGGGGGAATTCCCACACAATGAAGATATGGAATCCTCGCACATATTATAGTGCCTGACCCTTTTGTATTTACACACATGACGTGTAGTGGAATTTGGGGTTTTAGGGAACTCGTTCAGCTTTCCAGAAAAAATGATTAAAATGTCCTGGAAAGTTCTTCAGTTGTTTCTAACCATCTCTTAAGTTTCACTGCCTTTTTAAAATATACTTTGTTGCCTTCATTTTATTCCTACTTCATTTTTTATGTTTGTGTAAATATCAAACAAGTGTCTTGGAAGCAAATATACTTAATGATTCTAAAATGTTGGGAGTTGGGGGAAAGGAGAAAAAGCCACGGTAGATTAAAATAGAGTTGAGCTCCAGAGAAAGTCAGGAGGAATCCACAGGGGAATTGCTTGTATAATGAAATAGCATTTTACAGCTATGACAATGGATTAAGTTGACATTGAAACTCTTTTTTGACATTCAGTCTAGTTCAGGTTAATCTATGGCAGAAAATAGTTCACTTAGCACTAGACTGAGGGTGTGTGTGTGTGTGTGTATATATACATACATAAACATATACACACACACACATATATATATATATATATATATATATATATTCAGGCTGTCACTTCCAATTTTGGAAAAGTTTTGAGACTGACAATATAAAGACAGAAATTTCTCCTTCTCAACCTAGAAGACTATATAAACTTAAATTCTTTCATTTTTGCTTTAATACTAGAGACAACTCTATAGATGAACTAATTCTAGGAAAAAGTGCCCTTGTCCCCAGAGCTGTACATTGTCACCCTCTAAGACTCCAATGATACTTTCCAAAAAAGAAGAACCCAACAGTTCTTACAAGGAGGAACCAGAATCTCGCAGCCTTTCTTAGATGTGTTTAATTATAGGTGCCCCTGCAGTTTCTTTTACATATATATTCATATATGTATATACATATATATTCATATTTTACATATATATTCATATTTTACATATATATTCATATATATGTATATACATATATACACACATATATATGGTTTTCTTCATAAGATCTTATACATATACAGAAAGAAATTGGACGGTATATATATCCAGACCCTCTTTTTTTTTTTGCTGGTCCACATCCATTTATTCAAAACTTCTGTAATACCTGTAACAGCATACCTATATGATTAATAAATATTTGTTGAAATAAGATATGAAAACCTAATATAACCCCCATGTACATACTGTCATATACATATAATTATGTGGGTGTGAGGGTATGAATTTAATATGCTATGAGATTTAGCTAAGAAAAATAGAAAACAACATAGGCTGAGGTTTTCTTACCTAAGGTTCAAGCCTTTAATCTGAGAATTAACCCATCTCTATACATCAAAAGAAGCTGAATAGTATAGGGAGGAGATATATATGTGGTATATATGGTGTGTGTGTGTGTGTGTGTGTGTGTATATATATATATATGGTACTATATGTATATATAGTATATATGTGTTTGAGTTTAATGGAAGGAAATACTAGTTTTTAGATAAGTAATGTACATTAAAATTCTCATCAATGGGATGTCCTCTATAAGCACAGTAATAATGCAAAAGAAGTGCAGCTTTATTGTTACACATCAGGATTGGTACGCATATAATATGAAAATGTTTAACACTAGTTTTAACTTACTATTTTAAAGTTCTGATTCTTGAATGCCAATTCTCTCTCATTTAATGTATTTTTTCTAATGAAAGGCTGTTGTGTTTTGTTCCACATATGAAGCCAAATGAAAGAATGAAAATATATGCCTCAATCTTGGAAAAATTTAACAAAATCATGACTCAATGCCAATACTACATGTAACTTACTAGTCACTGATTCACAATGATAAAACTTAAACAAGAAAAATGACTACCATTGTACGTGCGAAGACTATTTAGCACATCAGATCAATTATCAGGACCAAGGTTTTTACTGTTTTGTCTTATGGCGTTGAGCATATGGATGGTCCTATTACACTGACTTGCACTGTTTTCAAAAATTAAAGATAGAATCGAACTTTTACTTATTAATTTCTAATTTAAAAAATCCATATTACTCCATAAAATACAAACCACATGTAACTAAGGTAGGTTTTTCATGTTAAAAATATATTGCTTCTACCATAATTTAAAAAATTTAAATTTATGGAGAAAAAAAGTACATTGTTTTGTGTACCTGCCTGATACTCACTTTTCTATATTTTAAACTACTTGAACTATTGTGACAGTACTAATCTAATATGATTCAGTATATTCCTCATATTACTTCAAAATACACATCCCAAATATGTCCTCTTCCCTTCTAATGATAACTATAGTATAAAAGATTAATAATCTAGAAAAAAATGAACTGAATACTACAGTAATTTTTAAGATAATTCATATCAGAATGGGGAGGCAAGTCATGTTCACTGTAAACATAATAATTTTAAATGTCATAAATACAACTGTGGATGTGTTTTATTATTTCACAAATTCCCATGAGATATAAGAAATAATATTTCTTAATAGGACTAAATGTCACAAATACTTGTACTTTAGTTTTCTAGGGTGTTATCTTTTAAAATGTATTTTCAATAAAAAGGGGAAATTATAGCAGATGATACTCCATTTTTTAATAGTCAATGAAAAATATCTGTGTGTGAAAGAAAAAATCTGTGTGTTTTAAGGAGATAGGGAGACTGATATAAATGCTTTTCTTAAATTGTCAAGCTCCTGTATTTGCCATTGATATCAAAAGCAAAACCACTGCCGGAAATATATTCAATAAATCAAAGAAAGGGAACAATTAGAAAAAAATTATATATCAGTCTCTACAAGTGTTCATACCTGACATAATTTTAAAAAGTAAAACTTCTTTTATCTAGGTATGAATTAAACAGAAAATTCAAACTAATTCTTTTACTGAAAAAAATACACTAATATATTTTAAGATTGGATATTGACAGCATTTTCAAACATACAAAGGGTAATGAGGAAGTAGGTAATAGGGATGTTTTGGCCAAATATACACAAGGATGACTAAAATGAGATGAGTTCCTTACAGTCAAGGTGGAGAGCCTGGAGTATGAGCTCACTCTGTGGACAGCAGTTCACCTTTCCTGTGTTGGGTAAAGAGTCAGAGAGGAAAGCCCTTATGCGGTAATTCTATAATCTAGTATTAAACATTTTGCGAGATACAGAAAACACTTTAGATATGAGATGAAATTTTAGGCATCTATCTTAAAAATAATCTGCAGTTTAGAAAATGAATTTAAGGAACTCTGTACAGATATATTCAATGACATTTGTTTAAAATTGGGAACAGCTTAAATGTCCAAGAGAGAAAGTGTTCCTTTGCTAGGCCACCAATCCAAATTATGTTTGCGATTTATTTCATATATAATATTGAGAAAATGAAGCAGAATACAGAATTCATCCAATGTACTGAGAGTTTCATGAGGCCCAATATAAATCCATTTTTTAAAAGAAAAAGAAAAAATTCCTGAACATTTAAGATGGGTGTGGGCATATGGAACAGTGATTTATTTTCTTCTTCTTTCTTTGTTTCTTAAAAAAGTCCCATCCACACCCTTGTATATGCACATCATGAAAAACCAAGTCCGACTCTGCACATTTACATAGCAGATAAGTGAGGTATTCTTTCATATGCAGACCTAAGTAAGAAGGAAAAAAAAGTCTGATCCTTCTATTAGGTAAATGAAATTATCAGTTTAAAAAAGGTTCCCCCTTCATCTTCTGCCATTCCTGAGATATTAATGTACTGAGTTATCCCCATGGAAATTGGGGAAACTATTTACATAAATCCTCCAGTCTACCAAATTGCAACTTGCTCAAATAAATCAGACATTGAGCCTCTGGTTTCCGTGAGTCTTGGTTAGCACAACTCTATGCTGGAAATCGCGTCCAATACATTTTTCACAATCTGCCCATAATTAGTTTCACTGGGAAAACTGTGAAGAACTATTTTGCTGCTTTTAAATTCATAATTTTGGTTCAAGAGCCCAGAATAAGATGTTTAGACAGAGTGAAAACTATTTTCTAACAAATCAATATTAATTTATCTGACTGTTATGGTCTCAGGAGCCAAAAAGTGTTCTTGTACTGAGCTGACAGGAAAGATTTTATCCTGACCAAATGTTATTCAAATATTTATAAGACTGGATAATTTAGTAAAGAAAATACAGATGGAAGGAGGCAAGAGTACTTTTTCTTTTTTTGGTGCTCCCTTCCCATTTACAAGTGACAAGAACTATAAAAAGATGGAGAGTGATTAGTGGCCCCCTTCCCTAGAGTGAGCTCCTGGAAGAGTTGGCCATTTAGCAGATGCCACACGTTAACTGTGATCCTGAGGCATTCTGCCACCATCAAAGATACTCTCCATGGAACCAGGGGTGCCATTTTGGTCAAGAACAAATCGCTGAGCAGTGGAGGGAAGAACTTCTCAGGGCATCAATGAGAAGTGCTGGCTAGGCAAGGCCTCCAAGCCTGCGAATTGAGGCCCTGGGCGGCACTGGGAGAGAGAAGCTGAGGACAAATACTGTGTACTGAGTATGCACCACATTATCTCCAACTCTCAGTAATTGTGAAATAGGATTTTGTGTGTATTGGTGAATTTCTTTCACATTAAAAAAAAAAAGAACACAAAACATACATGTCTCACTAAATGAATTTCACGAACTGAACATGCCTGGTACCTGATTAAGAAACAGCATTGTATTAGCACAGGAGAGCCCACTTCATGCCCTTGTAAATTCTCTATCCTGACTTCTAATTAACACACAGATACGATGCCTTTTCTTGAACTCACTGTAACTATAATCACAGAGGGAGGATGCCCTCTTCTATATTTCCTTCTTTCTTTCCACATCAGGTCTGTGAGATTAATCGATAATGTTGGGTTTTGGTTCAGATCATTCACTCTCATGCACGTATTTCAACCTGGCATGTATTTAGGAGTGGAACTGATGGGGGATCAGCTATGTTTCACATTCGGTTTTATATAGATGGTGTCATCAAGTCTTCCCAAATGGTTACATTATTATCTCGAGGTGCTTTTCTTTCCCCTTTAAATAATGTTTTTATTTTAGAACACTCTTAGCTTACAAGAAAGTTGCCAAGATCGTACACAGAGTTCCTATGTACCCTTCACTCTCTTTCCCCTAGGTCAATATTTCTTTTGACCATAATACATCTACTAAAAGGAAATGATTAACATTGGTGATGAGCATTAAGTAAACAGACTCTATTTGGATTTCACCATTTTTCAGTGACTGGCCTTTTTCGGCTGCTTACCCTTAGGTTGCATTTGCTGTTTTCTCTCTGTTTTGACAAGTGAGAAGAAGTACACTGGGTTAGGTAGCTCATCTGACTTCACAAAGCGCAGAGGTGGGGCTAAAGTAATTCCAAACCCAACAGCAACCTCTAGTCCCTATTTTCTGAGTCCTTTTGTGGGTTGCATATGGTGTGATGTCTTCTGAAAATTGAATTAGCTATTCCTGAACACGACTATGTGCTGGACCTGGGGACCCTGAAGAGAAAGTGACCAACGGATTCTTCTACCCTTCAGTTTAGTCCCGGTTCCTTGTACTGGGAGTAGCCACAGAAACATGTTTCCCTGTCACCTTGCTGGGGCTCAGAAGGGAGGCTTTGCCTGTCCAGTCTGGGGGACTCACACCTGCAAATCTGTGATAAATGTATATATCTTCAGACACTTAAAAAAATAGTGTCAGCTTGTGGAAAAGAAAAAAAAAATTGACACGTAAAATGCATGGTGTCCACACAGCCCTTCTCCACTTCTACTGGGGCTTAAGATCAATCATCAATTATCTGGAGCCAGGCAGGATAAAATAGAGGGGAGAAGATCACCCTGCCTCTATCTGGTCACTGTGCCTTGGGGCAAGTCACTTACTTTCTCTGCGCCTGTTACCCTGGAGCTATAGGGTGAAGACACTCCTACTGTCCCAGTCCCCTGCTTGTGCTTGGCAAAGGCTTGTAAAACTGTTGAATCCTATAAACATGTTGGGAGGCACTGGCCTAATGACATTTATCTTTCCCAGCAAAAGAGAAATCATAATTAAAATGAAAAATACTATTTACTGCCAGTTCTTATAATGCCAGAAGAAAATGTGAATAGTCATAGAGGCACTGTAGAAACCATCCAAGCTGCAGAATCATTTGGAGGTAGAAAAGCCAGAAGGAAAATCACTGCTCAATTAATTTATTATTAGTATTATTATTTTATTAGTGGCATTAGGGATTGAAGTCAAGGTTTTCTCGCTAAGCTACATCCTTCAGCTGTTTTTTATTTTGAGACAGGATTGCTAAGTTGCCCAGGCTGGGCTTGAACTTCCAAGTCTCCTGCCTCAGCCTCCCTCAGTGTTAGGATTACAGGCATCTGCCACCACAACCAGCTTTGCTAGTCCTTCTGGAATGATGAGTGGAGACCTATTGGGTAGCAATACTGTCTAGCTATACTTCATGGGATGGAACTAGACAGAGCACCACAGAATAGGATAAAGACTCTCCACATCAGATCACAAGGAGTCTTGACCTAAAGCTAGACAGGGATTGCCTTAAGGATATGGGCTTCTCCTGTTCATTCCTGGCAAGGAGCCAGCAAAGAGTAGGCATTCCACAAGTGTTTACTAAATGAATATTTAATTTTCCAGGCTGAACAGATTGGAAACCTTGATTCTCTGATTCTCTTTGAAAATTAATGTTGGTCAAAACCTACAGATCGGTTTTCTAGAAGTTCTGGTCTTTAGGATAAACCCAATTAAATAAGACTGTAAAATTGTTTGGATTTTGCCTGGGCAACGACCATGTAGACAGGATTTTATCAGAAGCTCCAGGGACCAGAAAGGGAAACTCCTGATGAGAATGGGTGTTCTGGACAATAGGAGACAGGGTCCTGTAGATGCCAGGAGCCAATATCATATATAAGAAAGCAGGACATTTCTCTAAATTATGAATTCATTTCAACTTAGACAGGCACGGTCATGGTGGGAAAACACAACGTTTCTCCACTCAGTGTATCAACTTTGAAACCATCGCCTCCCAGGGGCGGTGTTCTCAGAAAACAGCCACTCACACTTCCATGGACCTTTGGATGTACCACGGTCGGGAGCACATCAGCAAGTCAGGCCAGTGAATCCCCTCGCCAGTAATAAACACGGAGCAGAGGGAATGAAGAAGGGCACTTTGGCTGGCTTCCAAACGTGAAAACCCGCCTTTCCACCTTCAGAATGGTGCAAGACTGCAGTTTGTTTAATGTTCATCTTACGTGCTTAATTACTGATAGTGCTTGACTAATTATTTCTTGTTTTGTAGACTACTTAAACAGAAAAGGAAAGCAGCTACATACTTTTGTATACTGAATGAGGATTTGTAACTCATTTTTGTAATTGTGTAATTCCCAGAGGGCTTCATTACAAACACGAAAGAAAACAGGATGCTAAAAGCAGGTGACAGTCTAATTTCCACAGGTACGGCTGAAAGCATTAGAGTGAAGTAATGGAAAAATAAAATAAAAAATAGCCTTTAGATGTTTCCACCCATGTAAGATGTTTTCATGTTAATAAGGGAGGAAACTGCAAACGCAGCAAAGTTGTCTCCGTTAGGTACTGGCTTCTTTTCTGATGCCCGATTTGATCCAACATCTCTGCAAGATCATGAAATAAACCACAAAATAGACCCCAGTTTTCTTTTGCATAAGTAAGTGCAAGTGCTTGGTAAGTTGCATATGGTGCCATCAGCTGGGATCATTTCTTTGTTTTTACTCTTTGACTGTACCTACTTTTCATATAAATTCTTGGTCACAGCCAACACCACTGTGCCAGATTTCCAAATTCTAGAAAAATGTGAAGGGTCTACCAAAGAATAGCAGAAGAGATGGGTACTATGAGAGATGGTAGAGTCCTGCCTGCAAAGAATCATTGGGTGGCACAATGCGGACAGAAACTGGGCTCAGCGCTCATGTGTTCAACTTTTTTTTTTTGAGAATTAGCTCCCTTCCCTGTAGTATTTGATGTTTGGGGAGCACAGGAAATCCTGAAAAAGTAGCAGCCTGGATCCTACCCTTAAGGCATGGTTAAAGGTTAGAGCAAGCGCTATCTTCATTGTCATGGCTGTCCTTATGACAAGGACCACTGTTTGTCCTGGGCTTACTGCGTCTCAAAGTAAGCTTCTCACATGCCCCTCGATCACGCAGCCCTGTGGAGCAGGCCACACCAGCCCCTTTTCCAGTTCATGACTTTGAGGGCTGTGTTCCTTCTGCTCCCCCTCCTCTTTTCCTCCCTGGGGTTTTCAGTGTTGAAAAATGCTGAGGATTATAGAAGTCATAATTTGTTTCAGTAGCATGCTTGGGGTTGAAGCCAGATTGCTGGGCACTAGGGGGAAGCAGGTCATAGAGGAAATTAAGAATTGATAACATTTATGAACTCTTACATGTATAAGCAATGTGGTACATTCTTTCCACGCATTATCTCATGCTGTCCTCTGCAACCCTACGAAAGGGTGTTAGCAATAATCTGACAGTAACTGACATCTGCTAAATGCTAATGTGTTTCAGAGAACAAATGAGCCCTTTACCTGTTATTTCATTTGCTGCTTCCCCAAAACAGAGAGTAGTTATGAATGTGAGTGATTCAGCTGAAAAGTAAACCGAGAGAGATTTGTCTGTCCCATAGTCATGACAGTTGCTCAGGGACAGAGCCAGGCATGAGCCGGGGCCCACCTGCCAAGCCACACTTTCAGTGTGGTGCAAAACTTCCAGATGGGCTAGCAGGCTGTCCAAGACCGGCAGGCTGTGAGCTTCGGCTCGGGTTCTCATCTGCAGTGTGGCCTCCTAAGGATCACACAGCACATGTCCCCAAGTAGGGAGAGCTGCTCAAGAAGCCAGACAGTGATTTTCAAATTCCCAAGGGATACTTTTTGTGCTTGCACTGGGTATGGTAAGAAATGTGTAAGGGCTTTGTCTGCAGGGACCTTCCTTCTTAGTGACAGGCTTAACTGAGAAAGGGTCCTCACAGCCCATAGAAGCAGATCTAATTCATTCGCCATCCAAAAGGCAGGTGAGGGATGTGGAATTTCAGCACAGCTGGATGCAAATTCCTCCTCATCTGGAGGAGAACACATCTTAGCTATTCTTTTCATGGCTGAGACAAAATACCTGACACTCAAAGTTAAAGGAGGAAAGGGTTATTGTAGCTCACAGTTTGTAGAGGTTTCAGTCCATAGTGGGCTGGTTCCAAGGCAGAGTGGCATGGCAGAGGGGCATCATAGAAGAGAAACAGTGCATTGGAGGCAGAAGGCAGCAAAGCATCAAAGCAGCAAGCAATGGCAGCAGCCCTCTTTCTGTCCCTTATATTCCATTCAGGCTACCTGCCCTTAGGGCTGGCAGCCCTCACATCCAAGAGGAGGCACCCGGAATCTCAGCATTGCTCACTTAATCCTAGCCCCACACACCCTAGATCCAGCCACTTTCGAAAAGCCCCACCTATGACTGCATGAGGCTTTGGGAGGACATCTAGACACAAGCCATAAGAGACCATAAGGAAGTTGCCTGATGTTTTGGCCTGTTTTGATGAACTGCACAACACATAGAGTGCTACCTATGTGGCTCTGGGTTAAAGCAACTGAACCTCACATACCCAGAGGTATCTTCTAGACCCACTCATCCAACAAGTATTTATTGTCTACCACATGCTAAAGCCTTTTCCAGGCCCTGGAAATATAACAGCAAAATAGTTAGAGATTCATGAATTGATATTCTTCTACACAGCAAGGAATAAACAAAAATCTCACTTATGTCTCTGTCTCCATCCACATCTGTATTATGTAATACATGTGACAGGAAATACAAAGCAGGAGAAAGGAGAGTGGGTGCCAAAGTCAGACAGGTAGGCAGAGAACCATGTCACAGGGTGGTGGGGACAGGTCTCCCTGAGAAGGGGACATGGGGACAAAGCCATGGGTTGGAGAGGAACAGCCCATGTAGCAGTGTGGAAGGAATATTCCAGGCAGAGGGAATAGCAAGACAAGCTCTCAGAGCTGGGAGGACAACTGGCGTGCTTGAGGAGTGGCTGCAGTAGAATGAGAGAAGAGAATAGGTGGAGGCTGGCCAGAGCAGGGAGGCAGGGGAGTCAGGCAGGTCAGGGAGGAGGCAGGCAGGGCAGACAAGGAGCCAGTTTTATCCTATTGTAAAGACCTCACCTTTTAATCAGCCTAAAATGGAAATGATGAATAAAGTCCTAGCTGGATAAAGTAGGACTAACTATTCTGGTTTCCTTGCTCCTCAGGGTAAATGAAACAGGAGATCTGTAATGTAAGACCTTCTCCATTCCTGATTTCAGCCCACCGCTCAGTCCTGACCTGGGAGGGCTTTTAAGGAAAAGTATTTGTTTCTAGAAGAGGTCTTTAAATGTCCTGGGGCTCTTCAAACCCGGCAGCAATAGGAACCACTTAAGTTAACAGGCAAAGTAATAAGACTGTAGAGAACAAGCTCACATTTTCATACTTTATGCCTTAATTTTAAGGAGAGTTTCAAGATTTCCTGTAGGAATGCAGAGTGTTATCTTATTTTATGCCCCAAACTAGAAAGAGTGTTCCACTGGGTTTGCCGAGCTGTTAAGATGAAAATATCTGTTTGAGCACAGCATAATAGATGAGGTGTTTAAGGCATTTTCCTTCAGATTTGTGGTTAATCTTCTTTTAGTTAATTTTCTGAGATAAAATCCAGTTATAAATAACCTGAGGGTACCCTAACTGGGCTGTTCTGAGAATGGCGAATCTTTAATAGCCAGGACTTCTGCCTTTTTAGAGATCTCAAGAGGAAGCAGTACTTTGAAAATTATCCAAAGCGAAATAAGTCGAAAGCATTAACAAATTAAAGAGGAGAGAGAGAAGAAATGGGCAAATAAGAAAACTTTTTTGACATTCACAAGGCAGCAGATCTTACCCTTGAAACTCCTTTTTTAAAAAATTCAAACATTCAAAATCTATTTGCCGATTACAACAGAGAAAGTGTGGATTTCAGTCATGTGGGAATAGCAGGAAATTCATCCTTTTTACAAAGATAGCGGGGAAACAGTCAGACAAAACCTAAACTGCAGGAAAGGGAGCAAGGCCCTAGGCAGCCATTCCTTCGACTGAGGTATAACAGGTCTAATCTTAAAATAAGAACTTTTAGAACTGCCTTTAAAGATAGCTGGTAGAAGAAAAAGAAACCCTTAAGTGTGTTCTCTTGTTGCAGTGTAAAGAGAAATTTATAAAGGGATTACGAGGCAGCATACATAAGGCAGTCATGTAAACTAGGTGAAATATGAACACCTCCTCGGAATAAAAGTGAGTGTTGGCTGCTGTCCCTGAGCAGCAGATCCATTACCACGGAGCCCGTTCATCAAAATAAAAGAAGGCGAAAGACCTACAGTGGGCATTGAGCTAAACAAAACAATCTGCAGCACTAGATAAGGGAGGGGCTCCTTCCCAGTACTCACTCGTGGCCTAAAGAGCATCAGGGGAGAAAATTAGCACTGCTTTCTGCAAAGCCATAAGGGGATGGGAGAATTCCTTCTTTTAAAAAAAAATTGAAGAAGATGCTCTAGAAACCTGTAAGTCAATAACTCTGTCACCAAGTGTTGGATTATCCAGGACAGGCAGAGCCTAGGCTGACAAGCATGTTGAAAGGCTGCACAGAGTCGTAATCGAGCAGGAAATTGCCACTGTGGCTTAGAAAAACCAAGTCCAGTTGATGGCTTTGCTTCTATCTTCCTAAGCGTCTAGAAAAGGAGGCTGGTGGGATGATTGGGAGTCTGAGAATGCTCACCTTGAGATAAGGAATATGAGGAGGCAGAAAGAGGAGCAAAGTGATCCCATTTGACTAGAAGGAGAAAAAAGAATTAAATAGCGATGAAAACACCCTCTCCCAGTGATGAAGAGTTGGTCAAATTGAGTCTTGTTTTATTTTGTTTTGGGGGGGATATAACCTAGGGCTTTTGCACTGAGCTACTACACCCTCAGCCCTTTTTTATTTTTCATTTTGAGACAGTGTCTCCATCAGTCCCAGGCTAGACTCACATTTTCCACCCTCCTGCCTCAGTGTCCCAAGGGGCCAGGATTACAGGGACAAAGCACCACACTCTGTTTTGTTTTTGTTTTTGTTTTCATAATCTTGCCATGTAGATCACACACTTGAAATCTAGAGAAAGACCAATTTCTGGGAGAGTAACAACGGTAGAGAATGGCTTACACAGCAGAGATAGCCATCCCCAAGGCCAGCACACGGGGGACATCAGCAGGAAACCCATGAGTAGATTCACTAGGACCAGTGGATCCCACAGGAGCAGAGAACTCCTAGCACTGGAGTGAGAGCCAGACCTCCTGAGGCGTTTCATCCTGGGCCAGCTTTTCCCATCCGGGATTCAGATGTGGGGAGTAAGAAGCCAGCCCTGGACCCTCTTCAGAATGCACCCCAGTGTGCTGCCTGGGAAGACACCTGGGTGCTAAGCCATCTCCTTAACCATTAATGAACAATCTTCTTGGCAATGTGAGGAATGGGAGATTTCTTTAAGAGGCTGGGACCTCAAAGGTATTTGTGGAACGGGAAGTCACTGGGGCAGACGTTCTTGGTTAAAGTGTGTAGTTTTTAAAGGAGGGGCCCGGCCGACCTGGTAAGAATTGTTTGTCCAGAGCCTGCCTGTTTCCTGGGAAGCCTCCATGTGGGGCTGTGGCTGTCACCACGGCTTGAATCATCTGAGGGTGAACTGGCTCCTTGCTGTAGGAGGTCACTTGGGGCTCACAGGACTCAGCTCCAGCCACCCATGTGCAGAAGCTGCAGAAGCTGTGGCGAGCACAGCCCCGAGCACCATCCAAGCCTGCACCACAGGGCAGGTGTCCCCTGCACTCTGCAAATGTGCCGCAGGCAGGCTCAAGTTCATCCTGCTCCCTCCTCCCACCACCTTGACTGGGTTATTCAGGAAGTTCAGCAGTGCATACAGGTTACTGGAACAAGGACAAAGCCAAGGGCAAAGAAATTCCCTCTCTTCCTGTCTTAGGACAGCACCTGGGGTTGTTATTCCTGGCTGCCTCTTTTAAAAAAATTTTTAAAAGCCCCAGGAATGTTAGAAGTTACTACATCCAATGTGGAATGTCTTTTGTTCATTTATTTAATATTTTGATATTCAACAAATATTTACTGGATCACTTCTCAGTGCAACTGTGGAGAAAATTTTTAATTGTGTTACCTTAAAATTCATTTCCCCAGAAGAATTAACCATAACCAGAAATCTATGGGAGCTGGCTGGAGAGACACATAAGCTTGGAGGTTGTTTAATCAGAATTGTGCAGGAAGTTTCTGATATAAAAGCACAGAGGGAATTAAAATGTGAATTAGGAGACACCGGGTCTGTTCTGTCTTCATGCTGGTCAGTGATTCAAGCTTGGACCTCCACTGAAAACTATAAAATGGAAAAGTCAGAGGGAATGTCCCTTACGGGCCCCTGTGACTCTAAAGTTTGAAGAGCTTATAATTCTTAGAATAAACAGTCATAATGCATGTCTATATATTTAGCAGAAGAGAAATTGGGTTACTGTCATCAAACGAAAGAGAAACTGGAGTCCTGGCTGGGAATCTAGAGCACCTTGAAGGAGCCTGGCACCTGCCATGCAGAGTCTGGGTTTAAGCGAAGTCAGGGATTTCCCCCTGCCTATGTGATGATTAAGTCTGCTCTGTCAGGGCATTTAGGTTTGGTCTCACATATGGACAGGAGACAGACAGATACTTTAGCAGTGATTCGTAGTTTATGTAAGAAGACCGCCAGGACTCGAAGACAGGCTAGGCGGGAGACTCTGGTCTATGTAACTCAGCTTTCAAAACCTTTAAGCTCACAAAATTGAAGTCCAGACCCAATGACATAGATGATAAATGTCACCTGCTCCAAGTGTGCTGACCCCTCAGTCATTTGGAAGAGAGACTCAGGATAAGATGGAAATATACCGCACACATAGACTGACTGCAGGACAAAGCACTGTGTCTTTTCTCTACTGGCCCTCAGCTTGGCTAAGAGGCTGTCTGGGGGCGATATCTATTGTGTTTAAAGAACAGAAATCTATAGCTCAGTGGCACGCTCTCATCTCAATATGACGAGTGTGTGTGTGTGGAGGGAGTAGGGTGGGGTATCCAGTAGACCACTACTCCCCTCACCCTCAGAAACATGGCCAAAGCCATAATCTACCACAGCAGTCTTTCCCAGGACCCCCGTGTAGCTGGAAAACCCTTTTAGCACTCTGCTTCCGTCAGCTGTTTGAAGTGACCAGACCTGGGTCGTGAAATAAACGCCACTGTATATCCCTGGTTTGGAACTGTTACCAGGCGAGGTGGAAAGGAGAGATGCACGTGACTCTGAGCTGTGTTGATAAGTGCATCTGGGCAATTGTCATCACAGATAGAATCTGAGATGCGCTGAATACAGGCGAGTGGCCCCATGGGTTTGGGTCAGACAAGACAAGTGGAGCCACTGAAGATCATCAAATCAACTTTCGGATTCCTGGAGCCCCTCCCACTCCTTCAGTGTCTTCATCCCTAGCAGGGAGCCAGGAGAGACCTACATTGGGACTGATTTCTCAAGACCGAGAATATACTGGGCTGCATGGTTAATTGAAATTTACATGTAACTCTGATTATAACTACACTAGTACATAGATAATTTAGATATAATCATATATATATATATACACACACACACACACATTAGTACATAGATAATTACATCCAAACTCATGCAATCTAAGTTAATGTGAATAAAATAAACGTATTTACAATGGGTTACTCAGAGTTAGGGATTATGGGTCATCTTCATTTTCTTCCTTTAAAAACTTGGCTTAATTTTCTGACTTTTTACAAACTGTGTGTGTGTGTGTGTGTGTGTGTGTGTGTGTGTTTGCACACAACTGTCGGTTAGGGGAAAAGAAAAAAGAGGTGCAGATTCCCCAGGGATGCTGAGACATACTGGAAACCCACGAGAGGACCAGGTGACATACACCCCAGGAGAGCTTCAGCTGTTTCCTCTCCGCCTGGACAGACTCTGGCCAACGCTGCTACTGTGAAGGGTGCAGGCCCTGTGAGCAGTGTGCCTGAACCATGAGTTTTCTCATCATCGTTTTCTGCAGTCCTGTCATCTTTATCATCATCTACAACCCAGTGGTCATTCCTGCTAACCCGGTGGACAGAGAGAGGCAGAATTTGGCTTATTAAGTCTAATTAGTGAAAATCTTCCTATGTTTCTATACCCATTGGCTTGGTCAGCCGACTTCATGGTCCTAGAAATCATTATTTCTGACACCACTGAAGCCTAATTCTCATATCGTATCTTGTAACCATCTAAGTGTGCACCTTGATGATTTTTATACACGTCTCCAACCGTGACTACAATCTACTCTTTCAACATTTTCAACACCCCTGAAAGTTCCATCCACTCGTTGCCAGACCAAACCAAATGCTATTCTGCTTTCTGTCCATACTTTCTGTCTTTTCTTGAAATTTTATGTGGATGTTGTGCTATCTGTCCTTTGTGACTGGCTTCTTTCACTTAGCATATGTTTGAGGTTTGCCCACTTTATTACATTCATTAGCCATTAGTTCCTTTTCCCTGCCAAATAATATTCCACTGCAAGGCTACATTTGTTTATCCCTGTACCAATTAATGGGTATATGGGTTGTTTCCAGGGTTTGGATATCATGAATACACCTGCTACAAACATTCACAGACAAAGCTTTATTTGGACCCATGTTCTCATTTCTCCCAAGCAGATTCTTTTGCTGAATCAGATGATATGGTTTTAACTTTTTAAGAAACTGGCAAACTGTTTTCCACAGTGGATGTGCCATTTCACATTCCCACCAGCCATGGAAGAGCTGTGGTTCTCCCACATCCTTGCTGCTCTGCTCTTTGTCTTGCCTGTCTGCTTCATTAGAGCCAGCCTGCTGGACACAAGGTGGTCTGAAATTCTTCTTCTAGCAGCAGTCATGAGGCTGGAAATAGTCCCACAGTACCAGTCTGGGGAACTCAGCTCTACGACTTTACATTCTCAGCCTACCCGCGTGGAACTTTCAACAATTCATTGAGCTTTCCTGAATCTCAGTTTCCCTGTCCATAAATTGGAAATAGCCATGGATTAGGAAGAGTCACAATATGAAACTGTATACTTAAAGGATTGTGCCTAACCTCAAATTCATTTATAACTCAGGGTAAATCAATAAACATACAAAATAGCAAGGGATAGGAAAATGTGTGTGAATGATATTCTGTTTCCTTGTAACTGAGCAAAAATGCCCATTTAACTCTCCTTTGTGCCTACAATTCTCGTCTCCCCCATCAGTGTCCAAGGAAGACCACTTACGGTTTTCCTGCCCACTCCTCATCACTGGTCACTCTTATGGCACCCAGTTCTAATGGGACGAGCCCCGTTCTCTTGTGGAGACTCCATCAGACCTTCTCCTTCCATACTGAGCTCCGGGTCTGAAAGGACCAGACACAGCCCTAAGCAGGAGTCTTTGTGATAAAACACAGATTTCAACAAAATCCTGTAGCTGGAGAACTTATGCAGCCAATGCCCAGGGGGAAGTCTTGAACCCTTAGACCAAAAAGGGAGTTTGCTCTTCGACCCCAAAGAATGTGCACACCTGGCATCTCTACATGGTCACCCGCTGGCCCAACTAGTTGAACAAAACTGAAAAAGCCAATGTTGTGGATATGGGGCTACCCCAGCACACATTACAGAGTGTCCCCACTTCCCTGGGGAGCCCAGTGCTGGGCACACTGCCTCCCTGGTCCCCTGCCCATGTCCTTCATCTGCATGCTCTGCCATTTACTTAGGAAAATAATGCTAAGTTGCAGCCAGGGTGACATAAACACCTCCATGAGCAGAACTGCGCGCAAGGGATGAACGGGTGACGAGGTGGCCCTGAACACTTAAGTGATTTTGTTCCCCTTCCAATTTCCTGTGGTACATTAACTTTTATTGATAGCTCACAGCTCCAACAACTGGTCTTTATTTTACTGACCTGAAGGACAGGGAAACAAGAGGCACCCACTCAGTTGACACACAGGAAAAGACAGCAAGGGACGTCTTGATCAGCCCCAATGTTCTGTCTCTCAGCACAGCTTTCCTTTAATGAGGGAGTCACAATTACTGCAAGTTAATCATGTCTCGGGTCCCCAAAGGGAGGAAGGGCAAAGTGGCCATTTAGAAGCCTGACTACAGCTGCCTCCGGGAGACTGCAAGGAGCAGGGAGGCATTTGTGAACTCGCAGGACTCGCAGGCTCTGATTTATGTCGCTGCTGTAGAGACAGCCAAAGGATTCCTGGGTGTTGTCATAATACAAGTATTAAACAAAAATCCAACCAGGAGACAGATGGGATATCTATGCGGTGCAAAACAGACAGATCAATTTTTTCTTCATTGCTGCGAAGAATCTGCATTTTGAGGCAACCTGGTGTGCGTCTGCCTGGTGGATGCTGTGCACGGTGTAACCGTTGAGCTTTCTGCATGGAATGGTTACACCTTCAGGTAATGAAAAATATTGTTAAAAAACAAAACAATCACAGGTATGATTTGCTGAGCACCTACTATATGGTGAGCATAGTTTTTTGCACTTTATGTTTCTTACCTCCATTCACATTCACAGCAATCTTACAAAGAGTAAATTTGGATTGCCATTTTGAGGCAGAAGAGATTGAGGTTCAAGGAGCTTTTGTCAATTGCCCAAAACCTAATCTGGGGAGAGGAAGAGTCAGGAAGAGCACCAAGGTCATGCAAGGGCATACAGCTGGGTATGGCGGCACACGCCTATAATCCCAGCATTCAGGAGACTGAGGCAGGAGGGTCACCGGGAGGTCAAAGCCAGTCTGGGGGGGGGGGTCCTGTTTTAAAAGCCTAAAAAAAAACAAAAAAAGGTTCACTTACGGTATTGCTCTCTATTCATCCTTCACCCTGATTTTCCTTTTTAAAAAATTAGTTACTTAATAAGGGTCTCATGAGCTTATCTTGCACCACTTGGGTGATTGACAAGGAATAAAAGTTGGAAAAGGAAAAAAAAAATGGAGGACAACAGGAAGTCAAGGAGAAAACTTGGCTGCATCTTAAACCTAACTCCAAAATGTCCGTCCATCTGCTCATATCGACTAATTCTATCATTTTAAAAAGTGGAAGATTGTTTACTTTGACCTTTCAAGGTTTTACTGAAAAGCTTTGGAAAGGAACATCACAGCTCTCTTGTTATCCATCCCATACTTGGTGGTGACAGGGAATTTCAGAGTGGCTCCTTCGGGGACCTCCAATTACCACAGCTGGAATCTGTGTCCCTTAGGCTGTGCCCAGGCCTGTTTGAAAAAGCCCAATCTCCCACGTCATATGCTCCTCCGACACTACAAAGTCAAAGGTACACACAGATGTCACAGAAGTGGCTTCACACCACCACAGGAGTGGGGAAGCCCAGGACACTGTTTGTGGAAAGACTCAGCAGAGCTGTCAAGTAAAATGGCTCCATTTTGAATTATCTTCAGATACCCAACATCCAAACTTAATGAGAAGGCTCCTTGATGAGGTAGACAGAGGATTACCTTATGAGCCAGCAATTCCACTCCTAGGTGTGTGTGTGTGTATACACACCCCAGAGGATACAAAACAGGTGTTCAAACAAAAACTTGTACACACTAGAGCCAAAGGGTGAAACAGCGCAAATGTCCATCAGCAGATGAAAGCAGCAGAATATTATTCAGTCACGTGAGGAGGGAGGTATTGACACAGGTCACAAGTGTGGCTGCACCACAAAAACTGAGGGAAGAAGCCAGCCACAAAAGACCATATATCCTATGATAACAATTGTGGGATGTTGACATATCTTTTTGACAGGCAGAATTCAACTCACTAAGTTTGTGATAATCTGTTTATGGGACAGGAGGATACGGATAGGATACAGTGACCATTTATTAATGTATTCAGTTGTTGGTTGGTTTGCAGATGTAGACTGAGCTTGTACTGTGTGCAAGGCACCAGGCCGGGCTCAAGGGACAAGGAATGGTAGAAAGGACTCAGCCCTGCCTGGGTGGAGCTCTCGGAGTGGGTGATGGCCTCAAGCAGTGACAGTAAATCACTGGCCCCAGGGGCCCTTGGAGGTCACCTGACTTAAGACTAAGACCCAGAGAGGGTGAGTGGAACCTCATGTTGCAGATCTTGGTCCTAGGCTACCCGGGCCCTTCTTCAAGGTCCACAATTGGACACACTTGGCTTTGAGATGCTTGAGAACGAAAGAATATGTAGTACAGACAGAAGCACCTTTCTCTTTAGCCATTATTATTACCTGAATTTATATTAAACACTTACTTTGTGTGGACTGCCTGTCTTCCTCTTCATAATGTGAGATCTACCAGGGTGGGGACTTGGATTTTGCCAGTACTTTCCACCACTACTACTTCCTGCTCTTCCTCCTCCCCCTCACCCCTTCTCCTTTGCCTTTTCCCTCTCTTTCTCCTTCCTCTTTCCTCTATTGGGGATTGAACCCACGACCTTCTCACTGAGTCACAACCCTAGCCATTTTATTGTTATTATTTGGAGACAGGGTCTCACTAAGTTGCCAAGGCTGGGCTCAAACTTGCAACCCTCCTGGCTCAGCTTCCCAGGGTGCTAGGATTATACAACTGTGCCACCGCGCCCAGCTCTCCTTCTCTCTTTTTGTTTTGAAAGGCAGATGAATGAGTTAAACTCTAGTGAATGCACTGCGACCTTCATTGACTACATATTACATACTAGATTTTATAGGAGGTATTGAAACAGCAGATAGGAAGTGCTCAGAACAGGCTTCATATGTAAAGAGCACTAAATGTGAAAAAATAGACCACCATTCATTCATTTATCCACAAACATTTAAAGCACTGACCATGGTGGGATTGACGCACAGTATAGCGTAGGATAAATCATAGCATAGGATAAACAAATACTGACAAAAATCTCTTAGCTAATGAATTGTGCATTTTTGGAGGTGGATGAATGGGTGGGGCTGGAAGCTCTTCAGTTCCACGTAAACTTCTGACTGGAAGTCTGTGCATCTCTTAATCATACTAACTTGGCTGGAAATTTGTTACAATTTTTTCTTGAGAACTAACTAAAAAGTTCACTCATGAAGATGCTATTTATCTTTCATTAGAGTTATTTGCTTACAGCTGTCAGGATATGTCACCAAATCATTATGCTCATTATGAGTTCTCATTCAAGGGAGAGGAAAGCATGTTTACCTGGGGACCACCTGTCTAGAAGGGAAACAAGTGACGCAAAAACTTTTAAAAAAACAAGCAGAAATTCCCCATGTTATGTCACATTCAATTTCCCCCTTGATTTCCTTCCTTTGCAAATAACTGTAATTTCTTTCCTTTGAAAATAATAATCAATAACTGCCAGGATTCTGTTAACTGCCTATTATATCCTTGGACACAGGAAGGGCTGGAAAAAGTCTTGAGTATACTTCTCTCTTTTCTGCCAATCCAACAGAGTCACAGAGGACCAAGAGTTTGAGAGGCTGACACTGAAATGGTGAATGAGAAGGTACTTTCGCCAAAACCAAATCTACAGCTACAGAAAGAGGCAGAAGTTTTACCAGCAGCGACAGGCCCTCTGGAATGGGTGCTAATGATAAAAACTCAGCTTTAACACACTGCATTTTTAATTAATTTTTAATATTAAAAAAAAAGCTTTTCCTTTGCACCACAAGACCTACTTCTTCCTGGTGAGGTCCCAGAGGTACATCTGCTCTTTTCTGGAAGGCATGGCTCTTCTAATTAATTAGAAATTGTAGGGGTGAGGGGGGTGGGAAACAGCAGGGAATGAACAATCAAATTCCAGCCTTCTCCACTTCCCTTCCCAGGGTCTCAGGCAGAGCTTTCTGTTTGAG
The DNA here is from genome assembly GCF_053883595.1 of Heterocephalus glaber. Taxonomy (NCBI): domain Eukaryota; kingdom Metazoa; phylum Chordata; class Mammalia; order Rodentia; family Bathyergidae; genus Heterocephalus; species Heterocephalus glaber. Next base: position 8,197,795 of record NW_028258137.1, read on the forward strand.
AAACAAGCAGATGCCATCAGTTGGCCTGATTTCAGGCCAAACCTTCCTGCCCCTCTGGAAAACCTGCCCAGGCTCCTGCAGGCCCCAGGTTGGCTTGAGAGAATATTGGAGGTCCTGTCTTTCAGGGACACTTCCTGAATTCATATTTGTGCAACTTAGATCTTCTGCCCTTTTTCTTTGTAGTATATTGTTTTAAATTTCAAAAATATTACATGTTGATGGGAAGAAATTCAAATATGATAGAACCACGTAAGAAAGGAAAAAAAAAAAGAAAATGTATATCAACTTAGTGCCTTTCATTGTTGCTGGGACACAATGCCCAAGCAGACAGGTTTACTTTGGCTCATGTTTCAGGCCATCCTTGGCTGGCTTCAAGGCGGGACAACATGGCTCAGGGGCATGGAGGGAGAGAGCTGGTCTTGGGATGGCAGACAGAAAGTAGAGAGATCAAGTGAGGAGCCAGGAAAGGCACCATAACCTTCCAGGTCATGCCCACAGGAAGTCAGCTCTAAAGCCTCCATAATCCAACCTCCTTCCCAAAGCCCTGCCTAGGAGCTTGAGGCTTTGGGGGAACATTTAGACTGATATGTGTGTGTGTGTGTGTGTGTGTGTATACATGTGTACATCTATAATATGATCATCTGTACATTGTAGATTCTTCTTTCTTTCTTTCTACATATGCAGTATTTAACACACTGGAAAAGCTATAACTCAAGTAGAAATTACCCTTAGGAATTTTAAATGGCACAGGTCAAATAGAGAATAAATATGTTTGTATGTGTATAAAATATTGCTAAAAATTCATTAATTCTTCTAATTGGGTGACCTTGCACATTCATTCAAGTATTTCTGCACTTTCTATTTCTGAATGGAATTGCTTGATTGGAAAGTAGTATGTTTAATTTGGGTTGAAATTTCCAACTTTCTTTCCACAATGACTGAAAAGAGTTTATGCTCCTATGAATAATGTTCTTCTCAATTTTAGAAAATCTAGTTATGAACATGTGTCAAAATTTCACTGTAATTTTACAACTTGGGAAAAGGCTTCTAGCAGATCAATTCAAAGATTCCCTCTTGGTGGAGACATTTTGCAGAGAAACGGAATGATAAGACAGTCAGTGTTAGAGGATACAAAAAGGAAAGAAATTTTGGCTTCAGTTTGGTTGCTGGACTCTCGACTGTCAGTCAGACTGGTGGACGGTGAGTGGCTTCTCAGAGCAGGTCTTAATCCCATTAAAGTTTATCAGAAAATTGCTTAAGAATTTATTGAGAATGTGGCTGCCAATTACATTATGCAAAAAAAAAAAAAAAAAAAGATTCTGCTCCAGACCGGATTCAAAGTGTTTCTTTTCTGTGCCATTTTATAGTTTACATACTCACCAACATGGAAATTATCTTTCCTTCTAACTTTTGTCAGTGTTATGGTACAAAATGGAATTTCATTGTTTAATTTCCACTTCAATGAATTAAACATAAATGTGAGGCTTTTTCAGATGTGTTAATTTTCTTCAATGAATTTCCTGTTCATTCTCTTTGCCCCATTGTTTCTATGGAAGGAACATATTTTTCTTCTTGATTTGCAAAAACTCTTTGCCTATTTAGGGTAAATTACTTAAGTGTGTGTTTATACTATGACCATAGATATACATATTCTATTCTAAAGCACTGAATTCCATGCAGCTTCCATGGAATCTGAAAGAGATTTATTCCACTTCTACTTTCATAGAAAAATCACTATGATCCCTACTTCAAAGTTCTTAGTGCCTCCCTCTCCCACAAACCAAGTCCAGGGCTCTTGCAAACCTTTCACAATGTGGCTCCTGCCCAAGTTCTAAACATCATCTTCTATCACTCTGCTCTGGCCCTTTATGTCTCAACAGTGTTATTTGTAGTGGCTCAGACAGACTCTTCTTTATCCCTGCACACCCTTCTAGTGTGGATGCCTTTGTGGGGAGCATTTTCCCCCAAAGACTCCACTTTGCCTTCCGCTCCTGGAGGAAACTTCCCCTAGTTACCCACCTTGCCCTGCCACAGCTAAAGTCAGTTGCCCCCTTTCGGATACCTATTGCTCATGGACTCACTCTTCTCTACAAAGCTCTGTCTTCCATATAAGACTTTGAGCTCTTAATTTTTTGCATAACCTCCAAGTCTGGTCCAGCAGGGTAGAAGGCCAGTAAATAGCTGCTGAATGGACAGATGTATTCTTTCTGATGCACAGATTATGAAGGAAGCCTACCCAGGGATAGAGGAGCAGTGGTGACCATTTCTCCTCTATTTTGCTGACAAACAAGCTCCTTAGCCTTGTCAATACCTGAGTCTAAATGGGCCCAGTCAAAAAACAGGCAGCTGAAATGAATAAACACTTCTCAAAAGAAGATGTACAAATGCATGAAGAAACGTTCAACAGCACTAGCCATTAGAAAAATGCAAATGAAAACAACACTGAGAATCCCTCTTACTCCAGAAAGAATGGCTGTCTTCAAGATACTAAATAACAACAAATGCCGGTTAGGCTGATGGAAAAAGGGAGCTTTCTAGACTTTTGGTGGAACTGTAAACTAGCACAATCATAATGGAAATCTAGACGGAGATTCCTCAAAAAACTAAAACTAGAAATTCCATTCAACCCAGATATTCCTCTTATAAGTATCTTCCTGATTTAATGACATCACATTACAGTGATCCATGCATACCCATGTTCATAACAGTACAATTCATGACAGCTTAATCTTGGAAGTGGCTTATATGTCCGCAAACAGATGAATGGATAAAGAAAATACAGTATTTATACACAAAAGTGTACTACTCTGTTATAAATAAAGATACATTTGACTCATTTGTAGGAAATGGATGCACCTTGAGACCATCATGTTAAATGAAATAAATCAGATGCACAAGTTTAAATATTGCATGGTTTCTCTTATATGAAAACCCAAGGTAGAAATAAACAAAAGAGCAAAATAAAGACAGATAATAGAAAACAGGGAGATAGGATCTTTTGCAAATGGGAAGGGAACCCAGAGATGAAGGTTGGGAGGGGGGAGGGGAAGGGAAAGTAGAAAGAATTAAGATGTGTTGCGTATATGAACCAGCTCCCTACAATGAATGTATTCATTATGTACTGCAAAAGTGCACTAATGGAAATAAAACTTATTTTAAGAATTAGATTTGAGATGGGGAGAACTCAGTTGTCCTCCCTGTGGGTTAACTCGACCTGCAATTGAACGGCCATGGCGCAGTGCAGAAAGTGTCGACACAGGTACCTGGGAAGTGCTCTGGGAAATTTTATTGTCTGCCAGATTTACAAATTGAAATCGATCTTCATTCGATCAGTTTTGCCAAAGTTTCTGCGCAGTGAACACAGCAGAAGATAGGTGCCTTTCAGATCAGCTGTGATTAAACTCACGGCATTTGTCTTCAAACAAAAGTGTTTTTTTTCCCTTGCCCGCAACATATAATTTCAGTCAGCTAACACTAAATTAGACACCCACTCAGATTTATTATGATAAGAACATTCAGTAAGCTAATTTCAAGATGATGACTCCTATAAATTCTTATAATTTATTATTTAGTACTTTGGTTTTTAATCATTAAGTACGTGAAGACTTTGTAGGTCAAACCTGTATTAATGAAGACAGTAATCTATTTTTCAAACTCTGCTCCTCACCCACATTTCAAATTGTAAATTAACAGAAATAGATTTAAACACACGTGTAAGAACAGGGCAATAATTGGGAGGTCGGGGGCCATCACCCCCAATTGCCTAAGCTTTTTAGACTGGCAATCACAATCCTGATTTATTTAGGATGTAACATCCTCGGTTTTTAGCTGAAATAGTGAAGTCCAAATTTAAGACACTATTAGTTCACTAAGAAAATAAAATCCGTGGCCCATATTTAAGGTTGTATTTCTTTAAAAAGCAGTTCAAAAATTAGCAAATGCAGATGTCATTAGTTTTAATCTTAACCTAATGTACTGATTTTTGCTTTCTGTGGGCATTACAGTTTTGAGAGTCACAAACAGGAAGTAAAACATTAACTAAGTAAATGTTTTAGAAAGCTGTCAGTGTTATCTAAATGAAGGTCTTCTTTATCTCCTGATTTCATTAGAACCTATTTCGTGATTATTTCAAACACCTTAGTGCTAAAAGACTTAAAGGTTTTATTTTGTGGAACAAAAGAATACTATTTGACCGACTGCATACAAATAATAAATAAAGTTACCTGTGGGGTGGTAACATCTTTTCATTTTTCTCTAAGGAAAACCAATTGTATTTGACATAATACAAGCTCATCATAAGCAATTTGAAAAATAAAAAAGAACAATATTCACTGCTATCATTTTAAATAAGTAAAATATTAAGAAACAAAATGAAATAAGGACCAAGCATATGCAGTACTACATAAAAACAAACAGGAATATTCTGAGAAAAATCTAGAAAGCAGTCTAGAGAAAGGACAATAGTTGTTATCTTTCCATGACAGGACCACATGTATTTTTATTTTTTATTTCCTTTGTTCATTTTTTAAAAACTAACATTCTGGAAATTCCTTCAGAGATAAAAAGGCATCTACTCTAGTGAAATGCTCGGTGAAAGTATCTATCTTAAAGTACATCAGTGCCTGAATCTGAACACGGTTAGTGTCCATTCAGCCTGAGGACTTACTGCCAAGGGGTTTGCTATTAAACCATTACACTAAGCACTGTTTATGGCACCTCTTGTTTTAGTACAAACCTCCCTGAGACACAAGGACACTCTTACAAGCTGGACTTCAAAACAGGAAGCCAATGACATCCCCACCATGCTGCAGAGTGCAACTGTGTACCAAGTTACTTTATATGGACTTTTCCTCCCCGTCTGTCCACTGGGGAAAGGGTGAAGTATCAGGTTTGTTTGTTATTTTTTCCATAAAATCCTTGATGAGAAAAATATGCAACTGTTCTGCCTAAGAGGATCTGTGAAGAATAGAGATCAGTAATAGGGTTTTAGCAATTTTGGTTATGAAGAATTTATTTCAACTGGATTTCTGGGTTTTAACAAACAGTCAATCAATAAATAATGATAAGTTATGAAATGAAAATACCACCTACTATTTACTATGTGTTTGCCATGGTTATGTATGGCACTGACCAATATTAAATTCTCACATTAACTCTATCTGTTATTTTCATTTCACGGATGGGGAAACTGAGGCACAGCATCACTATTTTTTTTACCCCGGGCAAGTCAATACCTAAGACAGTCAAGATATCAATTGCATCACATCTGACCAGTTTCTAAGATGTCCTTTACTGGGGAGGCAAAAGAATCTTGCCACAAAACATCTTTTTCTGAAAGTGACAGATGCAGGTATGAGGAGGAGGAATTTATGAACTTGTAAAAGTTCCAATCAACAAACGTGAAGTTTTTAAACTCAAAAGACAAGCGAAAATATTTAGGGACTTCTACATATTCCTTCATTTTAATAGCCGTTCAACTGTTGGATTATTTATCTTGTAGGCAGTGCAAATGAGTTGTGTTCGTATGGGTAACAAATTACTCTAAAATTTAGCATTTTTAAATGGCAAGAGACATTTGATAACTGGATGACAGTTTAGCTTGGGTCTCTCCTAAGGCAAGATACTGGATTCAGCTGTGGTCATGGGAATGCTTCAGTGGAGCTGGAGGGCCTGTTCCATGACGGCGTGCTCACAGGGCTGCCAGGTTGGTCTGGCTATTGGTTGGAGGTCTGATTCCTTGTCCAGTGGTGCTTTCCAAGATACTGCTTGAGCATCCTCACAACACGGCATCTGATTTCCTCCCTAGCTAGTAATCCATGAGAGAGGAAGGCAGAAGTCTCAACGTCCTGCCATCTAGCCCCAGAGGCTGAGCAGTGTCATTTCCTTGTCAGTTACAAAGGTTAGTCCTTTTCATAGGATGAGGGGACCCCGCTAGTGCATGGAATCCAGGAGGTCAGGGGGCACTGAGGCCATCTTAGAGGTTGGCTACCATGAGCACTCTTCTCTCTTTATTCAGATTCTTATTTTGGGAAGCACGCTAACCTTTCAACAATGAAAATAACTCTAAATGGGTGAGAGCAGAGAAAAAGAAATCACTTTGAAAAAACATAAGGTTTGGATTGGCCTTGTACGTGCGGGCAGAAGGGTGGCTGAGCAGGGAGATCTGAATGGTTACGGAAGTCATCCTCCATGGGATACCAACCAGACCATGCACAGCCGTGCCAAGAACACTGACCTTCCTCCAGTGGCCAGGCCTACTGCAATACAGCCGTTGTCCATCCTGCTACTACTCAAGGCAGCTGCACTTTTGTGAGTTATTTTAGCCCATGTTTGTTAGCACTATTGCCACTAAACAGAAATAGGATCAAGACCAGCAGAAAAGGAAGTACACAGTCCCTTATCTGCATGGATAAAAAACTGTGCTAAACAGATGCATCAGGTCATTAAGGAAATACAGAATCTGAGAGGAGAAAAAAGAATGGAGAGGTCTGTTTGTTTAATGCCCGTCTATTTCGGGAATCTTCTATGGGACTGAGAACTGGTGGTTCAACCTCATCCTTACCTTATTGGTAGAAGGGAAGAAGACTGATCTAGGCTTCACTTTCTGCTCCGGGGTCAGCCCTAGGCACATTTTGTTAATTAGGCTAAATGTGGCCTGCTTGGATGCTCTCACGCTTTCTGCCTCGGCACTCTCTTTCCTCTCTGTACCGGGCTGGGCTCCCTATACCCTTAGGCTACCCCAGATAAAGCCCTTACCACTCCCCAGCTTTCCCAGCGCTCACCGCTTGCTCCACATCTACTGAGCTCTGTTTCAGTATGAGCTGAGAAATATCCAGAGCCTTTTGCTTTAGCAGTGGCTCTTTCCGAAGGCACTGGTCCAGTCCAAACATCCGGTTCCAGCAGTTAACAAACACAGTTCATTTTACTATACTGATTGGGATGCTATTTGGGGGCAAACAGGGGGACTTTAAGTTTTCCTCAAAAGTAACAACATCCACAGCTAAAACTAGCACTTCTGGTGAGTCAGTTTTGTAAAAGGTTCATGTGTGACTTGTTTTCTATACATCAACTCTAGTCCTGCTGTGTTTGTAAGCTTTGCTACATGATAAGGCTCTGTAAAATTCAGTGAGTAAAGGATTAACCATTTTTGGTCATTTCCGACTCTGTGCATGGCTGGCCTCTTTCTGGTGTGGGTGCCATGATCTCTCCTGGGCCCTCTCATGCATCTGGAGTCAGCTCCTAGTGTGGCTGACAGCTGCACGACCCTAGAATGCCCTCATGTCCTACGGGTTGGCAAGTCAGCTGTGGCAACTAGATTTCCTTCACGTGTCCTGTTTTTCTCCAGCAGGTTAGCTCAGGCTTGCTCATGCGGTGGTGTCAGGGTGGTAAGCAACAAAAGACAGAGTTCCAGGATCCCAAAGCTTGCAGTGTCTCTGCTTGTGACATCTTCGCCAAGGTTCCACTGGCCAATGCAAGTCACAAGGTCACCCCAATTTAAATGGTGGGGAAGCAGACTCCACTTCCCAATGGGAAGAGTCGCGACATCCTATAGGATGGATGTCAATACAGCAGAAGAAACAACTATTTTACTTCGTTTTTTTAAGAAACAGCTATCATTTTTATAATTGACCATGCTTTCCCAACCTCTACCGTTATTATTATTTCCATCTTGTAGAAGAAACTGAGAGTTAGACACTCAGTAGCATCCCAAAGCAAAGCTAGAACAAACTGTGTTGTGTTACTGGAATACACTCTGCGTTGTACTGGAATGAGATACAAATTCATATTAGAACATGTGTGTATATGTGTGTGTTTGTGTAATTTAATGTATTCTAGGCTGGGGGTATATCTCAGTGGGAACACAGTGTGCCTAAGGCCCTGGCTTTGGTCCCCAGCTCCACAAAAATTATGTGTCTATACTGGATATAGAAATATCCAATATACATAGAGACATAGGGATATATGTAGTACAGTGGACCCTTGACATATGAACTCAATTAATTCCTGAGGGCTGGTTGTAACTCAGGGTGGTCTTTTGAAGGCACAGGCATCTATACTGCTTTCAAAGTCTCTCTTATATACAGGAAGATCTCAGTGTCCTTAGAGAGACATTGGCCCAGGATTCCTCAATTAATCGATATAGGAAAGGATGCTGTCAGGACTCTTTAAGGGTTAAAATCTGTGTCTGAGACCATCTGGAAGCACAAGTGGCTGGCATTCAGGTAATAACTCAAGACTTTGTTCATAAGTTAAAACTAAAATTCTGGTTGCAACCCAAGTTGTTTGGATATCAGGCCGGTCATAATTCGAGGGTGCACTGTACATGCATAAGTTAGTATACATATTACATTTCCAACTCTGCCCAATGACACCCCAGCAGAAATGAGTACACCCAGCACCCAGGTTCCACAGGTGATTCTCCAACAAAAGGAACGGGAGAAGCACTTCCTTGGAGAAGCACTTAAACCAGCACAGGGAAATACAAGCTGAGCTGTACCTTCTCACACTATCAAAAAAAGGAAGGAAATGCAGAACAAGAAGGGCCACTTGAGAGGGAACAGGAGCCAACCTGAGAGAGCCCAGCTGCCAAAGAGGAACAGTTGGAGCAACCAAATACATAGGGATATTGTATGATGACCTATCCAATAAAATATTTACATATCCATAACAGATGCAAGTGGAAAAGGATCAGACAGAACACTAAATGCAGTGTGGAACCCTGGATTGGGTCCTGGAACAGTAAAAGGGTGTCAGTGGAGACACAATCACATCCAAATCAAGTCTGTTGGTTAAAGTCTGAATCTGGTTAATAGCTATGTATGAATGTTAATTTCTCAGTGCTGAAAAATGCATCTTGTTGGCGTTAGGGAAAGCTGGGTGAAGGGTCCAGGGGAATTCTCTGCACTCCTTACACAACTTGTCTGGAAGCCAAAATTTACTTCAAAATTAAAAATTAAACAACAACATCAAAAACATTCCCAAGTCACACAGCTCCTTTATCCCTATGTCTAAACTCAAATCCAGGTTTGCCTGATTCCAAAGGGTGTACTTTTCCCAGTCTTCCATGCCTCCCCAACCGGCCACTTACAGAGTGCTGCCTTCAAATCAGTTAGCCCTGGAAGAGGACTCTCCTTCGGAATGAATTATTTCAGGAGAAAAACTGGTGGCACAATTATTTAGACACACACACCCATTTACCTTAAATGGAGAAAATGAGGCACAGTCTCATTAAAATGTAGACACACAATATCCACTCTCTCAGCTGCTTGTCCTAACTACCCAGATATCCCAGCTTATAAGGTCTTTCTTGATTACCCACAACTCAGTTAAATTAGTACAAGACTGCACATCCCAATCTCAACCATTCTGTCACTTAAAATGAGTGTCTGGAAGGCCATCCTTCCGGGAATATTAGTTTCCTTGTCCATTACTTACTTAATCATAGCTTGGAGTTACTTTTTGCCTCGTGGAGACTGACTATCAATTATGGTTACAACAGAGCAAAGCCACACTTAGCAAATTATATGGCATGGGAAAACCTTTGCTTTTGGGGAAAAATTATATATTTCTTTAAAAGTATGTTTTATAAAATATTATATTAAGCCTAGAAAACAAAACCCAGCAGTCTATTTTGCAGCCTTTAGAACATATTTGACAATTGACTCAAATCAAGCCGCTGTTCTTAAACAGGGGGCACAATGGAGAGATTGTGTTTGAATTCATGTCCGTATGGGCCAGGGGCTGGGAATTTTCACATGCAGGTAAAAACGAGGAGAGGCTAGAAATCTTACTGGTCTTTGCTCATCATGCAGTAAATAAATTAGTCAAGCAGTATCATCTTTCATTTTAAATAGCAATAGTAGGCTAGGAAGACAGTATTCTCTCACAGTTACCAATGGGTTCCTTTTAATTTTTTTTTTTTTTTAATAAGAGCAGTCCATAGAAGTACCTTGGTATTGGGTTAAACAAAAGGACAGCCAGATAGGAACGTGTATGGATGCAGGGCTATTAAACAGGAGGGGACAAGGAGCCTTTGGAATGCAGGCTTCCATCTGTCTGTAGCTTTGCCAAGCTCTTCACTGGGCTGTGTCCGCATGGCTGGGGACAGGCTTTCAGAGTGGGCAAGGAAGTTAGACTTCCTGCCTCAATAAGCCAGTCTTTGTTGTTCTGCAGTTAGCCACCACTAGCTCTGGCCTCTCTGGTGTATGGTTGGTCCCTGGTGAGCTGGTGTGAGGTCATGAGGTCAATTCACATGGTGACATTGTTAGCTGATGCCCCAGCTAACTCCAGCTAGGGCTGAACATACAAGAATCGTGAAGAAGGATGGCTCTAAAGTTACTGGATAAATCCTATGAGGCAGCCAGGTCCCCGGCTTAAGTCTGCAGAATCTTTCTTTAAACACCTGTGTTTTGATTTGAGTATATTAATTGCATGGAAATTATTTGACTCTATGATTTATAACCTCGCCAGAATTCTGCGGTCTTTCCCTCCATGTGTGCCGTTGCCATTTTCCCCTTTGTACACCTATCATTTCCCATTGTTTATCTTCCCTGATTGATGTTCAGGCATGGGATGTTTTCTATTATGAGATTCATAATTATCACTGGTAATACAGACGGCTTCCCTATTATCTTCAGCGAGACTGCTCAAATTATTCATTGTAGCCCACCAGTACCACACCGCAGAAAAATAAGAATTTATTTCCCATCCCAGGCATATGGTAGATAAGAGGATGTATTTATTTCTCCATGTTTCAAAAGGATTAAGCTTTGAAAAAATAAATATCACTTAGGCTGTCAGTAAGCAGAACTTTATGGTTCTGAGTTTAGAGGGGCTCACTTGGGCTGGGAATAGCAAATCTGCACTCTGGTTTTAAAAAGAGAGGAGGGTAAGGAGGTGGAGAATCAATTATAGTTTTACTTGGCTAAATAAATGAATGCCATATATTTCAACCATTATATTGGTCTACACGGCACCCAGCCCACCTTGAACCCCAGCGTTAAATAACGCACCAGCTTATTTATAAAAATGTTACTGAATTCCAACAGTCCTTGACCCCTGGCTATTCTGAGAGCACATTGAATACATCATCTGGGTTTTGCCTAATTACACATAATTAGGAAATGTAATTATGCTTTTCAGTGTTGCTCTGCCATTAGGAATGGAGTGGACAGCTGAAACACTAGTAAGGATCCGGCGCTTCAGAGAAAACAAATTAAAAATACGAGCCAACCTCTAAAAATAGTGATTGCACCAAAGGTCAGTAAATCAAACTTTAAAAAAAATAATAAAAAAATTACTTTTGGCTCAGGCTAAATATTTGAAGCAACAGTTATATCGGCTGCCTCTGTATTGCGGACTTACTTAAATATTGTTTGCATCCATGCTGAGCCAGGCAGAGGGAATAAAGTATTTTGCTCCTCAATTACTTTGATTTGTTCACTTTCTCATATATTTACCCCTCTTTATTTTTACTTCCTTCTTTACTCTGGATCCCTGTTGTAGCTGAGCAAGTGATTTCCAATTATTTCATGGCAAAGAATCCTAACATTTCATTCGTGGGTTTGCTGCCTGCAAAGTCTGCTAGTGCTTAAAGCGCAGGCAAATCTAACAGTCATCTCCTGTCCTGACCAGAACATCACATCTTAGCAGCACAGGAAGGAGTTGCAAGCCAACCTAACAGTCACCCTAACAACGAAGTCTCCCAAATCTGGTTGCACATTTACTACCAACCAGGCATGGAACCAAGTGGCTCCTCTATTCCAAAAAGTAAGACTTTCATAGGTGAAGAAATAGAAAGGCTCCTCCATTACTTAAAGCCTGGGAAGGATCTGGAATTGGAAGCCTTCTGGGCTCTGATCTCGGCTTTTGTGTTTATTGAATTTTCCTCTATAGTTATAGTAGTTGACAGTAATAAAGTAACAGACTCCATTAAATGCACTATTTATGGAAACATTTCTATGGTGCCAAAAAAAAAAAAATTAAAAACAGGGACGAGTGCCAAAAGCAAAGATCATCCGTGAGTGCAATGTTTGTAGCATTTAGGGTGAGACAGCCAGCTGTGTCACAAACTGTCCTTCTCCCCACCCAGCCTGCGGAACTGTGCGTGTGTGCATATGTGTACGCACACACACACATGCTTCTCTAGGTCAGGTTCTATTTCATACTTCTTTATTTCTTGGGAAGGGAATTCTTTCTTTTCAACCTATCTTCACCACCCTCCCTTGTATTTTATATATCCTTTTCCAATCAATTTTGATTTCTAATCAATTTTGGCTTCTTTCTCATCCTATTCCTGCCTCCCTGAATCTGTTTAGAATTAACTCCCCCTGGATTATTTTATTAGCTATACTGCTGCTTACTCTAACCTAGGTTTAAAACACAGTTCTACAAAGGGATCTAGAGTCAGCATGGGCCTTCCTCAGCATGAAGAAGGGCATGTGCCGATCATGATCTGACTTCATAGTGTGATTCCCACATTCCTTCTTTCCAAGAGGAGAGCCTAGTGTCCCACATGGCTGCCAGCCTTGCCTGGTGGTTAATTACATCATTGCTATTCAAGCCCAGCAATCCAAGACCTTCTTTTTAAAAGAAATTTTATAACCCTTTATTAACATCCTGAAATGAAATTCATGAATAACATGGGCTACCCACACACATAATTAACTAAAATTAATATAACATCTCAACTATAAAATAGAGAAAAAGTAATTGTTAATAAAATATGCATTTTCAAAGCTAACTGCTCAGATGGGATTGTACCACAGGCTCAGAATGAAACACTCAAATGTTGGCATAGCATTTACTTGTAGGTTTGCATTTCAAAGCACAAGACAACATTTACTAGAACTTTGAAATAAGGGTTAACTCTATTTTTATACTGAAAATGAAATGATAAACCAGTTCTTTGGAAATGAAAAAAATAAAAACAACTAACCCTGATTGGTAGCACTGCTTTTCATGATGTCAATGCTCTGCCGTGGTCAATTTCAAGCTGCCAACAGGTATGAGCAGAAATAGACAAAACCTACTCTCCTGAGCTGCAAAGAGCAGCTCCAGGACTCCACTGCCCAATTGCTCTGATCATAATGACTACCTCTGTAGACAAATCCCAGGTCACGGTGAACCAGGCAACTATCAAAGAGTGCAACAGCACATGATTTTTCCAAGATGCCCACCACATCTTGGACAAAGTTGTCACAAAATCCAATACAATCTTCTGTTGATTTAGAAAGTCTTGCATTCCTGAAAAGACTCAATGCACACTGTGTTTCTATGCAAAGCAAAGTGAGTTCTGGGTTGAGAGCACAACAAGTAAGTTTTCCACTGACACGAATGTCCCGTGATCACTGCACAGGTTAGCAGCTCCTAGGCAGTTTCTTGTTTTGGACTATCTATAACATCACAGAATGTACTGGCGGATCCCTTCCACTAAGAGCCAGGGGTCACCAAATGTCCCTACTCATTTCCGAAAACACCCAAACCAGCAGTGCTGTCTATGTTGAGAACAACATGGAGATGATTCTACTCAAAGTGTGATCCTCAGTCCAACAATTCTGGCATCACTTCAGGGCTTGTAAATTTGTAAGAAGCACAGACTCTCAGGACTAGCATAGACCTATTGAACCAGATTGTGAATTTAAGGAGATCACAGGAAGTTAGGGAATTCCTAGGCATATCATAGAAGAGGAAGCACTCTGTTGGACAGTGAGTGTCAAGACTGATTAGATGACCGTGAGAAGCCCTGCTCAGCTGAAACAAACAATGCAAAACAAACCATGGGCTCTGTAGATACTAAGAAATAAGCTGCAGGTAGAGGTGGTGTCACAACATGCCTCTGTTCCCTTCAAGCCCAGCCGTGAGAACTTCTACAGTGATTACAGGAGGACCCTAACATTTGTCAACCACAGCATCACGTGCCAATCATATCAAATAGTGTTTTTATGCCTGCCTTATAGCTTCTCTTCTCAGGCCTGCATATAATTTCTCTTCAAGAACCACACATTAAAAAATGCAAGTGCAAAGAGTTTTAGGACTATTTCACGCCACAGAGTTATGGATGTGCAGCCAGGATTAGTGATGGTAATTATTTTGCATTGAAATTATTCTATGAGCCCCCACTGAGACCAACAGGGAGGCACTGGCTGTGCACAATGCTTCCTTCCACCTCATAATGATGGCAAGTCACTCTTGGACACAATTTTGTATTTGCAACGCATGTTCACGTATGTTGACTCATTTGAACTTCCAAATACCAAGCAACTTATTAACTCTCTTGAAAAATAAAGAAACAGGCTTGGAAAGGTAAGGGGATGGAGGATCAGAAAAATAGAACAACTTCCTCAAGTTACCAAGCTACTAAGTGATAATAAGGGGAAGAAAATGTAGGCTTTTTGTCTCACCTGCCTTGAGGTTTGGGTAGCTCCTGGGGTTGAGAGGTCATGTCGAGGCACCTGGAAATTAAGGCACTCAGAGAAACGACTTCCAAATTACGGTGGGGTGGTACTGGAGCTGGGTTTTCCAGGTGCCCTCTAAGCCATTTGTCAGCCCTAATTTATTGATCTTAATCAATTTATCGATCCTTCAGTAGGAATATCAACCAGGATGAAGAGTCCAAATCTGGTACACCCCAAACTAACCTTATCCTATTGCTTTCCTGCTTCCCATAACTGCAAAAACTTTGAGAAATTAAAATGAGAAAATAAACATGTTCTGACAGTCTGGCATGTGGTCCAATTAACAGCAATAAGTAATATTTATTGCAAAATCTTAACACCTATTAGCATGAGAAGGGGGAAAAAAAAGGTCATAGCTCTGCACATAAAATGCATCCATTCCTCATCTGCAGTGATCTCTCGGGCTCTTTGGAAGGGGATCCCATCATGGCCTTTTTATCAGAATCACAGCCAAGGCAACAGTTTCAGCACAGCCTTCGGGCCTTTCTGAGAATGCATAAAGACTGGATATTACAAAGCCAGATAGGTGCAAACACCCCCCCCCCCAAACTGCTCCAAGTCATACATTTGAACTCAGTGGAGATGGGGGATTGAGAGGAGATACATTCTCTACACCAAAACAGAAAGGGTGACTCTCTCTAGCTGTGGTCTTGTGGCTGATTTAAATTTTCTTTAAATTTTAAATCTTCCCAAAAATGTTCAGTTATTCTTTGCATTTTGATTAAAGTTTTGGTTGAGAGATAATACTCGATTCCCAGGAACTTGTATGAAATAACACAGCTATCCCATGTCCCTTGACCCAGTCACACGAATGGTGACATCTCATAAGACCCCAGTGCAGTGTCACCACCAGCACATTGGCATGGACAAAGTCAACACTCAAAACTTCTCCATCCCCACCAGGACGCCCCAGGTTCTTCATTGCTGTAATTTTGCTACAACCTGAATGCTACATAAATGGAATCTTATAGTATGTCATCTTTGCGGATTTGCTTTTTACGCTGGTTTTATTCCTTTGGCAGTCAGAGAAAATTCCCTAACCTGGGTTTTTATGTAAGGCTCACCACTTTAAGACTCAATGGTGTCTCGGGTTGTCTCTAGGAATCAGTCTACAGGAACCGCTAAGTCTCCCTGAAATGGGCTTCTTGGCCCTCCAGCATCTGGGAAGTGGCCCATCATCTCTTCACCAGGCAGAGTCACCACCCCTTTCCTCCCCTCACTCTGCAGTGCAGCGGCTGTCACCTTCCTGTGCTGTGACTCTCAGCTTTGCCTCCTGGGAGTGACCCCACCTGCCCTGCACACCCCCTGCAGACCACATTGCCACCTGCCACAGCACAGCCTGGCAGAGGTGGAGAGGGGGGTGCCAAGCCCCCAGTGTCCCAGAGTGGGTGCACGGCCACAGTGGCTCTGGGTTCTCACCATCCAGTCTGTCTGAAGTTGAGACAAGAGCATCATGAGGGAAAATGACCTGCGCAGGTATCTGTGCCTTTGAGAAGGTCAGAGATGTGGCCTTCTCACCTGTGAAATGAAGGCAGCAACACTTTCCTTTAAGTATTAATGTTCACTGGCATTTCTATGTGTGGTGATTATGAAAACTAACTGAAAGAAATACAAAGCTCCTAAAGTCATGCCCATATATAGCAAATATCCATAGCTGGTGGCTATTATTATTACAAATACCCAAATGCAAGTAATAGATATAAATTCACCTTGGAAATTCACTTTGGTTTCAGATCAATCAATTTTTCCTGGTATGTAACACCAAATCCTCGCTTTACCAAGAAATGGTTTCTAGGCTAGAACCACGTGGCTGCCTCCCTAAGAGGTCTGTATTCAATCTCCAATCTCACCTAGCTGGCAAATAAAAAGTGTCTCGGTGCTGAGAAGTGTTCAGGCTTTGAGTGATGTCAAAGGCCTTTGAACAAGCCTTCTAAATGACATCCATATTTGTCCATTTTTGACTTAAATTGCTTTTGGTTCAACCGCTGCCGTGAATTGCCTTGATGCAACATCATACAGAATGACACAAAACACAGGGGAAGAAGCAAGGTGCTGGTGAGGATTAGGAAATAAAGGAGTCACTGCCTCACGCACTTCTCTAAGTGTTGGAAGAAATGAAAATGAAACTCGCGTTGAAAGGTAATCTCTATGAACCGTGATAAGAGCAAGTGACATTTTCCACAGCTCAAGTCTTCTGTTTCAGCCTAGTAGTTATAATAAAAGCCATTTACATATAGTCAACCAGTTTTTAAAGTCTCTACATGCTAGTTCTCCTTCCTCTCCCTCTCCCCCACCCTCTTCCCTCTCTAAATGGTAAAGTGCAACGTGCAATTCTGGAACCTCTGCCAACACAATCTGGGCTTGGGTTTCTGTTGTGAAAGACTGAGAAGCAATTCTTCTGTTCTAGAGACCAACTTCAGCCTCTTAGTTCCTCTCTTCTGTTACACTTCACCTTCCCTCTCTCATCACTTTCTGCTGATCCCTGCCTTGGGGCGGGGGCAGTTCTTGGCAAAGGCCCATCTACTGCCTGGCTTCTATGCTAAGAAATTCTATTTCATCTCAGTCCTGTGATCTGGAGTCCAAACCACAGGGGCTTTGGATGCATAAAACAATGAAGCAGATCTGAATTTAGATCAGAGATCCTGGGTTCCAGCCCCATCTCTGCCATTTACTTGCTGCCCGATCTTAGGGAAGCTGCTACAGAATCTCTACACATCACTTTCTACACCTACCAAATAGCCGAATGCCACCCACCTCAAGGTCATCATGAGAATTAAATGAAGCACTGCTTTTGCACACTTGGAACAAGGACGGGAGCTGTGTAACACTCAAAACTGGCAACTGATGTGTATGATTTATTAAACATGGCAATGGGCAGAGGTGTCTGAAAATGTCAGTGTGGGACCCCTTCTTATTAGAACATTGGTTGTGCAGTTCTGGTGGGTCCTGGGGGCGTGCACCTGTGTGAATGAGCCCACAGAGAATTCTGCCCCAAGAAAATCATTTTCCAAATCACAAAGAGAACCTCCTATCTCTGGATGGGGTCAGTGCTTTGCAAATGGAGCACAGGGTTTTAACCTCACATGTAGCCCCTGCTAGGTCTCCTTGGTCAGGCCATACCTGTACAACATTACAAGGTTGGGGTCCCACATCCATGTCCTATTAATTTGTGCAAAGGAAAAGTAAATCTGGATAACAAAAATATGCATGCTCTTCACTCTTATCCCTCATCCCCTTACAAAGGAGAGTCCAGCAGCGGATATAGATCTCTTCATTTTCATGTGTGCATACAAGGTCATTTTCTCAACGAATCAATAGGACAATCTGAATACGCAATTTTCCTGTCACTATGTATTTTGGAGTTGAAATACACTGAAGAGAACAAGAATAACAAGGCGTTGAAGAAGTGGCAGCTCAGGTAGTCTTAGAATTTTACATTTTCTTGTTAATCTCACATATATCTGAGGATACAAGTGAAAATTCTACTTACATAAAATGTCAGAAATAAGTGTATGGAATTAAGATTTGAATTCTGCCTTTTTTCCTACCAAAACAATTTTTGTCTGAAATTTTCCTAAAAATTTTCTAGCAATATTTAATGTTAGTTTCTCCCTCTACTGTAGTTTGGAGTTTCGTGTGAGGTCAGAGAAGTGTGAGTTGAATTCGGGAACTGCTATGCGTTCTTACATAAGTCATCTCACATCTGTTTCTTCCTTGATGAAATGGCCATAATAACTGGTCTCACCAATGGAACTTACTATCCAGTTTTAGCTCAATCTACGGGTGAAAACTTGTATGAACATTCTTAAGTGTTCTGATTGTGTGATTTCACAACACGCACAGCAAACTTCTGCTTTCTCTTTCTTCAATACACAACGGCTCCATTAATATACCCAGGAGAACGTTTTATTTTAAAAAGCATTTCTCTTTTAAGGTGATTTTTGGTCCAAGTCCCTAGAAAAAGATTTGCCCATTACCAATTTTGTGCAGGTTTAAGACCTCCACTTACTTCTAGGCTATTTTGCCGCATTATCTTGAATATTGTAGCTAAACAAATAAAAGCTAGAAATTAAAATATTAAAAAATTTTGGTTAGGCAAAGAAATTTTACTAGCACGGTGGTGCTTGCTTTTTTAGGTTGGGGGGAAGACCAGTATGATAATGAAAGAATGCCTTTTGGAGGGAGATAAATTGGATTTAAATCCATCTTTTAAGTAAAGATCTTTGGGTTTCATTTTTGGAGCTTTTCCTTTCCTCTTCTGTATAACAGCCATTCTAATAACACCCTGCAAAAGCCTCTGAAATGGCCGCATCCTTTAAAAGATTGGAAATCAAGTCTATATAATACTTAGCATGGTGCTGGTTACTTGGAAGGTCCTCAATAAACACGGACTCCTCTGATGCTCGCTCAGACTAAAGTGGAATGCATGCACGACTATTTATATATTCATTGTAATAATTAAAGGTAGTGCTTCCCGTGTATATTTTGTATAATAATTTTGGTTCTGGGTAAACCAGTCTTAGAATCTGCCATATGCAAAATGCTTGGGTTCACATTCTCTTTGTCTACGTTCACTCCATCCCTGCACCTATAAATTCTCCATGCCACATACAAAAGCCTTAGTCTATTAAGAAGTCAGTGGAATGTTCAAGAAAGAAAAAGAATTCCTGGAACCACATCTCGTTTGCAACAAAGCAGCCTGCACTTCTGAATCCTCGGCGATGGGGATTTTACATTTAGGACTCTTGTGCCCTTGCTGCCAGCCTCCCTCCTTGTTTACAGACCTCCTGAGGACACACTTTTCTCATTTACTATGTTTCCTTGGATGGCAACCTATACGCCTCTCAATAAATTGTGGTTTACCTAGGAGCTGACGGGCACAGAAACCTAGATTCAATTTGTGCCGATTTATGAGACACGTGTACAACAATCCTGGAAACTTTCCTGTGGCTCACTTTATAAATTAACCCCTTATTTAAATATTCTGCAGACTTAGCACAGGCCAGCGTTCAATGGGGATACTGTCCCAGATCAGCCTTTTTGGGGGGCCTCTTGGTGTTTGTTACCAGAACACACGGGCCCTATTCAGCACAAACAATGCAGATTTATGAGATTTATGAGAAGAGGGAAATATTCGCATCCCCTTGTTATTCAGGCCACAGCGTCCATAGGCTTACAGGGCTCCATACTGCTAACTTCCAGACATCCGAATGCTGGATGTGGGATGCTTGTGCGAACAGCATTTCGGTTTCACAGACGGCTTCATTCATTCTCTCATTCACTCATTCAACTGAAATGAATGCCTAAGGCACCAAGGGACACGCCAAAGGGATGCAGAACAGAGCAAGACATAATGCTTAGCCTCACAGAGCTTCCATGCTCCTGGGAGACAGTGCATGTTGGATGCAGTAGGAAAAACATAAACTTAGGGGCAGCAGACCCTGGCTCCAAGCCTGCCTCTTCCACTGTGTGTCTCTGATGACTTACTGACCCTCCTAAGCCCAAGTTTCCTGGCCTGCAAGCTGGGTATCCTGATCACCCCCAGTTCTACAGAGGAGGCAATGAATTACTAAAGTTTGTCCCTGGGAAGAGTCTGAGCACCACACAGATGTCCAAGAATCATATGCACAAGTCAGCAACGCATAGGAGAAAGGGACATGTGTGCTGGGAAGGTGTAAGGTGGCCCGGGAAAGCAAGATGCAGGAGCGAAGAGCCGCTGGGGTGGCAATGGGTGGTCCTGGTATTGAAGCTCAGTTTTCTTGCCTCACAGAGAAGGAGAATGAGGAAGAGGAGAAAAAGGAGGTAGGGGAGGAGGAGAAGGAAATTGCCAGGCTGCTAAGTAAAAGCAAGAAACACAGTTCTATTGGAGGAAGAGTCGGAACATAGGGAGAATGTACGCTGAGGACTTGTAAGAAATAAAGACAGGAAATGTGTCCCCTGTTGTTCTATATCCCACTGACTGAAGACAGCGATGGTGACCCACCACAGTGCCAAACAGCAGTGATTCTCAAGGTGCGTGCCTTACTTTTAGAGGGGAAAGAAAGTTGGTGAGTTCAAGCAGTCTAGATGTGGTAGCACATACCTATTATCTCAGCACTCTGGAAGGCTGAGGCAGCAGGCTCTCAAATTCCAGTGTAGCCTGGGCAATTAAGCAACTTAGCAAGAACCTGTCTCAAAAAAGGAGGTAAGGGCTGGGGATGCAGCACAGTGGAAAAGCCCTAGGTTCAATCCTCAATATTGCAAAAAAGTCAGTGATATAATGACTAAAACTGGAGGTAATCTGCCTTTGGAGAAATCCTTTACAGGATTTGATGGAAGGAGTTTAAGGTTCTCTCTCTGAAAGCATGTCCCCTACCAACACTGCTGGCCTCTGTGATTCCACTCTTACCACTGGATTAGGATTACGCCAAGTTGTCCTGTACCCAGTGAAAACCACTCTAGGGAGGGCCACCACTAGTCAGGGATTCACAGGAGAAGATGACTTCTTGGGGAACCAAAGAACTCGGCAGGTGTCTAGAAGTGAATGGGAGTGAAGACAGTGGTTTCAACGCATGCTCACAAGTTCTCTGACAGTCTCCCTTCCCGTGGGGAGCTGGATTCCTGCCCCTTCTGCCTGAACCGTGGTGGCTCCCTCCCAGTTCTCCCTGGGTAGAACTGGGCCGAAGCGGGTGATGTCCCGCAATGGAGCTTCCTCCTGGCTGTTTTCCTGTGATCGCTGACTCAGTGGGAAGCCAGCCGCCACACGGGTGTGCCATCCTGGACATGAAGCCTGCAGCCCCTCCCAAGAGCGTAAGGCATGCTGCAGGACCCAGCTGGGCTACTGAGCCACAGAAACTGCAAGGTACAGTGAGTTTATTGTGTAAAGCCATTCAGTTGGGGCTGACTTGTTAGGCAGCAAGAGCACCCTGCTAAACATATCTGGGGATGAGCAACTGGATTAAGCCAAAAGAGCTAAGAGAAATACAAAGTTGTAGCTGAAAGTCAAGAGAGAGAAAGGATTCTTAAGAATCGATGATTTTACAGGGACCAGGAATATCAGGCACTGCCACAGAAGCTTTTCTCACATCTGCTAGGAGAGGCCATGACAACGAGGGCTTAGCATGGAGAGCTACAGAGAGATGCTCACTGAAAGCTTGTGGATGTAACAGTACTAATCATGGTTTGTGATAACACTCACAGAGTACTTATTACCAGG
This sequence comes from Heterocephalus glaber, assembly GCF_053883595.1. Classification (NCBI taxonomy): domain Eukaryota; kingdom Metazoa; phylum Chordata; class Mammalia; order Rodentia; family Bathyergidae; genus Heterocephalus; species Heterocephalus glaber. The sequence continues at coordinate 8,219,446 of NW_028258137.1, forward strand.
AATTACGTTTTGTGATTTCTAGAAGCTATCTTATTTGGTTTTCTCAATGTCTGGAATAATAGAAACAGCATTATATTGTTGTCTGGTGGATGAGAAGACACTACAGAACAGAAGGGTTGGCTGACCTGCCTGAGCACTCTCACCTCCATTCGGGAGGCACTGGAGCTGCACAGGTACACACACCTATCTGGGTGTCTAGGCCCAGTTACGGTGGCTCCTCAGCCTGACTTCCTGGAGCATCACTTACATTCACTGCTAAGCAAATTAAAATATTTTCTAGCTAACCATGGTGGCCCATACTTGTTATTCCAGCACCCTGAGATGCTCAGTTAGGGGAATCTCATATACAGGCCAGACCAGGGTAACTCAGCAAGACCCTATATCACAATTTAAAAGGTGAGGAAGGTGGGGGAGGGGAGGGGAACACCGACTGGGGATGTAGCTAGCTCCCCGCAAAGTTCCCGAGTGGGATTGGCCAGGTCCGCGGGCTCCAAGCTCCCAGGTGGCCCCTACCCCTGCCAGTCCCCCGCCAGGCAGCCTGGGGCAGCTGCATGGTCTGGGGGGCCAGAGCAGAGCTTCCTTCCTTCTTCACACAGCCCTTTCCCAGCGCTTGCAGCTTGCCCCTCCCCTCTGACCTGGACTGTGATTCCGGGGTATCATTAGTGCTCTCAGAGGGAACAGGGTTTCCAGACCCACCTAAACGTGTTTGCAATGATTGCCGAGGCCTGTTTGATAAATAATTGAAGAAAAGGCGCGTGACCCAGACGCTTCAGGGGTGAGGATGAGGCTGGAGGAGGAGGAGGAAAAGGGTGATCTGCCGCCAACGACAAAGACAGGAACAGTCATTCAGAGTGGCAAGGAGGAAGGACTGAGCTCCCAGGGGCCCCGGCGGCTCAGATGTTCCCTCCAATCCCAGCTGATGCTGTCCCGCTCGGCCAAATCGACCTGAACAGCCCCGAGAGCTGCGCGGCAGCACCTGTCAGCCCCAATCGGCGCTGCAGAAATTTCGTTAGGAAAATAGATGTACCGAGATTCAATTTTTCGATTGTCTGAAGGCTTAATTTAGTGACCTTGGAAAATGTCTCCTAGAGGTGAAAGAAGCTGGGAATCTGCTAGGGAGAAGGGGGAGAACGGAGCTTCCCTGGTAATGGGTAATTTGTTTACTCTAATTTTCAGGCCTCTTCAGGAAGCCCTGGAAATAGGTAGCTGCTATCATTTTCTTACAGAAGTGGGGGGAGATACAGGGGTGGAGAGAGACTGACAGAGAGAAGAATCCTCCGCCATTCTTTTCTTTCCTCCTCTCCTTTCTCTTTTTCATTACTGGAGGTTGAACCCAGGGCTTTTGCACTGAGACACCTCCCCGGCCTTTTGGAGTCTCCATAAATCATTAAGTTGTCCAGGCTTGCTTTGAACTTACAGTTCCCCTGCCTCAGGCTCCCAGAGTGCTGCAGACTGCACTGCTTTCTTAGGAGCACATGGGTTTCAAGATGATAAATGTTCATATGTGTATGCATTTGCATGGATCTGTATGTAAATGTGCTTGTTCTGAAATTTTAAAGTATATACAAAAGGAGAGGAAGTAACAAAATAACCTCGGATAGCTCTCATCTAGGCACAGAAAGTCCACGGATGCTGACAGCTTCCTCCCTTCCTTCATTCTGTCCCTCTGCTTTGTCGTCCTCTGTCACAGCTGCTGTCTCTAAAGCATTCTAAAGGGAGCCCCTGGCCCTCATGTCAGGTCTGAGGGGGCGTGAAGGGGCTGCATAGCTCTGAGGCCTGTGGAAGATGCTCGTGGCAGGGGTGGCTCTGGGATGAGGATCTCACTCACTACGGGGCCCCGAGAGGACTCACAGCTCTGAGTCTCAGTTTCCCTAGCCTGGGGAGGATAAGGACTAGGACCGGTTGGGGAGCTTGAATGAGAAAGGATCTTGGAAGCCCTGGCACAGGATCTGCTGCGGGCTAAGGGAATGGTGTGACAGTTTTATGTATCAACTTGACCGGGACACCAGATACCCAGATGTTAGATTACGTGAGATTTACGGGTGCGTCTGGGAGTGTGTTTCTAGATGCAATGAACATCTGAATGGAAGTAGACTGCCTCCCCCATGAGGGTGAGCCTCAGCCAGCCCACTGAGGTTCGAGTGGAACAAAAGGGCTAGTAGGAGGGGTCGCTCGCTGTCCTTCCTTCTCCTTTCCCTCTCAACCCTTCTCTCTCCTTCTCCATGACTGTCTTCTCCTTCCTTTGCACATGGACTCTCCTGCTGGCTCTACCTGCCCTCCAGACCCGAAGCCACAACTCTGGCGACCTTTCATTCTCCATAATCATGCAACACAGCTCTTTTAGCTTTTCTCTTGGGCTCAGAATTTAGCCGATCAACAAACAGAAACTGGCACCTAGGGGCTACCAGGAGAGGAAGCCCGGGGATGAATCCAGAGAAAGAAAAAAGAGCCCAGAATGCTTTGCAGGTGGAGCAGTGAGGGGGTGGCCAGCAGTGAGGGAGCTGGAAGCCCTGCTCCAGAAGATGAGGATTAGCCCCATCCCTCCATTTAATACTTACAGGAAGGAGTTGAGCATCCCTCCAGGCATTTTACAAGTATTAACTTGTATTTATCCTCAAGGAAACCATGAAGTGGATTCTGTGAGGGTCCCTACTTCTCTGTTCAGGAAATTGGTGCTCAGAAAGGTTAAGTAACTTATCCAAGGTCATGCAGAACAGGGATTTTAACCCAGGAAGTTAGTCTGCAGGGTATAAGAGATGTGGATTCTCATATTGCATGTTTCTCACAAAAGCACCATTAATAGGAATCGAGGGAGCCCTAGCTTAGCCAGCATGAGCTCATTGCTTGAAAATTATACCCAGTCCTCTTGCTCTGTACCGGGATGTCCAGAGATTCACACTTCATGCCATTTCTCCAACTAGCGAACCCAGCCTTGAGTCCACCAAGTTGCAAGAGCATTCCCGAGTCTCCCAGGAGCTCTCAGAGCTGCACAAGAAGCCAGACCTCCACTTTCCAACTCCTCAGGCCTCCCAGGAGCATGGGGCAAAAAAGGAGGGAAGGAAGCCGAGCTTCCTCCAGCTCTGCAATTCACAGCTCCCTAGGATTTTTAATCTCCTCATCTAGGAAATAGAGAGAACCACACCTACACTTTAGCAGTAATACAAGGGCATACAAGGAATACAGAAAGTGCTGCTTAATGGGCAGTACCTGGAGTGTCTCCTTTACATGGCTTCAAATCTAACAAAGTCCCCAACTGCAAAATAGAAATAATAACAGTGTCCATTTTGAAGGGTAGGAGGATTAGCAGTGATGATGGTTCTAGTGCACATAATTGGCATTAAAAAAAACCCACAGTGTCACAACTAATAAACGGCTTAGCATGGCATTTGGCACATAACAATAGATTGAATTATGGTTATTAATGTGGAATAAGTGTTTGCTAATTAATATGTGTCTGCTGGTAGTTGGTACACAGTAGGAACTTAATAAAGTTGGTTTTTATAAATTAAATTAGTATATAATGATAATGATAATTAAAAGTGCTGAGTGCAGTACTGGGCAGATGGTAGATGCCTTGTAGGTAGCAGGTCGCAGTAACAATAATGGAGCTGATCTCAAAACTTGTGTTATGCAGGCAGAGCCTGCTTCTCCCCCCAACTTCCGCACAGAAGTGATTTCCTGTTTTGCATTCCATAGTGCTGGCCCCTGAACTTACATCTATTCCAGGCCCTACTCTCTGGAGGCTGCTCTTTTATTGTCAACCCCTTTGCTACCATGACAGGGAGTAGGAGCCAGGCCTTGGGGTCCCCAGACCCCAGTGGGGTGTTCAGATTAGATTAACCTGCTTCCGTTGTCTTCCCTACTGTCACTTGCTGCCTCTTTTATAGTTGGCAGGGGTGTCATTAAGGCCTCATGGTCTGAGGAACTGATAGAGTCACCAGGGCTCCCAGTCGCCAATGCGTGCAGCAATTTGCACCTATTGACACCCAGCAGCTAATTCCCTTTTCTGACCTGACAACTGTAGCCTCCTAGCATGGAGGGGCTAGGCCTGGCTCCTCACCTAGAGTAACAACACTGGTTGGAGGGTTTCCACCTTGCAGGTGCTTTTGCCCTGGGGTCTCCCTGCCCCCAAATGGGCCAGCTAAGGGTTGGGGAGAAGCTGAGAACAGAGGAGAGTCACACATCACAGCCCTGGCCCTGAGGTCACACAGACACCAGCTCTGCCACTTCCTCAGTGGCAGTTCACATCCTCTAGCCTTACTTTCCTCATCTGTAAAATGGGCAGGACCATGGTACTTCACTTCCAGGGCTCCCCTGATGTTATCTGTGCCAAGCTCTCAGTGCAGATGCAGAGCCCAGAGCTTGGCTGGTGATTGCTGACGTCACTGCCTGCATGGATCAGTAATCCTGTTTTTCATTCATTTACTCTTTCAAGCCAGGCTTATGTGCCTTGAAGTTGGGGATATCGTTAAAAATGTTGTGGCCCCTTCAAAGTCAGGCTGGGATGCCCCCCCAAAATAAAAGGATCAGATCCCCCAGCGATGCTATTTACCAAGAGCTCTCTGGCTTCCCTCTACCATCTGTAAAATGGGGGTGCAGAAAAGTAGAAAGGGGGTCATTCGAACCTGGCCAGCTCATCCTAGAGAGGGAAGAAAGTAACACATCTAAAGCACTTAACTCCATGCCTGGCCTCTCGCAGGTGCTCAGAGATTACTATTCCGCTCAGAAAGGAAGACAGGCGGACACAGCTCGGGACATGCCAAATTGTCACAGAGATGGCGAGGAATGTGGCTGTGGCTGTGATCCAGGCAGCCTGACCTCACACTGTCCCTCACACTTTGCCCCCATGCCCGATGAGTGGGTCGAATGGTGGCCTCCAAAGCATCCATCCCCATTCTAGTCCCTGCGACTTGTGATCTTGAGATGAGACCAACCAGGTAGGCTTCAAATCCAAAGTGTCCGATGGAGAAAGGAGAAGTGATATGAGATGGACAGAAGAGCAGGAGGCCCTGTGACTGCAGAGCAGAGATCGGAAGGATGGGGCTACAAACCCAGAGTCACTGGCAACCACCAGAAACTGGAGGAGCAAGGAACTCATTCTTCACTGTGGCCCTGCCAACACCTTGACTTTGGACATCTGGTCTCCAGAACTGCAAAAGAATGAGTCTCTGCTGTTCTAAGCCCCTGCCTTTGCAATAATTTAGTATGGCAGCTACGGGAGACTGACGCAGTGTTTAGGGTGAGAGAACTGCTTCTGTCTCACACTGTAAAGAAGCACTGCAAAACAAATATTTAATACTTCGCTGAAATATTATAATGGAACATTTCTTGATTGTTTGTTTGTTTCTGGTACCGGGGATCAAACTCGGGTCCTCGTGCTTGCCCAGCAGGCAGCGAAACCACTGAGCTAAATCCCTGGCCCATAATGGAACATTTTTAAAAACTGAAGATAAGTGCTAAATGATCCATGATGACCAAAGTATCCGTTTAAAATGAACCTGAGATCTCCCTCCCTCACTCTCACTCCGGTCTGCCAGTCTGCCCTTCTTCCCCACAATGGCCCGGAGATGCCACTGGTGCCCCAAGCTGGGGTGAGATGGAGACAGTTGAGCAGATTTCCTCTTCTGTTGCTCTTGAATGAGAAGCTGCACCTCCTTTCTCGGGTTCTCCATAGGAGGCAGGAGGGTGCAGTGGGAAGGAGCTACCTACTGGGACAGACCTGCCGACCTCTTAGCTCTGCCGTTTGTTTGCTCTGTGACCTGAGGACATTCAGTCGACCTCCTGAGTACCAGCACCCTCATCTTAAAAGCTGGACTGGCTGGCTCCTTGTCAGGAGTGCAGGGTCATCATTCCCCCTAACCTGTAGGTTTGGACATAGCCTGCGGCTTCTGGTTACAACACTACCCTTTCTATTGCTTTTCTCATGACTAGAAGCAAAAGCAACAGCAAATAAAAGCAAAAGCAACCAAAACACTTCTCTCAAAGGAAATAAGCGTCCCCTCCTCTCTACCTGGCCCATTCAGTGCTCAAAGAAACAGCCTGGAACTCTCAAGTCCCTGGCTAGTCTCCCCCTAGCACCTGGTGGCCTGTGTCCGATATGCAGTACAGCAGGTGCACAATAAATACCGATGGACACATGCAGGAATAAATGAATGAGGAAAATAGAGTTCTGACTCAATATACTAATCTCGGACTGACTCCAGTAAATCAACCAATGACACATTTGGGGGTCAATGAAATGTCCTCATTGGTCATTTTATTATTTTATTAGTATAGAAAGCATCCATAGGTAGAACTAACCACCCACACGTGTCCATGTGTAAGAACATCCAGATGTGTCTATATGTAGGAGGAAACTATTCGTCAAAATTAATTTATTTTTAACCTTTGTAAGTTTCTAAAGATTGTTTAAAATGAAGTGGATTTTATAAAATAAAATTTTTATTTCAAAGTTTCAATACATACAAAATAAAACAAAATGAAGTACTAAATAAAACAAAACTGTAGTTTGGGTTTGAATCCTAGAAAGTAGCCAATACTTCCTCCCTCCCAGGGCATCCATACCAGCCTGGGTCCAGCTGCACAGATATGTGCATGGATTTTATCAACTCTTCAGCACCGGGGCTGCATCTGTCTTACCAGATGATGTCTATTAACACCCTAGGTGAGATTTTACTAAACATTTGCTGAAAGAGTGGAAGAGCTTTAGGCTGCTGTATGTGATTACAAAGGTAGATGACCCTTCTCCATCCTTGGCACCCCGAGATGAGAGTGGCCATGGTGAACATCCAGGCAGCAATGAATCCCCTTATGTTCTCCTGCCTCTTATTTCACATGGAAAGATGGGGTGGAGTGGGATCCTACATTTCTTCAGGCACACAGGTGGCTAACACAAAAATGTGACCAGCAAGCCCCTCCTGTGTAGGAGCTCCCACTGCCGAGCAGCCCCAGCTGTAGAATGCAAACATCTGTCCATATCATTAAGGCATTTCTATACAGCACCAGGCAAGGCCTGACCCGGGGTCCATTTCCACCATTAGATTTGAATGACCTCAGCGGCAGGGCTGAAAGGCCTGAGTATTAATTCACAGAACCACAAGCTCAATTTAAGATTTAATTTGAGATAACGAAGAGCTACTGAAAGTGTATTCAAACTTCTCAGCATGCAGTAAAAGGCCTCTCCCTGTTTTTCAAGTTGAATACGAATCCAGTATTTCTTTAACAGATTTATTCACAAATCTACAAACAACATGAAAGCCTCTTTTCTCTTTTTCTGGCTCCTTTATTTTTTTTAATTGAGTCTCTTGATGATGTTTTGTGTTGGTAACATTTTCCCTACCTTCCTAGTTTACAAATGGCTGGGATTTACCTTTAGGGATTACCTTTCAATTCCATTCCATTCTTAAAGAGAAAAGGCTTCCCCAGGAATCTCCTCAACACATGGTTGGTTCTCTTGGATTCCAAAATACTTATGTTATGAGTCTTCTTTTTGACAGCGACAGTAATGTAGAAATGCTTCAGCCCTGCAATGCTGTCACCTTAGTGCTGGAGGGTTCAAAGCCACATGCCACCAATTTGGAACACTGCCTCCTGGTGTTGGTGAATGTCCACATTCTGAAGATTTTGTTCCTCAAGTATTTAAAATTCTGGTTGGAGATGGGAATTTTAGTGGATTCACATGGATTTTCAGACACCAAAGAGTTTGCTTTAATTTTTAAAATTCTATCTAGAGATGGGAATGGTTTGCTTTGGCTGGAGAAGCCTGGCTCCATGATGACACTTAACTGAGCATCTGTTTTGTGTCTGGTAATGTGCTGAGTGGTATTTTCTTTGCATTTTCTCAAAGCCTTTGTCTAGCTTTAGAAATGCAGTCTTGGGTTTGAACCTCAGCATGCAGCTTCTCTTACCTTCTTTCTTCATCTGTGAGATGCCACAGACCTCTGTGCTTCCTGAAGGCATCTTTAAAAGAGGTAAACATATAAACACATGGGCATAAAACACCAGTGGTCACCTGAGTTCAGCCTTGAAACTGTTGGGAAAAGACAAACTTCCTAGGAGCCCCACTGCAAATGCTCTGGTCACCGCTGAAACACACAATGGGCAAAAACCAGGATTACAACATTTCACAATCTTGCAACTCATCTACCACATACCTATGTCTTTGCATTTTTACAGGAGAATCTCTCATGTAGAGCGAGCATAAACTGGAGGCCAGACATAGCTGGCCCACCCACCATGATTACTAGGTATGTGTCACAGTGTGGGGGGAAGGTCTGCCCCTCAGTTTCTTCACTTTTATTCATCTCTTCATAGGGTAGAGAGGTAAAGCTCAACACAAAGGATGAGTGGTTAGATGTAAAGCCACAGTTCCTAATACACAGAAGCCTAGCAGTAGAAAGGCTGAGAGAAAAGGTCGACACATCCTTAAGGCAGTGTAGAGTGAAGAGTGTCTTCCCAAAATTCATGTCCCCTCTGGGTCACAAAATGTAACACTGTTTGGAAATAAGATCTTTGCAAATGTGATTAAGATAAGGATTGAGGTGGTATAATGCTGGATTAGGGCAGGTACTAAATCCAATGCCTATTGTCCTTAGGAGAGACTGTCAATGACATACAGACACAAAGGTGATGTGAGGAGAGAAACAGAGGCTGGAATGGTGGATTTCCAAGTCAAGGAATGTCAAGGATGGCCAAGCCGGCACTGGAAGTTAGGAGAGGGGAAAGGCATGGCCTCATCCTCACTGGAAGTTAGGAGAGGGGCAAGGCGTGGCCTCATCCTCGGAGCCTCCTGAAGGAGCCAACCTGCCTGTACCTTAACTTTGAACTTCTGACCTCTAGGACCATGAGAGACTGAATGGCTATTGTTCTAAGCCACTGAGATCTCAGCTTGCTAGTATATTAATATTTGTTCTGTTAAGGATGCAAAAGTGATTTTAGGTGCCGATGTGTCACTAAAGAAATCCTTTGTGTCTTAGTTGACACGACTGTTATTTTCAGCATCTCAATGGCAACATGCCCATGGGTCTAGGGCATGCTGCCTTCAGTGGCTGAAATTTCAGGTCACACATTTGAAATAACATTCCTATATTCCGAATCCAAGTTCTTTGACGTCGAAACTCATAGACAGATGTTACTACTCTTGTTTTATTACAGCTCTTAGACATAAATGACTGCACATCTTTTGGGACCCACAGACAGGGAATTGGGTCACTGGCCATCCTGAGAGCCTAACAGAGTGCGAGGAACATCATAGTTATCAAGGAATGACAAGGATTACAATAAAAAGGTAAATAGTAAGAAAACTACATGCATTGCATTGTTTTCTCCACAATCCTGCATTACCAGCCCCATGTTACAAATGTTGATGACAAACTAAAAGCAAAACATAAATAAATAAAAATTAAAAGGGTCCTTCCATCTAGGAAGGTGCAGACCCGAAGCTGAGGTCAAGACTCAATAATCCAAAGGCCTGAACTATGAATCTTCATCAGTGAAGGCTCAAGATTTCACTCAAGCATGAAAGTGCTGGGGGCTAGTGGTCCTCAAGCATGTTGGGGAGTCAGTGAAGACCTTTAATGACATCATTAAATGGCATGTGATTGGGCCACACATTACAGCTTGGGTCATTTCACCTTAGAATCCAATGAAGCTGGTGAGATGCCAAGGCGAGTTGAGATGCAAAGGCAAGTTGAGCTGCAGAAGCCCGCCGACTGGGAGGTGATGCACAAGAAGGGTAGTGCCTTGGTAAGGAACAACAGCTGAGCAGTGCGGGCCACGTCCAGCTAAGTGTTTCTCCACTCCCATTTCATTTAATGTTCATAACAGACTAATATTCTAGAGCTGAATACACCTAGCATCAGAATATTAAAAGGCTTCCTCAAGAATGCTCAACTAGGAATCCTGATGCAAGTCCAGGCTTCCCAAGTTGGTTCTTAACCTGTATATGTAACCTCCACTTTATACTCCCCCTTTGGTGTTAATGAACTCCTGGCAATATTCTCAGGTAAACAACCTTCGGTGTTAAGTAGGATTGGCTCCATTTCAGGGAAGAAGAAACTAAGGCCTAGTATACATAATGGCTTGATTGGAAAGCCAGCTACATGGACTCAGACAGCACTCAGACCAGGCCTGCCATATTCTAGGGCTTCTTACCATACTCCAAAGTCTGGGTCAATGAGGTCTGTATGATAGCTCATGCCAAGCCTACTCTGAAGAGGAGCTCTTTGTGTGCTAGAGGAGGGGATGGTATGGAGGGCTGAGCAGAGGATGAGGTGGTGGCAGGAGCTAGAGCGTGTCCATCTGGAAAGTAGATAGGCTCTGACATGCAGCCTGGGCCTCTTGTCTATGGAGGTCCTGTGGCCTCATCTGCCATCTCCCCCAGGAAGGGGCTGAGGTTTGGAGAGCAGTCTTACCCCAGATCATCGCCTTCCTGGGTAGTCTATCAATGATGAGTCAGCCACAGTATAAATGCCTGGCCAGACTGAAGGATTGGCTCTTTCTGGGCCCTTGGAGGTCTAGAGCTCCACATGAGATTGGTGGAGGCTCTTACTGGGCTACATTGCAACTCAGCTTCTCCTGATGTCCACCCCGTCTTCATCCCGTTCCCTTTCTACAGGTGTAATGCAAGGACGTACCTTAAGGAATGATCTGTACCATGAACACCCTTCTGAGACTCCTTCCTGGGAAACCTAATGAGAAGTTTCTCATTTCGCAAGGAAACTATCTATGATGATAAGGAGGCTTGGTCTTATTAGAAAATCATTTATTGGGATGATCTGACTGCCTTGAAAGCCTTTCCATCCAAGACAGAGAAAGGAGAGGTGTATCCTAAGGGAACAGGAAGGGCTGGAACATGAGGAAGTCTTGGGAGTCTCGGGTGGAAACCAGCAGAAGACAGAGCACATCTGAGCCTGGCCAGTTTGCCCACACACTGAAGGCTCATCCCCAATGCCCATGAGTATAGGACTTAACAGGGGCTAAGCTTGAAGTACTTGTTGACATAATTAGTTCTGGCCCCAAGCAAGAGGTTTTGTAGCCAACTTGGCGTGGGTTTTGGTTGGCAAATTCAAAGCAAAGTTCAGCCAAGTTCTATATCTATTTTGTAATATGCCTTATGCACATTCAGAGACGCCAACTATTCCGATAGATTTCCAGTTTTATGGTTGTTGGTAGCTGAAGATATTAGCTCCTTAAGTAGACAAATGTTTCTGGCAGCCCAGACTGCACTAGGAATAGGAGAAATGCCTCCGGGTTCCTCCAAAAATTAATGTAATAAGATGCATTAATCAGAATTCTATCAAGTCTACACACTTGGCCTGGGCTTAAGAGGCAATACTCTGAAATTGCAGTTGGCTAAGCTTTCCTATTCTTTGAGAATAGGAGTCAGAGTTGGAGGGGGGGGAAAAAAACAGAGCAGAGTATGTTTAAGAAAAACTGGCAACAGGAAAGAGATTTAAGCAACTTTTAATTCCTTAGCTCCAGCGGGACCTGCAGGGGTTATCGAGGATATAACCTTGGTATTTCTACAAACTTACTTCAGACTGGGGGAAGAGAAAGAGTTCGTTAGACCCAAGCCAACTCGGGGCTGGTCAGGGTAAAATGGCTCAGGCCTGGGGCACTGACTTGTTCCTTTCTGTCTCACGATAATTTACTTCAGGACTTGCAAGGGAATCTTGGCCATTTCTTGCCTTCTGATGTCTGCAACCAGGTGATGAGAAATGTTGGAAGATGAAATAGATTACACACATGGGCACTTGGCACTGAATGACTTTTGACTTAAAGATTATCTTCTCTCCTCCGGAAACCAAGAGACACCGAGCCATGAAGTCAGAGCCAGTGCTGGTCCCTTTTACAGCAGTGGCGCATTTTTAGATGACACTATAAATTTTAAAGTGACATAACAGTGCTGCGAACATTGTACTGTCATTTGGTCATGCTTTTAAAGTGACACAGCTACATCTGTATTTACTATTACAACTCAGTACTCAGGAGATGAATAATTCTCAAGACAAAGGGCCAGGCTTTTGTGGAAATACTTTTCCCCCTTGAATTAAAAAAAAAAAAAAAAAAAAAAAGTGGCTCCTTCTTGTCTGGTAGACTTCAGTAATTGGCAGGATTTTGAGTAAGCTCTTTTAAGAGCCCTCCGTTTCTATTTTCACATTAAACACACTTGCAATATCTATTAAAAGCACAAATACTGAAGAACACACCAAGACTATCAATGAGCTTACATCTGGAGTCTTCAATATATCAGGAAAAAGGAAGCAAGCATTTGTGTAGTTTTATTTCATGAGGGACTCAGATGTTAAAAGAGAAGAGGGTGCCCTCTTGCCTCTTAAACCTGACCAATGTCAGGGTTACTTTACATCAGTTCTGTATCTGAGAGTTTATCAGAAGGGGTCAAATTCAGGATTTGATTAAAACAACAAATACTGGACTCTGGCTCCCATTTAAGGAGCATTAATTTACGTTAAAGCATGGGGGATTCCAGGCAGAAGAGGCAGATAAGATGCACGGATACTTCTGATATGTTTCGGCTGGGACTCCTGTGATGACTAAGCGACATCCTGGGAAGGACAGACAAGGTCACCCAGGGCACCTGGGAGCATCTGGGCAGGAGCGGCCTGAGGGAGACATTTGAGGAAAGAGGCGGCAAACCCTGAAGATACCTTGGAAATGCTGGCAGAGCATCTTCCTGCAACAGCCTTTGGCCGCACACAGATACACTAGGCTCCTAAAGCCCTTTCACTTCTTTCCAGATTTCTTTAAAAGAACAGGAAGGAAAGGGAGGCTTGAAGCCCAGGGGAAGAAACAGGAGCCATAAACTCTGCTGAAGTCTTCTTGCAGAACCCTCCCCTCTCCCATAAATGTGTGTTTTGGATGACATTTTGTGCACTGGGCAAGGAAACGGTCATGGCCTGAGATTTCAAATCATACCTATTGGTCAGAGTCCTGGCGAGATGCAGCTGGTACACTCAAAATGGGTAACGTGAGGAGCCTTTAATGAAACTACTATTTGCAAAGGCCAGTGTTGAGTTTTAGGAAGCAGGGAGGTTTCCTGGAATGTCCTAGGGTTAGAACAGCAGGAACAGCTCCTGTCTTTGCCAGTGGAATGGAGAGAACCTCCCACAGGGGAAAGTGTCAACCTCATCATGCAGAGAGCAAATCTGGGGACTGAGCAGCCTGGGAATGCTTTGTTTGGATTCCCAAATCCAGCCTGAAAGAGCGAACACCAGAGCCCACTGAGGCCAGCCTCCAGGAGCTCTTGCACACCCTCCAGAGAGCACAGGGGGCCTCTCCACAAGGACAAATGAGGACACTGCCCATACTTTCTTGGCTTCAACCAGAAGACCCTGGCTGTATGTAATATTTCGCAACTGACATGCCATACCAGGAGCTAACTGCAGACAGAATTTCTTCTGCTAGGAGATCTGATTTGGACATTCGTAGCCTGGGTGTTCCCTCTGGTCTCTCTTGGAATTGAGCTGCATGATTCCATAGGAAGAATCTGATGCACTTTATGGAGGGTGCAACTCAAAAGTGTATATTTTAGCAAAGAGCCTCTGGGATTTTTACCCAAGCCACCACTGCGACCACTACTTTTATTTTGTACATGTGTGGAAAACCAACACTGAAGCACAAGTTTGTTTATTTCTTAAGAGAGGTATTTTTTGCATAGTTTTATTTCACAGTGGGGCACAGAGGAACAAAGAATTAGAGAAAAAAATATATATATTGTTGTTGTTTTGAGACAGGGTATCTTACGTAGTTCAGGATGGTCTTGAACTCACTACCAAAGCCCAGGCTGCCTCTAACTCGTGGTGATCCTCCTGCCTCAGATTCCTGAGTGCCAGGATTACAGGTGTGCACCATGATGCCTGGCTTTCCATATCATAGATTTTTAATATTGCTGATTCAAATTAGTATAGATAAGTGCAAATATTTTAAAGATTTTTAAGGAAAAAGGACACATTTCATGAGGGGGCTAAAAAGGAGGAAGAAGGGCTGGGGCAATAAAATTCCAGAAAGATGAGTGCTTGCTACATTTAGATAGAAGCACACTTTTCCAAAATTCTCTAAGAGAAAAGGCTCACACAGCTCCCTGGAAACTGACGGTAGTGGCCGGCAGGGAAGGGTCCAACCAAGCTCTGTCACAGCGTAGGACAACGCACTGTCAGGTACCGAAAACGTGGGCCTCAGTCCCATGTGCCAGGGCAGTGTTTCTAAATGCAGATGTTCAAGCAAGCAAAGGAAACTCATAAGACAAACAGCAGGGGCCTTAAACCCAGGGAGAGGCAAAATCACCTCTAGGCTTGGGTGTGTGTGTGGGGTATAGCCCAGGAAAGGTTCAAATCCTCTACATTTTCTAATATAGACTAATGGCCTGCTCAGGCAAACAGCTACCAACTCACTAAATGTGCCGACCGCCTGAAATAGCAAAGGTGGTGACTAAGGAAGGAAGAGAAAAATAAAATGAGCCGAATCTGAATGCACTTCGCTCATCCTGGTCTGACACAGGACAAACAAAATTAGCATTGACAAAGAGAGAGAGCAACAAGTTCTAGGTGGTTGACAACAAACATGGAATGGACAGGCTTGATCTCAGAGGAGGCCTCGTGGCTGCCAGCAAGACCTCGGGATCCCCATGGAACATTATGAAGAGGCCCGCATGCTCTCACACAAGCGTGCTCTGCACACCTTCCCACTCACACGTGCATATATCGAAGCCAGAGCACAGCTGAATTATACGGGCATAATTACAGCTCCTTCTAACCAGGACAAAATGCGTGTCCCCAGAAATTAATACAGATTATCCTGGACTCCAGCAAAACGCAGCTGAGGTATCACACTCTGTTCCGGTCACCACCTTATGAAAATGTTATTAATCTAACACTTGAAAGGTATTAAGAAAAGCACGGAAGCTGGTTCTCAGGCTAAAAAGTTTCAGTGTTCTTAAAAGGGCTGTATACCTATGGCTTAGGAGCAGAGAAAAGGGAAAGAAAATTAGAGGGGCAAAAAAGCAAATGGAAAGTATTTAGGGACTAAAATATGTCTGTGAGGTAGATGACTCCACAGCAGCAAAATGGCAAAAATCAGAAGCCATATGAAAGGTAAATTTGATCTGCTGGTCTTTTCCTTAAAAGCTATCAGCTCATGATAAAAAAAAAAAATACCTCCCAAGTATCTCACTATTTCTCTCTGACTAGATAGAAATGAGAATTTAGCAAAGATTTATCCTATAGTAGGCTCCCAACAGTGTTTCCTCCAATGATCCATAACAATATTCTTATATTTGATTTAAAAAAATTTTTAAGCCAAATTCAATAGTAAGCCCAAATCTTTCTTAGACATACGTAGATGTGTTTAAAAAAAGCTGTAGGGAATCATAGTGCTTTCTACTATTTTGTTTTCTTTTAAATTTTTTTTCTTAATAAAAATATACAAAAGGCTGTCATTCATTCAAAGACTTGTGCATCAGTGCCTCTGCTGGAATAATCAGGGCCTTTGGTAGAATTTTATTTGCCAGATCTTTTTAAGAAGTTGTTTGAGATTGCAGGCAAACATAATTTATGTCATGTTCAGGGTCTCAAGCCAATGGCACAAGAAATGGCCTGTGGCTTAGCACTGGCATCTCACTGACATCCTTTCAGAGGGGGGCATTTTCCCCTGTCCCCAATTCCTTTGTTGTCATCTTGCTTCCTGTGAGAAGTGGCAGACAGGTGCCAAGTTAGGATCTTTGCTCCTTCATATGTAGCATGGGTTGGTGTCTTCTATATATGGGGTCCTGTGTTGGCTGGGGCCTTGGGCTTCCAAGGAGCATGACATCAGCCCCTTTCACAAAGACGTTATTGCATAAAAGCATAAATGGTGATAAGGCCAGGAACGACAGTTATGGCAATTACCATTTACTGAGTAGTTATTATCTGTCAGGAACCTTTCTTCAAAAAGCCCATTGATACCTCAAATCACCCTAACAGAGAAGCCTAATTAAAGATGGAGGTTTACTGAGCTGAGGAAACTTCACCAAGGGTTACAAACAGAATACTTGTGCCTCCCCCCTGCCCCAACTCATATGTTGAAACTATTTAAAGATGGGGACTTTAGGTGGAGATTAGGTTTAGATAAGGTCATGAGAGTGGGGTCCTTAAGAAGGGATCTGTGTCCTTACACGACGAGGCCCAGGCTTGCTCCCTCTACCATGTGAGGACATGGTAACTATCTGGCTGTGTATAAGCCTGGAAGATGGTGCTCACCAGGAAAAAGAAATCTTCTTGCACCATGACTTTGATTTCCAGCCTCCAGAACTGGGAGATGCCTGTAGTTTAATCTTCCCAGGCTACAATATTCTGTTACAGCAGCGCAAGCTAAGACACCGAAGTTACACTTAGTAAGTACAGAGCCAACGTTCAAACCCAGCTGGCCTGACTCAACCCCACTGGCTAACACTAAGATGGCATGATGTGTGGTTAGAGTATTCGGAGCTGGTGATTTTTCTAGTTGGCTGAGACATCATCTCTTCTGAAGGGACAGTAGCCACCAGACTGTTACAAAAAGCAACTGTTAGCCCTGCAAAGAGGCCCAGGGAAAGCAGATGCTCCTCCCTCAGCTTTGGCTGCAGCAGGAGGTAAAGATAGCTAAGTAAGAGACAAGACATTCAGCGGGCAACACAGAAAGGAGGCCAGGCAGAGGGAATTGCCTGGGCAAAAGTGGAGAAGAGAAGACCAGAATGCATACCTTAGGTGCCTCTAATCAGTTCTGACCAGTTTTAGGTGTGTGCATACGCATGTGTGAGAACAGAAAAAGCAAAAGGGACAACTTCCAGAGGCAGAATCCTTGTGCCCCAAGATGAAGTACCTGATCATTAGTTTGTGTTGCATCTAGGAACCGTGCAGTATTCAGTACAGCTCAGCACTGCGTAGAGGTTCCTGGATGAAAGTCTACATTTAGCCAGCTCAGTGAGGGCAGTTCAGAGATATAAAAGTGAGCAAGGCAATGTCCAACTGGAGGATAGGTAACTATAGAACCAAGAAAAATAGGTATATACACATCAACTTTAGAATACTGAAAACCTTTCAAAGTCTGAAACATCTTCCTGATCTAACCCAAGATGGGACTCTTCCCCATTTAACCAAGATGGCAAGAATCTCTCTTTGGACATTATAATGTTCCAGTGGTACCTGCGGCACCATTTAATAACACCAACCTCATTTCTTCCAAAGCTCATTTCCCCTCCAGGCTGGGGCTGGAAACAAAGGAGATTTTTCAGTGGAAAAACCCATCTAATTGTTGATATTCCTGGAAAGGGGCTGATGCTGAATGTCTTGTCCACACCTCTCTCCAATGCTCCATGTCCAGGAGGGCTGACCCAAATAGACTTCGCCAATGGCCTCTCTTGGCTGCTGGGTTCTGGTTGGGTAAGGCCAAGTGGAGACAATGGTAAGAAGCCCACAGGAGGAATTTTTATTGCCCCGGAAGCCTGCTGGAGGGCTTGCATGAAGGTGGCTTTGTCCCTTGACTGAAGATTCCAGCACCTCTCCATTTGGCCTTCTCCACCCCATGCTGCCCTTCCCGTTCCATGTTTCTGGGATCCATTCACTGTTCCCTTTTCTCCTCCATCCCTGTCAAGGGATAGTAACCCCTGTGCTGTTGTTTCCCTGAGGTTCCATGCTTCCCTGCAGCCTTGGCCTCTACCTTGATAAACGGTGCCCTCAAAATATCTTAATTAGAATGTGTCCTCTGTCTCCTACAGGGCCCTACCTGACAGCACAGCTTGAGAGGCAACCTGAAGAACCCTGCAGTTAAGCACCTTGGCATTTCCCAGGGTGACCCAAAGCTTTACTGATTGGGAAGGGGGAAAAAATTAAAGGTGGGAAGGAAAAAAAAAGAAAGAGAAAGTCAAGAGTGTAGGGAAGCAGACTGAGAAACAAACTGCAGAGCCTTGAAATTAATAAGTAATACTTACAACTTTCCAGTGCGATTTGAAGTTTTCCTGGCTTAAAGGAAAATTTAAAGAGAGGCAGGAGACAGAGTAGGAGGGAGGAAGGCAGAAAAACAGCAGATATCTGAATACACACAATGACAGTTCCTAAATGGAATTCTAGAGACATGGAGGTACAATTTCCAGAAATGATTTACCCAACCCAAGGAACCCGTGACTCACGGAGAGGACAGAAGACCATGAATTAATTAGCAACTTTGGAATTCCTTAAAATATACACCTGTATGTGCATGTATAATCCCACATATATACAAGTGAGGAGGATCCACAACCCAGAATGTTATAAAATGTGATCTCTTTCTAGTTGTGAATTACTGAAGTCCCTTCAGACTTTTCCATAGGTGTCCACGTGCATTCACGTGCCATTCAGAACAAGAGACAAGTCAAATCGCACTGGCACACCGCTTGCTTGTCCTGTCCTCTGTAAACGTCCCTATTTCAGTGCAAGTTACTGGAAACCAGAGAAGCTCCCAGATGCACTGTAAGTTCACCAAATCTGCTAGAACCGATGCTGCTCTGCTGCTCTTGCTGTGCTTCCTCGGTGTCTGAATGCATAGTACATATGGCATTAACATCTCTTCTGGCATTGAGACAAAATGACAGAGCACTTGTCTTTTTGGATCTTGTGCTGTCATTTGTCTTTTCTTATGGAGTTTTTTTTTTCCTCCTGCATAAGATGATTTGTCTCCAAAGAGAAAGTCTTAATAGAGTTATTCCTTCAGTGGAGAGCTCATCTAGTTGATATCCCCACCTCCTTCCACTCTTGATATTATGGCCCATTTCAAGTGGGATTAGGCAGGTTTCCCAATTATGACCAATGGTCTTGTTCAGTAGGCCAAGGTCATTCTAAAGAAACAAAAGGTAAAGTTCTCCTATGCTTCAGGATTTGTCGAGGTTATTGTGGCACAGGGAAAGATGCTTTTCAATGGTTGATTGTCCATTTATTTTGCTAACAACCAAAGGGCCTCCAAGAGTCTCAGGTGACATAAGGGCTTCTCAAAACCCTTCCTAGGGATGTTTTCTTTACAGACACGTCATATTTGATCGCTGGTTATAAACTGCCAACATGCCATCATTTTCAACTGCAGGAAACAACTGTGGCTATCTGCATGCACAGAAATATATGAGCTTACTGCATGAGGCAAGGAATGTGATTGGGCAGAGCCTGACATTTCTTGGGGAAACTGCCTTTGAGCAGATCTGAATGGAGATTTCCAGTCACCTGGAAATAAAGCTGCATTCTGATAGGAGCTTTTTGAGGCTCTCAGCACAGTTTGGAAAATGTAAAGCAATGGGTACCAATCGCTTAGAAGAGTACCAAAGAACCATGTGATTGAACTGTTAGCAGACTCTTCTTCCTGATAATCTAACCTCAGGGGTTTAGCCTTTGGAAAAGTATGTAAGAGGCTGAGGGATTATGAGGAAGCAAAGGAATTTAGACTTCATGTGCTCATGGGTGGGGTTTTTCCTAGGTGGCTGGATCTAGGCTGTGACACTGGGATCAAGGGTGTGTGATTACTATATTGGTTTAGCATAGGTCTGGATATGGATAATAGAGGCCCCACTCTGGGTGTGGCTAGCACCAACCAACAGGCTGATAGGCTGGAAGGAATATAAAGGAAGACTCACTGATGCTGCTTGCTGCTTTCCTGCGGAACCTGCAGGAAATCCTCTGGGATTCCCCTTTGCCATGCTGCCCTGCCTTGGATCCAGCTGAATATTGACTGAAACCTCTACAAACTGTGAGCTTAAATAAACCTTTTCCTTTCCTCCTTTTACTAGTGGGTGTCAGTTATTTTGTCCCAGCAACAAGAAAGTAATCAAGACAGTGACACAAGAGTAAACAGGAGCCCATACACAACACTTTGCTGTGTAGAGCAACCACTGTCCTCTTCCTTCTCCTTCCTCTCCCAAATCGGCTCTGAGAAACTCTCATGGTAACTGCAGTAGCAAAGGAGGTCAGGCAGCTGTCTTTCCAGAAGGCATTTCAAAGCAGAGACAGGTCCTTTTTACTACTTTAGAAGTGGTGGAAGGAGGGAAAGGAGAGGAGCCAGAAAAAAAGGAAAGCCAGATTTCGGCTTGTCCAGGGTGAATGGAAGTTGAGAAGGGACAGTGTCAGGGCTATTGGAGGAGCTGGAGTGGAAGGATGGGCTTCAGTTACTACCCTAAAAACCCAGAAGCAGTTTATTTCATTCCTACCGGACAGCAAAATAAATAATGTGAACTATGATTACAATTTTGAAGTAAAAGTGATTTTATTCATTCCTAGAATACTATGGTGGATTTCAGAGATCTTCTTTGGCTTGTTTTGCTTCCTATTTCCTCTTGAAAAAATGGATTTCTCAAATGAATCTGCTCAGAGATCTATTCAAAATGATAGGACAAACGTCTAAAGAAAACCACGCAGGAGAAGCATTGTCACATTTTCTCCTTGAGCTTCAGACTGACTCTGAGAAGGAGGCAGTGGGGAGACCAGAAAGGAATCACTGTCTCCATGTAAGGAAGACCGCGTGTCCTCATGGCTTCTCATTAGCTACAGCTGGTAGGAAGCCTGCAACCTATGGGGCCATAAAACTCCCGATGATAATTCATCAGATCCTGAGGGTTCTCCTAAGTACATTGAGATCAAGTACATGACATTTCTGCTTAATAGGAGCGTTGCCTCATGGCCTAACAGAATTTAGATGGCTCCACCAAGCCACACAACTCTATCTCATGTGTTCAGATGAGGGGCAAGCATGGAGGTTGATGGATGGACATAAAACAGTAGTTTAGCTGGTTACTCAAGAGCCCACACCAGTGAGCTGGGCAACCTAGACCATTTGAGTCTCAGTTTGCTCATCTTTCAGGTAGGATAGGTCTGGTGTGAAGTTACATGGGATAAATGCTTCATCATGTAGGAAATTACAGAGAGGAAGGCTTATTTTATCCATTTTTTTTTTCCTTGAGGCTTATGTTTAAACAAACAAAGCACTGGAGAGGCCTTCCCTTCCCACCACAAATAGTCCCCAGGCTCCTTCCCCTGGGGGTTACTGACTTTTCTAGCACAAGAACATATTTCTGTGACATCAGAAATTCACAGACACCCACAATTTCAGTAACCATTAACTGAGTAAATATAATGATCAAATGCTACTATGAATTCAATTACACTTTAACATGAATTTCTATTTTTGCATGTCATAATAACATTTTCCAAGATTTGAAAAATCTTTGTACCTACATGCAAGACCTGTTGTTTGTTCCATGTGGGACAGAATCAGTGTGTATAGGCTTGAAAAAAAAAATAAAGGCTCATAGTAACTCCTGAGTTGTAAAGGAATCCGTAATCCAGAAGAGTGGAGTGTTATTATTAAGGAGAACAGAGGTTTGGGGTCCCTGTGGATATCAAAAGAGAGGGAGAGCTACAGGAGTTGTATCCATGGGCCCTAAAAGTAAGGGAGTACCTCAGGGAGTCCCAGTTGGATGAGTTAGGGCCCTAAGCAGGCTGTGCCAGTGGAGAAGGGCGTGTCTCTGGGCTCATGGGACTCTGGGGGAAGATGGTTGACTAATTCTGGAGCCAACATAGAGAACCAACCTGTGAAGCAATTAAACTGTCCATTTAAGCTTTCTGTCAGGCTGGAAATCCTGTATATCTCCACTGTTAATGCAGTAGCCACAGGGACATACTGAGCACCTGAAATGGGGCTAGGAATACAACCAAAGAAGTCACTTTTACAAATTTCCTATATCCTAATTCATTTAAGTTTGAACAGCCACACATGGCTAGTGGCTACAATATTGGAAAACACAGCTCCAAATTTTGCTCAGGCCTGTTTGAAGGGATTCTGTTTACATAGTTGTAAGTGTGTCCCTCTTTCTGAAAGCCAGTGATGCGTGTTAAGGCTGGCACCCTTCAATCTAAAGAAATATTTCTTTCCAGATGCCATAAAATGTTCCTAGATGAAATTGAGTCACTTTATCTCACCATATCCGGCTTTTGCCACGTTTGAGTCAAGTGTGAGCCACTGACATTAATTAGAAACAGTGTAAAAGCAAAGATATTTAAAATAAACCCAGGCCCTGGATGTTAAAGCTGTCATTTTTTTACATGGCCTCATGATTCAAGGATTAATGGACCTTAAAACAATCATAGAACATCAAGGCCCTTGGTCAAGCTTAGAGGAACAAGAACAGTTTTACTTCAGCTCCAGTCTTCTTGTTTTAAATTCATTGGGTGTCACCGAGCTCTGTAAACACTTTTAAGTATTTTGACATTGTGGTATGAGATGCTGTTAATCTGTTTCCTCCCTGACCTTCATTGGCCAGCAGCACGTTGCAACTCGGGGGAAAATTCATGAAAAACAGCAAGGATGTACTTGGCGACATAGATTAGGACACAATAACCCTAAATAATGGCTAGGATGTGCAGATTCTGATTCAATAAACGGACTCACCAAAGATTTATTGAGCGTCTAGTCTGCAGCAGGCACTCGGTGGACACTTGTGTCTATGACATATTTATCTGTATAATCCTCAGCACACATGCAAGGGGTCAGTAGCAGTATCCCCCATTTTATAGGTGAGCATACTAAGGCCCGGTCATGGGGTTAGTAAGAAGCAGAGGTAGAATTCAAAAGTACATTTTTCTGACTCTCAACTCTTCTTTTTCCATTATACCATTGTGGGATATTAACCTTCTGCTCCTGGCCTGGGGCAAACTGTATTTTTAAAGAGTGGCTATAACAATATTTCTAGTCCCATATTCTCTTCCAGAGGCCTCCTACTGTCCCCTAGGGAGGTGGAACATCCTCCCTGTACACCTGGGCAGGTGATGGATACAGAGAATAAGCAGGGCTCCATCACATCTACCACTGCATCTTAAAAGACAATGCAGAATCTACTTGGCTCTCTCAGGGAAGCCAGCTGCCATGCTGAGCAGAAGCCAAGACTACATAGAGATGAGGTGTAGGAAGGACATAGTCCTCCAGCAGTGGTCCCAGCCAGCAGTCAGACCAACCCCGACTCACAAGTAAACACACTTCGGATGATCTCAGCCCTCTCTTTTAGATTTCTCAGCTGACACAGAAACGAGCAAGCAAGCTGTTACTACCAACCGAGCTCTTCTGAAACTAAAAATGCGGGAATAAGATGAATGTGGTTGTTCTGAAGCACTCAGTGTTGGGGGTAGTTTGTTGTGTGGGGATAGTTAGTGGAACATAATCAAATGTTAATGTAACTCTACAGAATAGGCATATGCTTTAATTCCCTCACCAAAGATAGCCAATGGCCAGAGGACAGGGCCCTGTAAAAGAAATCCTAAGAGGAAAAAGATAAAGGTCTTGGCTGCACAGAAACACTAAGAATTTGGAAAGCTTATTATATCAGGGGATTAAATGGAATATTTGAAGGAGAAAGAAAACAGAGTGCCTAATGAGTACACCACAGAGTTTACACTTAGGGGATTGTACGCTGTTGCTTTGACTGTTAGCACCTATATGCAGGCCCAAGTGGCTTTCAACTAATTGACTTGTTCGGCTGGGAAAGACTTCAGGACTTAGCAGATCCTCCGCTTCTGTCTTGGGGACACGGGGTGGCACTGGATGTTCCTCTTCAGTGTTCAGGGGAGGAGCAAATTCTCTGGGCATGCTAGAAAAGGGGCTGAGGAGGCAGAAAAACATTGTACTCCTCCAGGATATTCGCAGCTTTCGGCACTGTCCCTGGCAGTGTTGGGAAGAACTGAAGGGAAAACAAGTTGTCGTTATGGCCACAAAGCCATGCAAACAGTTAAAAGAGGCAGACAGGGTAACAGTGACTGCTATTTGACACTCATCATGTGCCTCACCAGAATGAGAAGGTGTCTTCGCAGAGAACATCCCAAAGACTCAATGTGAAAGCCGCCCTTTAGAATCCCCCCTTCCATGTGGCTCATGTCCGTCATCTTGTGTGCTCCCATGCGGAGACACTGGTCAAAGCACTGGGTCTCCTACAAACACATTTTTTCTTTTCTACTTCAAGTTCCTTTGCCAACCTGAAACATTTCATAGCCTAATTCTTAAATCTTCCTAGTGATAGTCTTAACTTCATTGATGTAACTATGTACATATTAATATTTTAAGATGTGTTACAAATATCAGGAGAAAGAGACATTTTGTACGAGTTTCGCAAATACAGATGGAATCTATCCAGAGGTATCAGGAGCAATATTTAAATCTTTCAGGAGCTGTTACTTTCGAAGAAATTTAGATTAATTAGGTTGCATTTAAAACCTGTAATGCTGCCACGGTTACATCCTCAGAATCACAAAATGCCTAAGGTATAAACAAGATATTTTTTTTCTTTTTATTGATGGCTGTGAATTTTCTCTGCACACCTGTACTATCAAGGTAACTTTTGCTATAAACAGCATTTTGAAATTATCACATAAAAAACTATCAAGCACTAAATTAGAAAAAAACAGAAATTCGAAAGTGATAGTTAAATTTATGAAGCAATTCTGCTACACTCAAAGGCTCATTGCTTGACGTGTAAAAAATCTGGGGCTGAGAGTAAGACCAGGGTATGAATTTCTCTCCAGTGGGGGGAACCACAGTCCTCACCAGGCTGCCAATGAGAGCCACATGCAGAACATATGCGCTTCGGATGTGCGCTTGTTTGCATGACTAATGGAGATAATATTAAAAGTCTTTTCTCATCATTTCAATTCTTTCATTTTTTTTTTTTTTATTTGGCTGAGTGCCTTTTTTGCTACCTCCAAGAGCTGTTAATTTTGTTCGCTGCCGAGCAAAAGTCAAAGTCAGAGTCTAAACAGCTTGTAATGAGTTTTCAATGGGCCACCTCAATGAAATTGAGGGCAAAGACCAGCAGGCTCAGGCAGTGTCAGCCCACAGAATTTATTAGCCAGGGCACATTGTGCTCAGGGTCAGGCGTGGAGGAGGGGCTGGAGTTCCTGGGCTCTCCAAGAGGACCCTGAGTCTTTAATAAAAAGTGGCGACAGTCGCGGGGCACACACTCTCCCTCCCATCTGCCACCAGACAGCACCCCTGCGGGGTGGAGCCTGGTTGGATATGGAAGAAGTCACCTGGAGATGTGTTCCCATCTCCCAGGGCTGGAGCAGGAGCTTGGTGTCTCCTCCCAGGTCCCTGAATACCACCTTCCTGCATGGGCCCACGCCTGTCTCATTCTGGCGATTTTGCCCAAATAGGGCAGTATCCAGTTTTGAGTTCTGATTTGTATTAGTTCAACTCTACTTAAATTTCTCTCTTGTACCATTTCCAACAGATCCCTAATGGTCTTGCTTCAAAGCAAAATAACCTTTAAACCCACACAATATTTTTCTGTACAAACACAGAATATCCATATAAAACAAAATTCTTCATGAGCTTGAAAAATAAATTCTTCACTTGAAAATGGAGGTCAATTGGACAAGAGATTTTTTTTGGCCCAAAATCCTCACAAAGTCACTATGACAAATATGTGAGCAACCAGTGGGTGGGGAGGGGGAAAAGTCTTACTTCTTTATAGCTTCACTTTTTTATTTAAGAAGGAACCTGTGCAGTTTGTGTAAAGGACTGACTTGCAGTATGGGAGGAATAAATTGGGTCTGCGAGATCCTCTAAGGCCAATTTTTATATTATCCATATTAAGTCATGATTGATTCCAATGCATTAAACCAAAGAGTAGAGAGAGCACCTACTAAATGCCAGCCACAGCATGAGACATCAGGAATTTGGTGGCAGGCCTGGCTGTGAAAGTCAGCTCTACTTTCTTGCCATTCATTCATTTCTTCCACCATTCATTCAATGATTCCGCCCACTGGCTACACAAAGATTTCTTAACTGGGTGTCAAGAACAAAGCTAAGTTCTGGGGAAAGTGGTTGATCTCTGCTGTCAATTAACTGACACTCTAGCAGGACATAAAATTTCATAATCATAAAGTGGATTTCCAAGGCCTTCCACAAACACCTGACTCCATATTTGTTGACATACCTTTGCCATCCCAGTAATCGCCTTATTCGACTTATCTGTGCAATTCCATTCCTATGCCTGCCTTTGCTCTCCTTATACTAATTCATTCAAGTCCCTGGCCATGTCCTACAGCATTGGTGGGAAAATGAAACACACACTAAGTATCTCATACAAAGTCAGTGGGACAATGCTCCCGTATATATTTGGTAAATATTAGCTGGAAAAATCCAAGCAAACCAAACACACACAAAATTTGTTCTTTGTGTTTAACATCTGCGCACTTAAAAAGCATGCCTGATATAAGCGGGATTCACTCATATGCACATTCTCAGTCATTTTCACAATGACTATAATGCAAATAATACAATAACAGGCAGGGGCAGCAGCAATTACTGCGGGCCAATCCTGTGAAGGTCCCCATCCATGCAGCATCTCATTTAATCCTCTGCAAGTCAGGTTCTATTTTTGTCCCATTTTGCTGATAAAAGGTTGACAGAGGTTAAGCGATTTACCCTGAATCACAAAACCACCTCATTTTAGATCAGGGGGATCTGACTCAAAAACAACTTATAAAATACCAACACTGCTGAAAGTGTGTGTCCTACACAGCTTTTATCTTTTAAGCAAAAATTGAAATGTCCCTTTTTCTGGAAGTGAATCGTCCCTATCCATATACATTCATGAGAGAGGGATCACAGGGATTGGGCAGAGGGGGTATGTGGTCAGAATTCCATATCCAAAAGTCACCACCCACTTTAAAACTCTGGCTGACTTTGTCCAGAAACAAAGCAAAGGCAAGAAACTTGGTGTGGAGTGACAACTCAACTCCACAGAAGGACCCGATTCTTATCAACTTCAACTGCATTCAAATTCTATGGCCATAAATATCCTCGCTGGAAGTTAAAGTAAGTATTGTTAAAAATGAAGAGAGTTGAGTGTGTTGGTGAATGTTTATGATCCCAGCTACTTGAGAGGCTGAGGCAGGAGGATTGTAAGTTTGAGCCTAGTCTGTGCAACTTAGTGAGACCCTGTCTCAAAATAACAATTTTAAAAAAGAAGATTGGGAAGATGTAGCTCAGTTGTAAGCACTTATAGTACTTGCCTAGCGTGTTCGAGGCCATAGGTTCAATCCCCAGCACCGAAAACAAAACAGAGAGAGAAATTACAAAGAAAAATATCTAGGAAACAAGAGCATGAAAGAAGTAAATCAGAATATCGGGCAATATTTATGCTTACACTTTTATAACTTTAGTTTACAGAACTTCTAAGGAAGAGCTTTGCGACTTACTGGCTTATACTGGGGAACAGCTTACCACAACTTCCTGAACTGTCAGGCCATCTGTAGACAGAAACAGGGGGTTACATGTGTGCAGGGGCATGTGCTTTCTCTGGAAGGGTTGGTTGTGGCTGTGACATTCTTGATAGAGACAGGACCCAGACTTTGGCCAAGAAAGCATTTGGGGTTTTGAACATCTCTCTCCATCTAAATCAACCTGCAGTAGGAAACCCTTCAAGTGTTTGCAGCTGAATCTTTGCTGTTCTTGGCTTTCCCTTTGCTAGTCAGCTGCCCCTGCACACCATTTAGCAAAGGAAGGGAATGGCAGGTCCTATCAGAAAGGACAGATTCTGCATGGTGATTTATATGGAAGGCCAATTCTGTTCCTGCAGGGGACTCTCAGTTTGGAGCCCTGCAAATGCCTAGAAAGATGTCCAGAGTAACCCTTTCTTGGGTGTTTTTGCAGCCAGGGGGTAACGACTCCTTCAGAATCATGACCTGCACACATCCCATACCTCTACCTGGCCACCGCTTTCCTAGCAGAAACTCAAGAGCAATGGACTTGCCTTTGTGCTGAAAGCACGTGACATTTGTGGAAAACACAGGCCTTCCCTTGTGTTCCCCTGAAATACTGTGGCTTTTTTCTTTCTATTTTTTTTTGTTTGTTTGTTTGCCATGGAACAGTGAACATTTACACAATCATTAAAATTGCATCTACCACCATATTTTTCTCCTTCTCAGTTTTAATACATTTTTATAATTGCATTGAAGATATTCTAACCCTGTTTTTAGTGCAAAGATAAAATTTATGAACCATGATAAATGTATCATCTCAGCCAACCCGAAGGATAACAATGTACATGGCGAAACCCAGTGTCCGCTCCCTTCGGCTCGTTTTAGTGGGGTGAAGGGAAGAAGGGGTCACTGGAACCCTGATCTTCGAATTCCAGACATGCAGGAGGGCCCCCACTCCTGCTTGAGATCCAAGAGGCTTTCAAGGACAAATATTCATTCCTACAGAGATCTTTCTAACATATGTGATTGCAAGTTCAACCAATGTGCATCTTTAATTTTTTCACTTTGGGTGTAACTGTGGCAGCTTCTGCCGAGCAGCACAGCCAAAGACAGTGGATTAGATGTGTTCTCCCAATGACGCATCCACTTCCCCCTTTCCTTTGTCTTTTTCCATATTTCCTTTAGCGTGTGATTTTAGAAGACATGAAGAGAAGGGAAAGGAGGTAGCTGCAAGCAGCACAAACTAAGTGCCAGAGAAGCCAGAGAATCCGGTGTTCAAAGCTAGGCCGGGTCTTCGGGGAGCTCTGTGACCTTGGACAAAACCCCGGCCCCTACTAACACTCTGGGCCTCGCTGTCCTGCTCCAGATCTGGAAAGGAACTGGAGTGGAGTTGTGAGCTCTTAAATGAGATGTTACAAAAATGTTATTGAAAACAAAACAAAATATCTCCAGGTTTCAGACTGGATCACTGGGGAGAATATCATCTTCACAAGAAAATCTTAAACATTGAATTCTTAAAAATCCAGCAATCACTTATGTCTGAACATGCATTCACGAACCCAGGTGGACACCAGGAAGTAAAAAGGAGAGATTTTTGTGAGTGGCTACCTGGGGATTTTCATTCCTCCTTGCCA
Source organism: Heterocephalus glaber (assembly GCF_053883595.1). Classification (NCBI taxonomy): domain Eukaryota; kingdom Metazoa; phylum Chordata; class Mammalia; order Rodentia; family Bathyergidae; genus Heterocephalus; species Heterocephalus glaber. The sequence goes on from NW_028258137.1 coordinate 8,248,316, forward strand.
AGTGTACCTTGCCCCTGAACTCTGCTGAAAAGAGACAGGGACTAACTCCAGGTGAACTTTTCTTCATTGCCTCCGCTTTTCTTTAGAAAAGCAGAGTTTTAAATATTTCCTAACTTTACATAATAGCCTTGCATGAGACACAAATGCCAGGGACCATAATGAAGTGGAGGTAATCTACACAATTTAAAAACACTTATTGTGACAAAATGGATTGACGAGGTATAGGCGATACAAGCTCACATAAATGAAATGCATCCCACTGGAAAAGCATTTTGCTCGCATTGTCATTTACAGCTCCTGAATTAATAGACCAAGAAAGGCACCACCAGCCCCAACAAAATGCCATAAAACCCCTGGCAGCTAGTGGTGTCTCAAACTTTAATTCCCCTGGGGAGAAAAGGACACAGCCTAATCTGTATTCAGTCCTGACATTGGCCGCATCTGATATGGAACATTAGCTTCTAAGTCTCTCAATAGACTAGTGTCCTTCAGTTTATATTACTTTATGTTAATAGTAGAAAAATTACACACAACATCATTTATCATTGTTATACTCTGCTATACATCCCATAGCTTATTTTAATATATTTATTTACCCCTGAGATGGTGAGAAATTAAAAATATATATGTTTCAAGAAAACCCCATAGGGAAAGAATCACTGTAAGTCTCTTACACACACACACACCTCCCTTCGGGTGGGGAGGGATGTACTATGGAGCTGAGCTTGTGAATGATACGATGCCTTCTGCCTAAGGACACAAGTACAGGATGTACACAATAATTCCCAGGTCAGAAAGAAATCACGAAATGTGGCACATTAATGATAATATACCTTTTGTTCCCTCATTTCCCTAGTTTTTTCATTTGTCAATTACCTCTTGGTGTCCCTCTGGCTCTGTGATTAGCTTTTCTGACATGTGACCTCTAACTAGAGAAAAGCAAGATTTTTTTTTTCCTCCCCCTTTTGAAAAGCACCATCAATCTAAGCCTGACGCCTACTCTTTTTGACCCTACACACCCAGAGCCTAATCTCAGTTTCGGTTACAGTGACAAGAGAGCCATTCCTCAACCCACAGTCTTCATTTCTGTACCTCACGGACACGGGGCTGTGGGCTGACACAGGCACCAGCCTCGTGTCACAACCCTTCTGCTCGGGTCCAGCTGTCCTCTCGTGGCCCTTAACTCGGGCATGCCATCCATCTCTCTGAGGCTCAGTGTCCTTACAAACAAAGGACAAGTTCCAATTCCATGAGCTAAGATCCTTCATGGCCCGAGTGGTTCTTTTGACCACAGAGATGATGATGTGGTATTATTTGCTCCTTATTTCAGTCCCATGTACTGACAGTTCCATTCCCGGAGGAGCTCACAGGTATTCTGGAATACTGATGTGACCGGAGGCTCAGGCTGGAAAGGCAGCCAGGTGGGAAGCAGAACAGAGCCTCTGTCATGTGATGTGGCACCCTTGACTTGACACCATGCTGCCTGGAGAGATCTCAACAAGGAGGGCAATGGGAAAGGATCCATGTTAGGAATTTGTGGGAATGCTACAACCTTGTGTCTGTCAGGGCTACCTTTTTATTTCTGATTTTTATTTATTTACTTTACCATTTTAGCACTTCACAAATGCATACCTTGTATAATGCAATGCATGGTTATCAGATAAAGCTCTTTAACTTTGGCATCCTACTGAGGTTGGAGGTGGCTGTCTTGGGACATTTCTTCCCTACAGCAGGTGCTCTTGGTAAGGGTCTCTCACATCGCACAGATTATGTTATTTTATCCACACTCAAAAGGGTAGGTAGGGCAGTACTATTTCCTCAGTTCTATTGATAAATTAATTTGAGATCGAAGACACTTACTGACCAGCCTCAGTTCACAAAGCAATGAATGGCTGCATGGCTGAGCTGGGAATAGAAGCATACTTTGGCTCCTAGCCAAGGGAAGGCTCTAATACACTGCAGTGATACTAATAAACACATATATTTGTGATGAATAAGAACAATAATTTTTTCCAAAAGGCAAAATAAAAATAGTGTCATTTACAGAAGACCACACAATTTAAAAGCAATATAGTAAGCAATCAACACTAGATAGCAAGGCAGAGGAGGCAAAGTGTTTGCTGAAACATTTTCCTTATCTCCCAGAGGCACCCTGGACTACATTTCCCAGGCACCTTTGCAGCCCAGTATCATCACATGATGAACTCTGACCAATAGAAAATGGAAGAAAGTGATCTCCCTGATTTATTTCCTAGGAGTCTTGTGCTTTGTCTTCTCCTGATGGCTGGATTTTGAGGATCCAGTGGAAGAGGTGGAGGCTCTAGGGGGTGGCCAAGCACAAAATGTCAAAGCCTGTGTCCCTGAATCACCAGCTGCTGAATGTCTGCAATAATTGTTACTTGAACAAGAAATCAACCTTAGTTCTGGCAATTGTTGGTTACAGCAGTTAGCTAAACTTTATGAAAGGTAAAAAACATTCTAGAATGAAGGCAAAGAGTGTTTCTAAATGTGGTAACTGGAGAGACAGCAAGAATCATTTTCATTGCCAGCCTAAATTACTATATGGAGCCTCTGAATAGCCACAGGGAGGTATTGGGAATCTTTAAATATAAAAGGCTCTCTGCCTTTCTTAAATGCCATCTTATTTTCTTTTTCATCAGTTATGTTTCATTTTATTTACTTAATTGAGCCTTATTTTTAATTTCATTTGGTAAGTAATAGCAGTAATAATAATACTAATAGCAGCCAGTATTTACTGGGTACTTACTATAGTCCAGCCACTTGATTTTATTTACAATGTCTCATTCCATCCTCAAAGATATTAGGCAGATGTCATTGTTGTCCCTATTTTATAGGTGAGGAATATGAGTTTGAGAAACATAAGAAATTTGCCCACTAGACTGAATTCCCAAAACTATGTCCAATGTAGGCTGAGTATTTCTTAAGTAAAGAAATGATAATTCAAGAGCCAGGATAAAAAAACAGTGTTAAATTGGCAAGTGAGGCCTGGTGCTTTCAGAGAGCATTTTCCCAGACCCCTATGTGAGAAGAAGACCCCTGAATTTTTTTTTTTTGAGACTGGGTCTTGCCAAGAAATCCAGGATGGATTTGAACTTACTATGTAGCCCAGGCTAGACTTGAACTCATGATGATCCCCCTGCCTTAGCCTCCCAAGTGCTGGTATTATAGGCATGGGCCACCATAGCCAGCAGAATTCTTTTTTAGAACCCTGAAGACTCAGTAGTGGCCTAAAGGCTCAGGTTCTCAGTTGTGTCCAACCTATAGCTCAAGGAAGGGGACAGATTGGGTAAGAAGGAATTGCCTTGGCCCGTATATAAAATACATAGTACAGTTAATGTATATAAGTAAAAAAAGCCTTCCTTTTATAAAATAGTTTTTATTATAACATGTCTGCAGTCAGTGGGCTGCAGGCTGGACACACTGCAGATTTTGTGAGCACACAATAGAGATGGAGGTTGAAGAAAACTCTGTTGCAGTCAGGTGGTCATCAGAATTCCAGGGCTCCTCCGCTCCTCTTCATCCAAGAAGCAGCCAGACAGACAGGAGGGCATGAGCTGAAGAGCCAGCTCCCAGGGCTTGGGATTCCTGGAGGCAATGCCTCTATTTCAGATCTTGGGTAAGTTCTATGGAGTAACTTCCCTCAGTGTCCTCACAGGTACAAAGAAAATATCTGTGAAGGGTACATGGAAAAAATCCTGCAAAGCACTTACCATGCTATCCGGTGCCTTTTGAACACTCAGTAAGTTTAAACAGCTATTACTATCATTGTCAAGACCATCCCCATCAGCTCTCCAGCACCAGCACCATCTTCCCCAAACAGGATCTGCTGAACCACAAATGTGCAGAATTGGGGCTTGGCTGGAGAAACTGCTAGCCCTCAGTCAGCCTGAAGACTCCAACTCCTACTTGTGAGGGATTTCTCAAAATGTTTTAGGGTGGTGATGAGATTAGTTGGTCCACCAAGGGTTTTTGCAGTCGGCTAGGCACAGAGCTAATACACAAAGGGAAAGTCGTTTCTTGGTTGCTGACCAGCCGAGGGCAGACAGGTGCCAGCAGCCACAGTGCCAGTCTGAGCCTTGGGCTTGCACCTTCTGCACTACACAGGGTCAGCCTGGGCTCACTGCCCAGAGGCATGGGGCTGTACCTGTGATCCGAGGATCACCAAGATAGTGGAGCTGGTAAGAACAGCAAGAGTACCCGTGTGACAACAGGAGTAATGACAGTAGCACTTATAACGTGCCAAGGGCTCCCTGTGGGCAGGCTTTGCTCTGACCACATGAAGACCTCACACCAGCCCTACAAGGTCGATATTAGTCACCAGCCTGCTGGATGGGGAAATTGATATTAAGAGAGTTTATGCATTTTTTTCCAAGGGGACACAGGTAGAAGGATTTATCCTTTGGCCTGCTATTACAAAATGTCATAAACTGTAAACAACAGAAATGTATCCCTCACGCTTCTGGATGCTGGGAAGTTTGGAATCCTGGCACCAGCAGATCCAGGGTCTGCTGAGGGTCACTTCCTCCTGGATCCCTCCCTGGTCTTCTTGCTGTGTCCTCACACGATGGCAGGGGCAAGGCAGTGCTGTGGGGCCTCTTTCCCAAGCACATGGATCCCACTGGGAGGGCTCCGGCCTCAGACCTAATCACCCCCAAAGACTGCCTCTTACGAGATGAACTCAGAGCGGCACAAACCTTCAGGCCACAGTCATCTTCCCATCCAGCCCTTGGTCAGTCAAAGGCCCAACTCCCTAAGAATTGTTCTATATGGCTTGGGGCTTTCTGAGCCCTTCCTGTCTCATGTCCTTTTCCATATCAAAATGACATTGTTTCTGACGTGGATTCCTCCTAGGAACTCTTCTAGGTAATGTTTATCCCACTGCAGGGAAAAACTGCATTTCTGAGTAAAATCATAAGTCATTTCCATAATGGCTGAATTGTCTGAAAAAAACCTCACAACTGTTGGTGTTATAAGACCACACTGCATAATATTTAAACAATAAAGGTTACCTATCATACATTAGGGCGGTGTTTTGTGCTAATAATCAATTCATTTCATCATTATGGGCTAACGACTTGCAAATTTTTATTTAAAAAATGAAGTCATATCTGGGTCTCTAGAAGGCAAAATTGGATTAAAAAAATAAGGAAAGTGAATGTTCAGTTTGTATTCTTGAGGGGAGGGCAATGTGCTGTACCATCCCAAGATTGAGGAGTAGATGGAACTGCATTTTAACTGCAAGCAGGAAGGGAATCAGCAGCTCACAGGAATTAATGATGCCGCCTGGACACCAAAGGAGGAAAAGATTCCCGGCTGGGCAGCCAGGGTCTCTGCCGGGGTGGAGCAGTGTCTTTCTTCTGGAGCTAAGTGCTCATTATTCTCTTACCCATGCCTTCTGCCATGCAAATTGCAGTGCCCCTTGCCCGTATGATTTGCTTTAGTCCAGAAAGAAGCAGAGCGACAGGGAGCCGCTTCTGGGTTTCCTGTGTTTCTATTTTCCGTTTCTACCCTTCACGTAAGAAGGACACACCTGGGCTAGTGCAGCCCACAGCAGCCATTCCTCAGCCACTTCCTGAGCAGGGAATTTAGAGGAGCTAAACCAAGTTCAGTGACAATCAGGAGATGGTGAGAGTGGAATCTGCTGCCATATGCCACGGAGGTTTTACAGTGGTTTGCTATGGCAATGGCTAACTCATGTGTGGAGTAGCCTCTCTCCTTTGCAGTGGGTTCACTGGTCTAGACGTGACTACAGGAAGCCTGCTGCTTGCTTCTGGGAGAAATGCCCTGCCTCATGGAAGGCTTGGAAGAGGAGGCCCCTTTCAAGATTACCTTAGGCTCTTTAAAGGAAACAGTGCTAGAGTGATGTGATGAATTGACCACTGTGGGTACAGAGTTTCTCTGGGGGGATACGAATGTTCTAGAACCAGATTGTGATGAAGTCCGCATGACCCTGTGATTGTGCCCTTTTATTGTTTATTTGTTTGTTTTTGTACTGGGGATCAAACTCAGGTCCTTGTGCTTGCGCAGCAGGCAGTGAAACCACTGAGCTAAATCCCCGGCCCGACTGTACCCTTTTAATGGGCTTCTTATAATGTCTATAAATTATATCTCAAAAAAGCTATTAAAAAGAAAAAACCTAAATTATATAACCTTACAGTTAAATTATACTAAAAATAAAAATATTGAAAACGACTTAAATTATTATTATGCTTTACTATTATCTAGGTTTTTAAGGTCTATTGTGTGTGCCTGGTAGAAATAATATATAAGGATACACATCTTTTTCTAAGTCCACATTTCGTGACATCATGCAATTTAAAATTGTCCATGGTGGAATCATTTATGCGATGGAAAGAGACAATCCCTACGAATCAGGGTGTGATTCATACTTCCATTGAGTGCCTAGACTTAAGAAAATGATGACGCAAATGTTACCAATGGAGATGAAACTAAAAAGTATGTCATGTCTATAGACGCTTTGTTATAAACAGCATAAAATACTGGAGAAATACAGCACAGAAGTTGTGTCAGTATGAGTAAGTGAAGTTCCCACACACATCTTAGCTGTTTCGCTTTCACCTTCCTCGCTAAAGCAAATGAAAACATCAAGCAATATTCATTTTGGAGACACACACTGCAATCACACACTGCAACAATGGTTTGGCAATGGATGCAGTAGTATGGCAAAAATCTGCAAAAAGCAACTGGTGAAAATTATCACGCATTTATCAGACAATACTATGTATAGTATCAACCTTTGTGAATTATGGGCCACACAGGCTTCATGCTTGCAGTTTGTACTAATTTCATGTGTATGTGCATATGCATACAGGCATGGTTTGTTTATTTTTTTTCCCGAGCGCCGGTTGCTAAACATTTACCAGCACTCCACTGGTTGTGGGGTTGTGTATTCCAGCATGAGATCACCTTGCACCCCTAGAAACAGCCTTAACCAAATTTCTCTTTTTGCAGCTGCTGCTCAGAGAAACACTCTGAGCAAGGAGCTGAAAGCTGCTGCTGAGAAGAGAGAGTTTCTGCAGCTGAAGGTGGCACCTGCCCCCGGAGGCAGGAGGAGCCAGCATTCCCGCAGCCTCTTTTGCCTTCACAGGGAGCAACCGATGGAGAAAGAGACTTCATCTTACTTTGCTTAATTCTTAGACAGCCAGTCACACTTGGTTATTGTTTTTAGTTTTACATACTAGTATTGAATTATTTTTATGGATGTTATTTCTCAATTAGTGTGTTCCCTGGAGACAGCACAAGCCTCCAGAACTTAGCTTCTCCCTGGCTGTAATCACTGCTGCCACCGGAGCTGCCGGGAGCTGGTTTGTTACTCTGGTTCCTCCTGCCCAATGATCCAGGGCCTCCCCAGCAGCTACTCCACCAGAAATGACTTTCACTGTGGGTCACAGGCTGTGAGGATGTCCTTGGGCTTGACCCTCAGGAGCACTGCTGGCCGTGAGGATTCCTTGGCAGTTCTTGGGACTGGCATGGGTCTTTACAATCAAAGTCAAAGGCTGACCTTGGAGTTACGGAGCTCCAGTGTGGATCACTCCCAGGCTGTCATCAGACTCTCTGCCTCATAAGCCCATAGGTGAAGGCAGCTAAAACCATCAACAGTGGTAACCACTGACATTGACTAGAAGCCTGGCAAATACCAGAGTCTCTCCTAAGCACTGATCTCATTTAATCCCCACAACAAGTCTTTGAGGCAGTTACTTCTACTCATTTCCACTTGGTAGATGGGGAAACTGAGGCTCGCAGAATGGAATTTATTTCCTCAAGGTCCCAGGCCTGGCAGCTCGCCTCAGAGTCAGCACTGTCATTCACACTGGTCACCTCCAAGTGAGTCAGAATGTCACTCACCAGCTGCCTGGGGGCTCCTGGATAGGAGCCAGGGAGAGTCACAGAGTTCACAGTTCTCACTGTTCAGGTCCACTGAGGAGACCACAGGCAGTGTTCTTATCAGGGTCATGAAAGGAATCAGGGCTTGACCCACCCCCATTTCTGCCTGTACTCTTCAGCTTATTTTGAGCCTCAATTTCTTCACCTACAAGAGGAGGATGGTAACATCTTTGAGTTGTGAGGATCATGTGATTGGATGATTTGCATGTGAAATGGAAACAGCAATGTCACTGACCGCACAGTGTGTCCTTGCAGAGAAAAAGCCAAAGATACTGCAAGGGACAAAGCAAGTTCTCAGTACACAGTACCCACTGATATCAACCTCATCATCAACACTGTCAACAGCAACATCATTGTGTCATCACTGTCATCATCATCACTGGTTATTTAAAAGACGTTTACATCTTTGCAAAAGACACGGGATATGCTTGCCGCATCCTTGGTTCCCTCCTTTGTCTCCCGCTGTCCAGCTTACAGGCAGAGGCCCCTGTCTGGCTGCTTCCTGTCTTCTGCCCTGTCGTGGGACTGCACAATGGTCCTCCTCCTCAAGGCCAGGCTCCTGGGCTTCTCTATCAGCCCAGCCTGTCTGAGGTTACTGCAGCATCACAACCATAAATGCACAATGCCATGAGCACTATAACTAGACCTCAGGGAAGCCTGTGGACGTCTAAATGCTTGCGGATGAGAAAGCTGTTAAGTCCAGTGCCCACACCCTGTGATTTTGCAGCCATAAAAGGTGGATCATTTCTCATTCATATAGAGAAGTGGCTTTTTCCTTTTTTTCCCTAAGAACTTGGGCACAGCTCCTCATGTGAGTAGAAATAAGCATACTGGTGGTGCCAACCACACCAAGATTAGCTGACATTTGAAATATCTTCAGGACATCACACTTGGTCTGATTCAGTATTGTAACCCAAATGCTGTGTTGGCAGAATAGCATGGAATTGGTCTGATATGTGATACATCTATGTCTAAATAAGTCCAAAGAGCCGTTTTAATAGATATGAACTAAGTTATGAGAGAGAAAAGAGCTTTGGATCACTGTTTAGTTGACAATGTTTTTCCCTATCTTAGCAGAACATAAAACCACACATCCTATACTTGATGGCATCATATCTTCATACAGTACAGTATCTGAGGTCTTTGTGATCCCATAATAATGTGGCTGAAATACCTTAAATTGCATATACAGTTCCATGGCAATTGAAGAAAAAAATGGAACACAAAATAAAATAAGATATAGAAAAGAAAGACTGGAAAGAAAAAATGTAAAAGGTAATGGAGCCTGGATCTGGGAGGTGCAGTAAGGGTCTCCCAGGTTGGTGAAGGAGGAGAATGCATTGCTAACTTCCAGGCCATCACTCTGGAATCCAATCACCCAGGACATGGGTGACTTTCCCTCCCTACCCTAGGTTAGGTCAGGACTTTCCAGAGCACTGCCAGATAGGACATGGCCTAGGATAAGGGGGTGGGGGGAGCCTGCCCTCTCTCCTGGACCACTGAGAGGGGAAGGGCTGCCAGAGGCTGCACCAAGAGCAGTGCTCAGGGCCAGAAAGGAAAGGAGAGGGAGCAGCAGGATGCATGGGAGCTTCCTGTACCTGAAAGCAAGGACAGCAAGCACTGCAGGGGAGAAGCAAAGAAGCCACAGAGGCATTGGGTAGAACTGGGCAGGACAGTGGGACAGGGCAGGACAGGGCAGGACAGGTGGGTGGCATAAAGAGGGCATGAGCGGGAAGGGCAGTGAAGAGGGAAGTGAAAATAAATGAAGGTGGTGACCTGTGTCTGCTACCAGATGTGCTGACCTCATTGATTTCATTCCCCTACCCCGCCAAAAGCAGAGTAACAATAAGACAGCCAGGTGCCCGAATCTGCTGGTGGATTAAGAGATCAGCCTTGGGAACCATATTGCTTGCGCTTGAATCCCCTGCCTCAGTTTACATGTGAAACAAAGACAGTAGCAGCACCAGGCTGCGAGGCTGAGGTGAAGATTCAAAGCAGTATCACCTGTGAAGAGCCACGAACACTGTGTGAGGCAAAATAAGTGCTCAGGACATGTCACCCACTGGTAACACCATCACTGTCGTCACTGCCACCATCAGCATCACCACTATCATCATTCTTTTTATACAGAAAGTAACATCTGGGTCTTTGTAGAGGACTAAATAATGGTTGGGGATCAAGTAAGTAGGGGAGGATGGATATGTTTCAGCAGGAAGCACACAGGGCATGGACTCCTTGGCCCTGGGAGGGGCTCTCCACCTACATCCGGGAACCCCGGGTCCTGAAATGGAAGGAGCCCTTGTGTGGATGTAGCTTCCTTCCAGGGAGGGTGGCGGATGGTGAGTGGGGCTGGAAGGGGAAGTAAGACTGGGGAGGTCCCGGGGGCAGACAGCAGGTGGGCACAGATTTCCAAGATCTGCAACCCAGCTCCTTTTCTCTGTCCTTCCAGTTGAAAAATGAGATGCAGAATTTCCAGAATAGCTCTCTTTAGAGCCCCATGCTCAGTTAGTTACCAGCGGACATTAAAGAAGCCTGAGGCATCACACATGGGGTCTGGAACAAGCCGAGGGTCCCAAAGCACCCACAGACACCTCGGCTGTGGTCAGTGTGTCATGCTTTCCCTGTCTTGTCTTTCAGAGATGATAGCATTTGACTCCAGAATGCTACCCCCTAGTTGTAGTGGCAAAAAAATCTTCCCGACATGGGGGGGTGGCCGGGGAATCCTGGCAGTCCTAGAGTGGGACCTGCGCCAGCCTGAGGTCATGGGCTGTCATCTGCACACTCAGCGTTTGCTCTCTGAACAGTCAGATGGGTCTTTGGAAACCATCACTGGATTCAGCCACTGCACTGCTGAAAGCCCTTCAGTGGCTTCCTTTACCCCTTTCGAATAAAGTCCTAGCTGGCACCCACCACTGTCCCCATGCCATGTATGGGCTGCTCTTTCATTGTAGCCCACGAAGAAGCCAAGCTCTGTTCTGCCTGGGGACAAGGAGCTTGTCTTCCCCGTGCTGGCAGTGCCCAAGACCCAGCCCCACGGAGGCTGCTTTGGCTTAATCCATTCAAGGCTCACCTCATTGAAAGGGTCTTGTCGGCGTTCTTCTCCCCTCCACTCACTCCCACAGGCTCTGTGCAATGTCTTTATGGCACTCACCCCGTCCCTATTTAATCTGGCTGGCTTACTTGCTCCTTGTCTGCTTCCCCCTGGTTACGGAGGTCCTCTTAAGGTAGGGGCCTCTCTGCACTTGACTCCTTTATTATTTTATTCCAGTGCTTAGTTTTCCATGACAGCCAAAGGATGAGAGCTCCATAAATCAATCATCTAATCAATCAGTGAATGAATGAGCCTACCAATTCATGAATGAGTGGATATGACCCTAAATTTCTGAGATGTGGAAGGCAATTCTCCTTAGGATCCCTGTCCCCTAAGCCGCCCCCCAATCTCCAGAGTGAAGGGAGGGTCCTAGGTGACTTGTCTTGGGAGAGGAAAGAGTCCTAAGAGTCTTCAGCAGCCAAAGGGGCTGAAGAGGAGGAGAGTCAGGGAGAATCGCCTTAGCCCAGACTGTAGGACCCCAGGTGTCAGAGAGAGCCTTGAAATGTCTGGAACGCTTAACATTTTACTTATTTCAATAACCAAAAAATTAAACAAAACAAAAACCAAAGAAGCACACACTGAGTTTCTACTGATTACTGCACTTTCTGTATCCAGAGATCCTGACATCGAGGAGATGCAATTTAACTGGAAAAGGCTTAATCCAATGGCTCTTGATGACTGCTCTGTGGCTGTCATCCAGAACCTCGGTTTGAAGGCACAGCAGGAAGGACAGGGTCAGGAGAAACTGTTTGTTATGTCCGTCTAGTTCCAAAAGGTCCTGTCCTTTCTCCTTCCGTAGGACCAGAGGGGATAGAAAATGAGAACCTCGGTTTAGATTCCACTTCTGCAACCAACTTGCTGCCTGGGACAGGAATGTCTCTTACACCCTGGTTCAGAGAACAGGCTTCTGAAGCAGATTGTGAGGGGTTCCAGTTCCATTGCTGAGTAGCTGTGTGACTACAGCCAGCTACTTACACTCTGTACTTCTACACTTCATTCTTAGCATGGAAATTATAATGCACTCCACTCCCGGAGTGGTGGGGGGAACCGACCTACAGAAAGTGCTGAGCACAGATCCTACACAGTGAGGAACCACCCTGGCCATCCTCAATCGCAGCAGCCCCTTTTCTGTGCCCTAACTCACTTAAAAAACAAGACACTTTGGAGCCAAGTTGTGTTTTCCAATGGTGCAATGTGTAGGAGAGATAATTTTAGGTGACACTGTGATCTTTATGAATTCCAGCTATTACATTCCACAGGAAGATTAAGTTCATTGGTTTAAGTCAGACCTGTCAACTCCCCAGAATAGCTGCAGACCTCAAGTAGGATTTGGAATGAATCAAACAGGTTACTGCCAGGGGAAACAGGAGGATCTATCCCTGTCAGTGGCACCTTGTGGACAATGAACACTGCTGGGGAAACATGGGTGTCTCTTGGTGCCCTCTCAACGACAGTGCAGAAATGGCGGAGGCCTGGGACAGCAAAGCAATCATTCACAGGCTTTCTCAGAAGCCTTCCTTCAAGGCAGTCTGTAAAGCTTCCTTTGAAGACTCAGACAGGAGGGAGGAGAAGGTGAATGATACTCTTATTTCACGTAATGAGAAGACACAGTGGAGAAGGTGCTACATAAAATGACTCCGAGACCACACCTTGAATTTCACACCTTGAATTTCTGTTGTGTTCTTCTTCTCAGAAGCTTTGAACCCTCCCCCAAATTGAGAAATGACTTGGCCTCGTCTTCACAGTCATTCAGAGACCAGGATTAGGCACCAACATGTGACACCCAGGTCAGCAACACACTCATCAATCACACCCAGGTCGCACATTACATAAACAGGGGTGTATTTATTGGCTTGTGGTCTTGCTGTCACCTCAGTCCTTCCCTGAGTGCTAAGCCAAGTACACGAGACCTGTCTTCCACCCAGGTGTGGATTCATGGGGGGGCACGGCCGTGCGTACCAATCACTGGGGTATGGGAGGAACCCCACACAGGAGATGGGGGGTGTGGAAGGTACATCAAGTCACAAGCTGCCACTGTGGCTTGGGAATGAACTCACCTTGAGTTAAGGCTAACCTTAAGCTAGAGCTTGTGGGTATTTATCATTTTGAACCTCAGACTTCCCATCTGTGAAGTGGGCAGCAATATCCACAGTCAAGGTGAAATGGGACAGCATCAAAGGGAAGTGCTTGCTCCAGTACCTGCCAGGACCAGACAAACAGGATACTGGACCACAGCACCAAGAAATAATGATTCCTTAAAAAAAAAAAAGCTCTGAAACTTCGCTGACCTGAACTTCATTACCAGATGTCCTTAGCTTCTTCAAATCTATCTTATAGCTTGATGCAGAGTCTGAAAACATATTTGCTTTGTAAAAAATAAAGGTGGAAGGGTGGCTCCAAACTGATTCAATCCTACTTAGCATGGCATGCAGTACTTACTGGTGCTACCTGGGCCAGCATGTTCCAGTTTCCTAAGCACAATCTGCTAGGCATTGGTTGTGTGTTGTCCTATTTAATTCCCCAATAACAACTACCGGAATCCCCAATTTAGAGATGAGAAAGTGGAGGAATAGGAACAGGAGCAGACTGAGTTAAGGAGCATGCGCATGTCACAGGCAGCACTCAGTGTGGGGAGGCCTGGCTTTCAGAATGTCAGGGTTCCAACCACTTCCAAGTCCAGTGAGATCTAGAGAAGGCCTAGAAGGAATGCTCTGACAGTGCCGGATCATGTCTTTGAGCCAAGCTTTGCACACTGCCGTTTCCCCTTCAGTTTCCAAGTATCTTATGAGTCTGGAAGTGGGATTAGAGTTTTCTCTTGCAGAGAGAAGTAAATGAGGAACTGAATAAGTGTCACCACATGGTCCTGGGCTTAGAGTATTGCTGGCCACCCAGTGACTTTGACTCTGAGGACTCAGGCTCAGGATATACTATTTTCCAGTGTCCGGTAGGACAAAGCTAAAAGGGAGGATCATACCACTCGGGGTTCAGGAGAAAGTAGTGGAGCAAATGCCAATGTTCACTGGCTAAAGGAAACAAAAGGTAGGAACCCAGAGGAAAAACAGAACTCGAGGCTAATGATGTCGTTGTTATAATAATCCCCCCACCGAGGTTGATGGACACCCACTCCTTGAGGGAAACCCTGCTGGGACCATATTTCTGGCTCATGTCCAATCCTGAAGGAAGGAATTTCCATCCCCAGATCCTCTGGGTTGTAGAGAGGGGAGTGTGCAACCCCTTGACCTCCCTGCTGGGGGCGCTTCAGTGACTTCTCTGCTTCAGTAAGAGATGAAGAGGCAAGGAATGAATGCATTTCAGTTCTCAGAGTAGACAAGCCACAGAGGGGCAAAAGTCAGGCCCAATTATACTCATCAAAAAGCTACCAAAAAACTACATAGGTTGGGGGAGTCGCCACACTGGGACTCTCAAAGGCTCTGCTGTGAACAGTCAGAACACTCACAAGTCTCAAACCCATGGGATATTTTTGTTTCATGTTATTATTGGTGAGGGCTGAATATAGTCCTGAGACTCTTTCAGTTCAAAGAACAGGCAGAAGAGAGGAGAAGAGCCAGGGAGGCAAAAGGAATTGAAGTATTTCAGGAACCAGACCCTTCTAAAAATACCACCCTGTTTGATGAAGGTGGATGATTAGGTCTCCTCTTCTCCAAAGCCTGAAATGGCTCCATTACCGGCAAAGAAGGCTGTGACCTCTCCCACCATCTGCAGACTTACTGTCTCCCACCCTCGCCCACAGCCCCTCTCCCTGAATAGACTGGATATGATGGTCATGTGGGACCCTAAGCTGTCCCCTGGCTGTGTCAGTGTCCTCAGGCTTCCTGAGCTTGCTCACATTCGTGCACCTGCTTGGAAAGCCCTCTCCCTCCCTTCTCTGAAGGGAAGAAAAATCCCATTATCTTTCCAGCATCTCTGACTGTGACTGCCCATGTGAGACTCTCTTGATTCCCCACGCCGAGGGTGCTGATGTTTTTGGGCCCTGCTCCTCTGTCCTCTCCCGCACCTGAACTCAGCCCTCTCTGCAGCTGTATGTGGCCCTGTCTCATTCTCAAAACCATGAGTAAGTACCACTGGCAAGGAAAATGTTCAATTTATCTTTGCACTCCACAGTAACTATTTGCTGATGGCTGCCCATGTGATGAGAGGGCAGAGCTTCTCCTGAGGTACCTCGCAGGCCAGAACCATACAACACACACACACACACACACACGCACACATACACACACGGGGTCTTTCAAGGAGCTGGCTGGAGAAACAATATGAGTCATGGCAACGTGGATTCCTACACCCAACTGAGCTCTTGGTTGAATGAAAGTCCCCAGCCTTTCTTGCAAGAAACTCTGGAATGGGTTCTTCCAAGGAGCAGGAAATGTCAAATGAGATGTATGTCCAGACACTAACATATCCATGTGTCGCCTTAAATGTTCTGAGAGGATCTCATTTCGGCCCTGTTCTGTCAAAATAGTATTTTCAAATTCCACCAAAAGCCTGGATAAAATGTGTTAATTCAAATTGTGGAGCTTCCATCAAAGTATGCGAAGTATGCCAACAGAGGTTGACTACAATAAGTATGTTTCCGCCAGGCTCCCTGTTCATAATTCACAGGCAAAGGACCGCCCGATCCCAATGAGCTCAAGCCTGTTTGTGCTTTTCTTTGTGTGGTGCCTCCTGCCCACCTTCCCGGGACTCCTCCTTTTGGGTTATTTGTTCAGACTTCAGCTCCAGACACACCACTGTGATTTCCTTTTTAATAAACACTATCCAGTTAGGAGCGGGAAACAATGAGAGGCACCTGCACTCTATTATAACTTCTCATTCCACCCACCAGCTCCCAGCTATGAATAAGTGAGAACCACCAGTCCAAGAATAGTAACAGTGCTTTCCCATAAACACACTGTCATAAAACTCCGGCTAACATGAAGGACGAAGTACCCCACTGTTCTACTGTTGCAAACGAGGTAGGAATGCCACTCAGCGCGCCAAGTATCTACTGTCTGCGGCCAGTGACTGACCCATGGGTGGGACAATGGACAGTCCATCCCATGCTAGGAAATAGCTCAACATTCCTGAAATCTTGGGGGGGGGGTTCTAATTAATGACAGTCCTGATCCAGAGGCAGGAGTAGCAGAGGAAAGAACACGGTGCATATAGTTCGGAACCACGCACTCAGGCTCCATCTCATTCACAGAAGCAGCTCCTAGCGAGTGCTTACTGCGCATGTGCAGGTGGCGTTCTGGGGCTGACACTGGGAAAAGCAGGCTGAGGCTCCGGACTCTCGGAGCGGCCCAGTCCAGCCACTCTTGAGCAGGGCCACCTTGAGCAAAGTGCCTGATGTCAGAGTCTCTGATCCCAGCAGTGAGTGGGCCAGTCTCCTCCCCGAGTTTTCAGAGTGAGGGTTCTCATCTCCTCTCTGCTTAAAGCAGGGGTGAGCTGCTAAGCCGTGGGGGTGGTGATGGGCACTGTTTTTTGTGTTCCCTGTATCCCCGAAAGCATTTATCACCTGCAAAGGGAAAGAGGGTGACCGTACGGGGGAGAACACAGCAAACATCTTGTTAACCAAAAAATCACCAGCAGCACTGCGGCCAAGAAGGGTGCTCGCGCGCGCGCGCGTGCGCGCGCACACACACACACACACACACACACACACACAGTCAGTCCCTCCATAAGAAGCACTGAGAAGGAAGTAACTCACTTCAGCACTTTGTGTTGTGATAAAATCTCCAAGACAAACACTGTGCCGTCTTAACTATGTGAAGTGTGCTATTCCGGGGCGTCTGTTACGTCCATCACCACTCTTTCCAAGCTCACATATGGCCCCAAACAGAACAGGAGCTTCGCGGGCCACAGATCGGTACGGCACCCCGAGGACCTCCGACCTCACTGGAGCTGGGTGGTCAGACCACCGCAGGAGCTTCCTATGGGCGACCCCTGCTTCCGTCCTCACCCCCATCCTTGGCCTAGCCAGGTGATCCTCCGAGAGGTGAATCACCTCTGTGATCGTCCATGCTCACAGGCCTGGAGGAAGATTGCCTGCCATCTCTCTTAGCGTACACTCTGGCCAAGTGCCAGTTCTCAGGCACCCTCTTGTCCCTTTATTTATGCACACTCACTCACTATGTTGCAGCTGTTCATGTTTTTTTCTCCTTTTCCTATTCTTGACCTCAGGGCCTTTGCACTTGCTGTTCCTTCTGCCTAGAATGCTCTGCCACCAGTCATCACGTCCTTCAGGTGTCTGCTCGATGTCACCTTTCCTGAGAGACCTCCCTTGAACACTCTACCAAACAGCACACCCGACCCTTCTCACCCTCCTCCCCTGCTTATTTTTCCACAGCACTCATGAGCATCTGCCCCAGCCATGACCAGATCACTTACAGGTGTCAAATCCTGCTGCCACTGCTCGGCTTGGGGCCAAGCAGGCAGCATGTCAAGCTTTGCCAGCAGAGGGCACTGGAGAGGCACTGGTGGCCTCAGGGTCTGCTGTGGTGCTCTCAGAGGACAGCTCCCTGTGGCAGGACACCCACACTCTCAGAGGGAGACATCCTAGCACTCCACCCCTGCTGCAGATTTCTGATGGCTTCCACACCAGGGCACCTCCCATAGACATCTTCACGGGCACTAAAGACAGCAGCTTCCCTGCGCCTCCCACCTTTGCAGGCCTCGGTGAAAACTTCTCCACCACTCATTGGAAGGTGGCCTGGTCTAGACCCAGTGGCAAGTGGAAGTCCACCTCCTCCTGCCTTGGGTGTACTCTCAGCCCTCAGGGTAGTGGCTGCTCCCAGGTCTATATTCCTGGATTGTTTAGCATTCTTTATTCCTTAGCAACCAGCACTGCACTGTTGGTGATAATTTTTAATAGCAAATCTTGCCTGTTAAAATTACTCTGTAGTTTCTGTCTCCTAACTGGATCCTGATTGATACAGTCACAAACATTAGAAATAGGTCGATAAATGGGGTCTGGGGGTTGTATTTGTTAATTATCCATTTTATCCCTACCCTTCACAGAATGCGACCAAGGTGTTCGCTTTGTTTACTACTATGTCTCCACTGGTAAGAATCCATTCTTCACACATTATAGGCACTGGATAAGTCCAGGGTGGAAGGAAGGAAGGGAGGGAGAGGGAGGGAGAAACAACCTGCCCCCGCTGGGCCATGCTGCTTGCAGACAGCGGTGGTGGAGGGGCATGACCTCCTTTCTCCACGTTGGGAAAGCCCTAGTTTCTGGTGAGAATATTCACTTTCTCATTCTATAGAAAGGCCTACCAGAAAACTGTGAAATGAGAATTTCATGAAAGCATAAAACATTTCTGATAATTAAAGTGCTCAGCAATTAGAGTGGTCAGCTACACTCCAATCTACTGAGTTGATTTCAGAACCTCAGAAACTTATGAAGAAAATCTATGCAGAGACCAGAAAGCTCTAAAGTTTTTTTTTTTTTCCTGTATCCTTTTTAGCTTGAGATTTTCTTTTTCATCAGATTTATTTTTTAAAACTAAGGCCCAGTTCTTTTAGAATCATGCTGGCCATACTTGGCTGCTTACAAAATAAACCAAAAAGAAAACTACAAAATCCCAAAGTCACAAATTACAATTACCTAGTAAAACACATAATAAGAACATAATGCAGCTAATGGAAGAATACAAGGGTGTGCAATATAAACCTCCCAATGTAAATAACAACTGTCTATTTCGATTAGTGTTTTCGTTTTACCTCAAATTCTAAACAGTACCAGAAGAAATTAGCACAGTCAAAATTCATGGTCTGGAATGCAGCCATGAACCAAAACAACGCAAGATAAAAAAGCATCCGGGTGTCAAAAATGGATGTTATTTTTCCCAAAGATATACAAATGGCCAATAAGCGTATGACATGCTCCACATCATTGGTCATTAAGAAAATGCAAAGCAAAGCAACAATGAGATCCTCCTTTATTCCTTCAAGGATGGATAAATTAAAACAAGAAGGGAAAGTAACTGGCATTGGATGTGGAGAAACTGAAACCTTCATACATTGCTGGTAAGAATGAAAAAGGATGTTATTGTTGGAAACAGTTTGGCTGGTCCTCAAAAGGTTAAACTCAGACCTATCATCTGATCCACTAATTTCACTCCTATCTATTGAGAGCAGAGATGTGAACAGGTAACAATGTTTACAAGAATATTATTCACACTCACCACAAGGTAGAAGCAACCCAAGCACCCATCACTAGATGAATGGATAACATGGTACATGCATACATGGACTATCATTGCAGCATAGGAAAGAATGACATTTTGAAATATGCTTCAACATGGGCAGACCTCACAGAAATAGAAAATAAGAGGCTTATCAGGGCCTTACTTGGAAGAATAAGGAAGCAGGTTATTACATAACAGACAAAGAGTAGAAAATGATAAAAAAGTTTTAGTCCTGCTTTCTCCACAGGTGATCTAAGACCCTCAGTGAATGTCTGAAATGAGAGATAGTACTGAACCCTAACTGTGACACTATGACAGTTGATCTGAAGGCTAAGTGGCTTATGGATGAGTAGCATATACAATGTGGATACACAGGACAAAGCCATGAGTCACATCCTCGGTGAGATGGAGCAGGACAGAGTGAGACTGCGTCATGCTACTCAGGATGGTGTGATATTTAAAACTTATGAATCATTTACTTCTGGAGTTTTCCATTTAATATTTTTGGATCACTGTTGAGCGTGGGTAATTGAAATCATGGACAGAAAAGGTGTAGATAACTGGGCCTCATAGTGGTGATGGTTCTATAATGTGAATGCATTTAATGTCACTGAATTGTGCACTTTTGAATGATTAAACTGATAAAAAAAAACCCATGTTACATGTTTTATCACTAGAAAAAAATAGTGCTTATACTACCTGAGTACTGAAATCTACAGGACAGCTTGATAAGGCCTTGTTTTGGACCTAGTTACTTTTAGTTTCCAAACAACTCTAACAAACTTGATTAACTGGATTCTTCTTCTGTGGGTTTGAAGATAGTTCACTCATAAGACTTCTGCACATTTTAATAAGGTTGGCATTTTAATAAGGGAGGGATGAAGGAGAGCAAGACCTTCTGCCAGTCCTGGATGATCCAAGTTTACCTAGTGGAATCCTTATAGAACAGCCTAGAAATCAACAAGATGTGCAGTGTGTCTGCTCTCTTGGGCCAGGTATGTGGGCCAGGCCCAGACAGAGCCCATTCTATTAACCATCAGGGGACAATGCATGTGCACAGATAGCCTCTCAGCCACAGCTGGTGTTGCAACAGAAAAGCCTGGAAGGACAAGTCCTGGAGAGGTGAGAGGTGAATGACCAGAGGGAATTCCATGCAGAACAGGGTGGTAAAGACTAGAGAGACCAGAAGGACCACTGGGGAGGTGCACCAGGTAAGCTGGCAGCATCAGATGTGCCCTGCAGCTGGTACAGTGGTGCAGGTAGTGCAACCCACCTGCCTGCCTGAGGTCAGCTATATAGGTGTACACAGCAGGGTGTTAAAGGGGGCTGCAACGGCCAAGCTATGGCCTGATGCACCACAGTGCACAATGTGGCCAAGTGGACCAGCAGCATCACCAGAGCTGAAAGAATGGAAATGCCATGGGCCTGGAAATTCACAAATCTTCTTTGAATAACTCTCTAGGTACTTTTGACACCGTTAAAATACTCTAGGGTCACACCACTGAGAATACCCAGGCCTTACTGTAAGTGGCTTCCCAAGGGCTCTTGATGCTCTCTCCAAGAGGTCCTTCTGGCCTAACTCAGGCTACAGGATGTCCCTGACTCTGACATGAAGCATTTGGTCTCTGTCCCACACTCCTCCAAAACCAGTCATGGCACTTGGTGCTCTGTAGCCTTTCCCACTCAGACCTGTCTCCCACTGGATTTCGTGGATTCAGTCCTACCTTTGCCATACTTCCAAGTGTCTGGGACTTCTGATCACCCCTTGCTTCTCACAACTGCTGCACACCCGTGCCAGAGAAATCTGTGCCTCCTCCATGCTTCTCTCTCAGGTCCACCCCTTTCCCTGTCCCCTTTGGCACCACTGCTCAGGACAGGATGGAAATGTGGGATGGATTCTTCTACAGGACTGATTTTTGCCCTTGGTTGTGAAACTTCCCAAATGAAATTCTACTTGACAGGCATTTGCTTGTGGTCTTGGTCCTTCCTCAGTCTTAGCCATCACTCAAGGTTCCTAAAAGCTCCAAGGACAACAAAAGTAGACCTCGGTCCTAAAGACACACTGTAGAAACTCAAACACTTCCATTTGCAAGAGTAAATTCTTTCAAAATGCTATGCTACCCACAATAAACCCACTAAAGCTTTGTTATGAACAACAGTAGTGAGCAATGAGGTCAGACATAAATGGGATATTCACCATGTTCCAGACACTGTCCTAAGCACCTTGCAGAATCCCTTCATGAAATCCTCACAACCTCAGGAGGTAGGTCCTGGAATTGCCCCCTATTTTGCCAAAAGGGGAAACTGAGCTCTTGCTAGCCTCAGGTAACTTGTCCAAGGTTGTCACCAAAAATGTGGAGGAGCCAGGCATAAAAATTTGGCTTGCATGCTTCCAAACCAAGCCATTCATTGCACATGTAAGTAAAGAGATGAAGGACAGGAAGAGGAACGTTAATTCAGGGGGCAGAAAGAAGGGGACACAAAGTCTGCAGAAGCAGGTACTGTTTGGGAAGGAAGCCATCCTGATCCTCCAAGCCCACTCCCAGAAGCAGCATCTTCCCAGAATGTGGACTCATCTCCCACAGGAAGGCAGGACGACCTGCGAAGGGGGCCTGAACAGCATGCTTTATGGAATCAGGACCTGCTGCCTCGGACACGGACATGCTGCCCGAGAGGCACCATGGGCTGGGCTGGAGAGCTGCTGCCCTTCTTCCCTTCCTCTCACACAACCCTGCTTTCTGGCAGGGCAGGAATGTGGAGCTGTTTAACAACACCCAACCACATTCTGAACAAGGCGCCAGAAGGCTGAAACAACACGAACTGCTGAGTGGAGGAGAACCGGTGCATTCTCAGCAAAGATGGGGCCATGATCGCTGTTCTGGAGCACCAGCTGATTCTACTCACGTTGCCACTTCCGCATCCCTTGCTGCAAACATTTCTTGTATCCTGTGCAGCTGGTGCCACTCGAGCACAGCCTGGGCAGAGGTCCAACCCGCATCCCACCACACAGAGGATGGAGGGTGGAGAGATCAGGGTGCTCTGGCTCCAGGGAGCTGGGCCTGCACGATAGCCTGTGTGCGCTTTGAAAACTCTGCAGGACAGTCAGACAGACAAGAGCCAAGTCCACCATGCCAGCGAGTATGCTTTGGATAGGTCTTAACTGTACACTGGAGGGATGAGTCAAAATCAGATAGGGGAGAGAAAAATCAAAAGGAATTGAGACAAAATGAGTACCAAAAATAACTTGTTGAACAAGTGTTTCATGAAGACCTACTTTGTACAAGACCCAGTGGAAGGGGCTGAGAATACAATAGTGATCAGGTCAGGCTTTGCTTCTAAGACAGCAACTGAGCAGAAAAAATATATATATATATCCGAAGTTGTGGCTAGGCCTGGTACTTAGCAGTTATCCATTAGCTGAACTGAAATGAGTAAATGCTTCACTCTAGTATGTGAGGGTGAAACAAACAAAGAAAAAGCACATGGAAAATTAGAACATTTTAATTCATGAGAGTGAAAGCGCAACACACCAAAATTAGTGGGATGCAGCTAAAGTAGTACTTAGAGGGAAATCAATAGCTTTGTAATAATCATAGAAACCGTGACATATGATTGATGGCTTTCTGGCCTTTGACTGTGATGCTTTCAGGAGTCAAAACTGGTTTGGGAAAAATTCAGCTTCATAGCCCCAGAGCCTGAATAGTGCTTTCTCACAGAGCAGGGGCCAAGTAGCTACTCTGATGCAATGCAAGTGTCCCAGCCTGAGTACTAGGGGGGCTCTCTCTGGTTGCATTTCTGCATTGAAGGCCATTGCTCATCGGGTTCACCCTGCCTGGTAAACTCCTCCCAGCCTTTTGTGCCTTCAAAACTAACTCATATTTACTAAGCTGAGCACTAGTCCCTGTGTGAGTCCTTCACAAGGGTCATCTCATTGATTCTGCAGGTGCAATTGTGATTTCCCACATTATAGAAACAGAAACCGAGGCCCAGAGAGGTACATGGCCTGTCTCACATAGCTGGGATGTGGGAGAACTGGGACTCGAAACCAGGCAGAGAAAACTCAGATCTCCTCCCCGCCATCACAGTGGATGACCACGTCCCACTCAGGACTCAGCTCCATAGCATTTCTAGGCTAGTGTCTTCCTGTGTGACCTCTGAGCACCCTATAACTGCTGTCACTACTGCATTGCCACCATGAGGGTGGTGCTCTGCCGCCCTGTGTGCTGAGTTTTTCATTACAGGACCTCCTGGGTCTTATGTCTCCGCAGTCTCCTCACTGGCTCCACACATATGGGATGCAGACCAGACTACCACATGGGTGTGGGTGAGCAGCTTCACTTCCAGCACTCACAGGAGTCAGCTGGAGATTTTTGTTAAACTCGTGACTTGCCAGGTCTGGGGTCTGACCTGAACTTCTGCCATCCTAACAAGCTCCTAGCAGATGATGTAGCAGGCTCATGGACCAGGCCATAAGCATCTAAGGGACAGATGAAAGAGCAGAATCTGTGCAGAGAACTATTAACTGAAGACATTCCTTAAGTCCATGATCTTGGGCATGCTGGGCTTAGAGTCATAGTGTATAAAATGGGAACAGTCAGACCTAACTTTTAGGGTTGGCGTGAAGGGATGAAGTCAGATAACTGCTGTGAAGATACCGGCACAGATGTGACACCAAATAGGACTGATGTCTTGTTAATCTGAAAAGTTCTCATGATATTTATTTGTTAACTCATACTGTTGATTTTCTCAAACTTTTCTTAGGTTGTCTCTGCCTTCTGTACTTAATTGACTGACTCCCTTACAGAGAGGGGCGGTCATGGTTTACTAGTTCCGTATTCGGTTTGTGTTATGGTTTCTATCTAGGTGTCCCCTAAGAGTCTCGTGTGCTCACGGGGGGCTTTGGGGAGGTAACTGGATGAGGGAGGTCATGTAGCTCCCTTGCTGTCAGGAAGTGCGGCCTGGTCAGAAGCGGTGGGTCACTCCGCCTTAGTGTGGAGAGGAGAGGCTTATGTCCCTCCCCAGCTCCTCTCTTCACTTTCTGCTTCCACTAGGCCCCTCTACCATGGCACCCCACCTTGGAGCCACCCCACTATGGACTGGAACGAAAGCCAAAATGAACCTCTTCTCACTTAAGTTTTGGGTGTCAGGTACTTTGTTCCAGCAACGAGGGAAGTACTGAGAACAGTTCACCCACACTGGCTCAGCTTTATTGCATGATTTCCCTCCTTGGTTTGTCGACAGGTTTTTTTTTTCTCCTTGTACCAAAGAGGTTAATATCCAAATCCAAAAGAGAACGTAGCATTACCAAGATGACGTGGCGGCACCCCAAGTGAGATCTCCCAAAGTGTATCAGGCGATTGACAACTCTTGTGAGAATGAACGGGGTGGTCAGATGTCACAAGGAACATGAGTGTGTCAGGCATGCTTGAAAAGCCCATCTTGTCTAGACCAGTGAGAGCCCTGAGGTCATGAACATTGGTGTTAGCCTGTGATCTTCTCCACACGCTAGAGGTACTTGGTTTCAAAGGGCCTCTTTGAGCAGGTCAACTGCTTCCCTCAGAACCAGAGCTGAGTGGTGCTCTCTGACCCAGACTCTAGGATTTTGCTCTCGACCAAAGAAAAGGGCAAGCACCTGTTCTTGAAGGGAAGGTACAGACACAAAACTCCTAGGCTGTGGTGGGCATCTTCTCCTGACTGTGTTTAGGAGAGCGCAGGTTTGAAGACTGTGTTAGGATAAGTAAAGCCACTTCCCAAAGTTGTTCACGTCTGAGTCCCCAGACTATGTTACAATCATGGCAGCCAGGGGTACAATACAAGATAAGGACCTTGTGACGGGGGACATCCTGTACTACACAGGGGGACCAATGAGGGTGCCAGGCTGCTCATAAGAGAGAAGCAACAGGGTCAGAGTCAGAGAAAGAGATGGGGTGATCGGAGCAGGAGTTGGAGTGATGTGGCCACAAGCCAAGAAATGCTCGAATCCTCTAGAATTTACAAGATGCAAAAAATAGATCCCCCCAAAGCCTCCAGAAGGAACCATTCCTGATGACATTAAGATTCTTGGATTGTGACCTCCAAAACCATAGGAAAATATATTTGTGATGTTTACAGCCAAGAAGCCTATGCTAATTTGTTAAGACAGCAAGAGGAAACTATCACAGGGAGCATGCAGTCTCAGGTTCAAATTTCTACCCTGCACCGATTATGGACATGTGGCCCAACATTCTCAAGTTTCCATTTCCCTGTCCTTGGACTGGGAACATGGTATGGATTCAGTGAGAACCTATGTTAACACCTGACACATGAGCAGGTTTCCCATTGCTCTGCGATGACACTGTACATCAAGAGAACAGTACAAGAACAATAAAACCAAAAGGCTCATTGGCTTAGTTCATCATCACAGGCTCCAAACTCAATAGCAGTGAAGGAAGAGGAAACAGAGAGAGGCAAAAATAGAAGAAGATATTATCTTTGGGAACAGAAGAGAATATTTTCTGTGCTCTGCCTGGCACTTCATAGGTACCTGGCACATGCTTAAGAACTTGTTTCTTATTGAGCTTGTTGGCACCTTGTTTTCCCACCATTCCCACATTCCAAATACCTCTGCATTCACCTGCAGTGTGTCCTTGGGTGATCCACATGTTCTAACACTTCTCCATGTAATCTCTTAATCCCCATTCTGCATCAAGGTATGGCTTCATTGGAGAAAGTTTGGATCAGCCAGGAAGGTTCTGCCAGCAAACATATATGACCCATACACTCTTAAATCAAAGTGGAAGGTACTAACCCACATACAGGAGGGGCTGTTCTAGCCTCCAGGCACAGGCCACAGGAGCTAAGATGCAACAAGCCCACACTATGGTCCTTGCTATTGCCTGCAAAGGTTTCTTCTTCCCCTTCCCCTTTCCCTTCCTACTCTTCCTCCTCCTCCTTTTCCTTCTTCCCCTCCCCCCTCCTCTTTCCTGTCCTCTCCTCCTCCTTCTCCTTCTTCTTCTTCCTTCTTAAAAATAAAACATGGACTGGAAAGAAGACTCTTCCCTCAAACTTGAACAAAAAGTCTTCAAAGATGTAGTGATGGAAACATGGCGACTGAAACAGATCTTCTTTATGGTGGATGCCATCGTCTTACATATATCATTTCCATTGAGTCTTTCAACAACCTAATAAATATATACTATCATCCCC
The DNA here is from genome assembly GCF_053883595.1 of Heterocephalus glaber. Classification (NCBI taxonomy): domain Eukaryota; kingdom Metazoa; phylum Chordata; class Mammalia; order Rodentia; family Bathyergidae; genus Heterocephalus; species Heterocephalus glaber. The sequence goes on from NW_028258137.1 coordinate 8,274,704, forward strand.
ATTTACCAGTGGGCTCAGGGGAGGGCAACTGCCTTCCTCAGAGCCATTCAGTGAGGAAAAAGACAGGTTTGAACCAAAGCCAGAGCTCTTAAACTCCATGCAAGAGAACAGGGAAAGACAAGATAAGAAGAAAGATCATGACTAATGGTTTCTGCCATGCAGACCTAGAGAGATGGTGATGGAATGATGTTAACAAGGTAAAGGACACTGGTGTCACTGTAAAACACACTTGGAGAGAGCATGCTTCCAATCTAAGGCAAAAGATGATGTGCCCAACCAATCTGTGGATCATTCTAATGGTGCTTGGATTCCATGTTAAATAACTTTGGTGAGATAGTTACTTCCTTTGTCTTGCTAAATGCTTCTGATTGGAGAGAATCTTGCTTTGGTATTAGTTTATTTTACTGTCACTCTGGAAGTTGCTTATCTCGCTTCTTATTGAAGATAGGATAAAACCTTAGGCTCAGCCCCTTTGCTGGCTATAACATCTTTGGATAATATGGTTCTGTTTTCACACCATGTAGTTTTATCCTCATCTAGTTTCAGTGAATCATATTTATCTTCTCTTGATGACAGAGATGAAGTTCTCTCTTAAAACAATGTTAGTAAATCTATGAATTGATTTCAAGAAAAAAGTCTCAATATTAGTAGAATCTTAAAATGTTTTAAATATTAATTAAATTACAGGGGTACATAGTGGGGGGATTGACAGAAGTTTGGAAAGGAGCACCCTGCCCAGTCCCACAGAAGGTCAGTGCTTTGGACTGAAGGTCTGTGACTCACTTTCAGTCAGACGATGGAACCCTAACCCCCATGGTCAGGGCATGAGGATGGAGCTCTCATGGGGGAGACGGTGCCCTTTAGGAAGAGGTGATCCAGGCGTGTTGGCACACATGCCTGGAATCCCCTCGCTCTGGGAGGCTGAGGCAGGAGGATCAAAAGTTTGAGCTCAGCCTGGGAATCTTAGCAAGAACCAGCCTCAAAAATTTTTTATATATGTATACATATGTATGTATATATATGTATACATATGTATGTATGTATATATGTATACATATATGTATGTATATATATGTATATATATACATCAGTATAATGGCCCTAAGAAAGAAAGAAAGACTGAAGAGAAGAGAAAAGAAAATAGAAAAAAAGAGAAAAGAAACAGAAAACAAGGCAGAGCTGAGTTAACCTCTTTCTGCCTTGTGAGGACTCAGCAAGGAGGCAGCTGTCTGGAACCAGGACGACAGCCCTTCACCTCTTGGTTGACCAGTTGACCACACTGATGCTCTGATCTCAGTTGTGTAGCTTCCAGAATTGTGTGGAATGAATGTTTCCCATTTTAGTCACCCGGAGTAAGGTATTTTTGTTACAACAGCAGCCTGAGCTACTACACTCAGCTACAATACAAGGCTGAGATGGTCACGAAGTTACTTGTGCTCTCCTTCGTGGAACAGGATGCCATCAGGGACAGCATCACACAAAAAGTTTCCAGAGCTGCTTTAGGGACCACTGTCCACACTGTGATCCACCAGGTGCGTCCTGCCCATGCCGCTGGCACCTTCTGTTTTGACAGCCACCCTTTAGGGCTCATCATGAGAGTGATCCAGGATCATCGAGGCTGCACCATGTACTTGCAGAAGTCAGGTAAGCAGGCAGTACCTTCTTAGGAAGACTTAATCTAAAATAAATTTAAACATTTATAATACAGTACTCTTGAAGGATTAACCCAACTGCTTGTTAATTGTTAAACTCCAACCACCTGTAAAATCTCAACAAGCTTGAGCATCCATGGTCCTGGCTGGTCTCTGCCACCCTAACACATCACACCACAAAGAAGGGGCAAGATGTCCAACAGCCAGTGACAGTGTCCGAGGTGAGGTCGCACTTCCCAAAACAAACCTCACTCTACATGGAGGTGAGGGGAGAATGTAACAACTTACTTACTTTACGTAGTTCCAAGCAGTTAGTAGTCTGAACTCTAAATAAGCAACTAAGGATTAGTTTTCCAAATGTATTCTATTAGTTATTTATTGATGTGTAACAACTTATCCCAAAGCTGAGAAGTCAGAAACAATAATGAATGTGTACAGTTTCACACAGAGTTTCTGCGGGTCAGAAAGTTGGGAACATCTGAGCTTAGCAGTTCTGACTCGGGGTCTCCAATACAGTGCCTGTAAACCTTGTCACCAAGACCAAGGAATCTGTTTCCAAGATGGCGCCCACATATAGCTACTGCCTGGAGGCCTCAGTTCCTCTCATGGGGAAGCTTACATATCCACACAAGATGGCTGGTGGCTTTTTCCAGAGGGAGGAACCCAAGAGCAAGGAAGGCAGAACCTTCATCTCTGGTAGCCTCACCTCAGAAGTCATATGCTCTGACTTCAGTAGTCTGTGTGGGACAAGACCACCTTGAGATGTGACTACAAAGGACTGAGAATCACAGGAGCCACTTTCTCCCACTTGTATTAGATTCTTTGCCCAGTACCTTAAAGCCAGGTACAGTAGTTGTTTAAATGCAGTTAATGGAAAATGAATGAACAAACAGGGTGAAATGGAGGGATATTAAAACACCGAAATGTACCCACCAGTACAGAGTCCCAATAACTAAGGAAACTCACATAGGAATATTATTAAATTTTTCTCAGAACCCTAAAAGTAATTTCTTCCCCCAACCTGTCTCTTATATTTGGCAGTGTGTTTTGGCTAAAATCCATCTTCTAATGGTGTCAGGTAAACTACTGCCTAACTAATCTTTTTTTAGAATCCCAGACTGTGTAAACTTTAGAGCTTCCTGAATGGTGTCTGAGAGTCCTCTGGCGTTCTGTCCTTTCTCAACTGCCTTCACTCTGACTCCTGTAGCTGCTCATTCTATTGATTTTTCAGTTCTAAATCCACATTAAATAAACCCAGTTTTGAAAACTGCAAACATGACACGTACTTCACTACTTTCAGCAACTGGGTCAACTAGAAAGGGAGAAAAACTGACTCTGTCCAATGTCTGCATTTGTCCAAGGTGGCTCATATGGTAAGTCCACACTTTCCAAACTCCATCCCCTTACCTCTCCTTCTCTTTACCAGCATTCTTCTTTTCTGACAGAGGTCTAAAGACGGGGTCACTGCTGAGACTTCTCAGGCTCAAGAGCTTATGAGTTAGACTTCTCCTCCCTGGGTTATACTATTGCACAGTTTATAAACTATTATCAGAATACTGGTCACGGTGGCTAGGAAGGGTGAAGGGAGGGATAATAAGGAGGGCTGGACAATGGTTAGCAAAATGAGTTCCACAGGAGGAATGTTCCACAGCACCACAGGGGAGCTATAGTTCACAATAACCTAGTACATATTAAAAAAAACAACAACAATTTAAGAGAGGAGTTTGAAATTGCCCAACACAAAGACATGACAAGTGTTTAAGGAGATGAAAATGCTAATTACCTTGCTTTGATCATCACACATTCTGTTCATATATCAAATTATTCACTGTACCCTATAAATATGTACAATTATGCATCAGTTAATACATAAGAAATGAATTTTTTTAAAGTGCTACCACTGATTTACAGACCTACAATATGCAAGAAAATAATTATCCTTGGCTTGTGTTTTTGCAACAATCCAGTGACACTGTGATCATTATGAATATGACTTGTCCACAGAGGAGGTAACTTGAAGACCTAAGGCTATTTAACTGTGGAATTGGGACTAGAACCAGGGATGTTTGTCAATTGTCTCCATGCTGTTTCTCAGGGATGACACTGAACATACTAAACAGTTGTCACTGACCAATTTGCATGGCCACTGTAATGTCCCTGGAGCCTCCTGTGCCCCTCAATAATGAGTAATATTTCTTCAGGTGATGAATTGCTCAGGCATCCTAATGGGATGTGGGGCACTTGATGGACTCAGGGAAGGACTATTTACCAAATAAGGTGGAGGGATTTGATATAACATTAGTAACATTAATACCTGGTAGCTACTAGTTGAAGAACATGCCTGCTCCTTCCATATCATCAGGCATCAGACACTCTTAAAGTGATCAGTATCATGAGGCTCCATTGTCCCCACGAGAAGAACATGGTCCAAGAGAATGGCAACAAGGCCTGCTTTATCTATGTTGTGGGGCAGTCAATGGCATTCTTTATCATCTGCAAAGGTCTAACACACTCTCTCCAGCTCCTGTGGTCAAGAGCCTTCAGAAGAGGCCTCTCTCTTCTGAGTACTCATTGCTAGTGCAAATGGTGAGCTCCTTGTGGATGGCAGCCCCTCCCCAGGCAGGGCACTATGCTCAGCCAACAGCAGACCCTGCAAAACACAGAACAGACTGTTACTGCCCACTGGCTGAGGTAGTGCGGCTCACCATCATGACCACCCAAACCATATGACAGGGCCACAGAGCTCATCACTACAAACTCAGAGGCCCCGGTGAGGGATGGCAAGATATCTATTTTCCTTATTTCAAAAAACATGACCAAAGCAGTGCATTTATTTGTACTGAGGCTATGCTTGATAATTATAACACACATTTTTCATGTTTTTGGACACAATTAAAAAGTCTCAAACCTGGAACTTTTGACAGTAGGAGAAAGTAAATTTATCTTCAATAAATACCATTTATTTGGAAAGGGGAGAAACTTTAAGAGTATAGAATTCAAGCAGAGAGGGGAAAGAAGTTAATATGCGCTGAAAACTTTGGTTTTTGAATTTTGTACCAGTTTCTTCCAAAAGCTGATCTAGGAATGTGTCATGACTTGATCCTTTACCCACTGGATAATTATGACATGGTGGATTACTGTCTGGCATCTTTGTTTTGGATGCCTGCAGTCAGCCAGCATGCCTGGCTCCTAGAAATCCACAGAGCATCTGTCAGTTGACTTTGCAGATAAGGGAACCCAGAGCAGCAGGACAGGTAGTGGGACTTCCTCAGTGAGTGAAGGAAGAGAAGACAGCTTTCCAACTCCCTCTCCAGAGAGAGTTGCCATACAGCAAAAGAGAAATGCCTGGGCAAATCCATTTGTAACTGCAGTCTAATAATGCTTAGCCCTGCCCCATGGGATAAGCCTAGAAAAAATTATGAGAGTAATTGCAAGGGTTCACATTAATGCCGACTTAATGACCCTCCTCCTCGGCACATCTGTCTTCTGGAGATGGATTAGTTGGATGGCATTAGATGGACGTGCTGTGTCGGTATTTCATATAAGTCTTGTGACCTTGGGAAAGTCCCCTCCATTCTATTCTTCAGTTTTACTGTCTATTGGAAGGAGGATATAATATAGAAAAACTTTGCAACAATACTTCTTGTAATAAAGACAACTGAGAAATATTGTGAGAAGTAGAGAGAGATGACACTCCAGATCCCCAGGCTCTCCTTGCTCATGCTCTCTGCATCTGGTTGATGAAATGACAGCCATCAACAAGGAGATGCCTGAGATCATGACTCTACATCCTGGAAGAACCAGACAGACAAAGGACCCTGAATTATCCGCATCCACATTTAGGTCGACATGGCCATTTGCCACCAGGTGGCACCAAGACAAGCTGGGACCAGGACAGATTTGGAAGAGCAGCCTTGGTTCTTGGAATTCTTGGACAGCTAGGTAAGCTGGCTTGCCAGGTCGTTTAAATAATGTGATTGAATTTATTGGACATCCCTATGTCATAAAGTTGTCTTAAAGATTAAACAAGATAGTCCATACAAAGACTTTAGCACATAGTTAAGTGTACCATAAATGTTAACGTTATTACCATGGGAAAACAGAAGACAAACACGTTTATCTTATAGATTTTTATTGTGATTTCGGAGTGGGTTTCAAAATATGCAGAACATTTTAGATGAAATACATTAGACATTTGAATATTCTTGTTTTAAGCTGATAGCCTTTAACGCTTATAGAAAAATATAACATTTATCAATATTTCAAGTCACTCAACTACTTAAAGGTATATTTTCACCTACGTCTCCAAATGAAGCCCTCGATGGTAGATGTTATTCCACAGGTGTGCGGGTTTCTGTTATGGATCAACATGATGATTGGCAAGACTTGATCTGTTTTAAATATCTAAGGTCGGAATTCATGTTCATTTCCCTGGGTTCTGTGCTCTATTTTTCCCCTCATCCTCAGAAACATTTATTTTTTTTATTTTTATTTTTTTCCTTAAATTCTTTTATTGGTACATTTTAGGTATACAATATGTTTACATTTCTCATTGGGAAGTCGTACCTTTACATGATGCATCTTGGTTCTTATTTTTTCCCCATTCCCTGTCTTCCCTTCACGCCTTCCACCCTTCCCTATTTACAAAGACTTTGTTTCCATTTTTTTCCTTTTCTCATAATTTTTCCTTTGCCTTCTTCCCTTTCCCCTTCCCCTCCCACTTCCCCTACCTCTTTGGACCTTTTCTTCCTATTTCAAATTATCAATTATTCGTTTTAATCATTTTAATCCTTATTTACACTTTCAGTTTCTCACACTAGAAAAACTATTCCGTATTTACACACGTGTGTCCTATTTATTTCACTTAAGAGTATGGCCTCAATGTGCATCCATTTAGCAATAAATGTCTCTAGTTTCTCATTCTTTATGGCTGAGTAGTACTCCATTTTATAAAAAAACCTCATCTTCTTTATCCAGCTTCCAGCTGATGGACACTTGGGCTGTTTCCAAGCTTTAGCTATTACAAACTGTGCCGCTATAAATATGGGTGCACATATATTCGTTGTGGTATGATTCTTTTAATTCTTTTGGGAAGATACCCAGCAGGGGAATAGCTGGGTCAAATGGGACCTCTAGCCCTAGAGGTATCTCCATACTGATTTCCACAGTGGTTGCACCAGTCTGCACTCCCACCAACAATGGAGAAGGGTTCCTTTCTCCCCACACCTCTGCCAGCATTTGTTATTGGTTGACTTCATGATAGCAGCCATTCTTCTCAGAAACATTTTAAGGAAAAATGCTGATGCTCTGCAGAGGTCCTGTGGCAGCTCACTCTGATGTAGAGGAACCAAGAGGAGACTCAATCAGATTTCTCATTTTCATTAGCCTCTCACTCTGAAACACATGGATTTCTTTTATTTTTTCCTTTAAATTATCTGTCCATCTATCTATCTACTTATGTGTCAATCATCTACCTAATGGCCCTGAGGATTGAACCCAGGGCATTTGCACTGAGCTACATCTTCAGCCCTTTCTTTAAAATTTTGAGACAAGGTCCCACTAAGTTGTCTAGACTTGGTTTAAATTCGAGATCCTCCTGTCTCAGCCTCCCAGAGTGCTGGGATTACAGGTGTGCATCGCCACACCCAGCTTGTTCTTTTTCTTTTAAATGACAACATATCAACTTGTTTATATGAAGTAGAACTGTATTTTTTGCTTCTGCATAAATTATGTCCTTAACTCATACTCTAATATGCTCTGATATCTTTATGAAAGTGCATTCAAACATGCTGTGTCATCTTGTCTTTTTATGTGAGTCCTGCTTAAGTGCTTGCACACATACATATAAGCATGTACATGTATATATAATGATAAATTTTTAAAATTATATACCACAAAAAAGGTTTGTTAGTGTGCATCTTTATAAATTATTGGCCAATAAGAATTTTATTTCTGACTCCCAGGAAACTGAGCCAAATTTAATTTTGGATGACAGAAACAATTCATCTATGTTCCTGGTATACAGTCTCATTTTTATTGTAATTATCTTCTGATATATTGTCTAAAACAATGAACATGTTTATCTTTTACATGTACTGTTGTATTTGCTTTGGAAGGAAATGTAGTCTCTCTGTTTGGGTAACACTGTTCTTTCTTGACTTTTTCTAAGCCAACTGGGACCTTGGAATCCTAGTGGGGATTTTCTCTTCTCAGCACACAATTAGAAGTCCTGGTGACAGCCCCTCTCACAGATCCTAGGAGCAACGTGACAGCTATAAAACAGTGTGCGTCCCTTTCATCCTCCGGGGGAACTGAGGCCCTCCCTGGACAGCAGTGAGCCAGATCCCTTCCCCTGGCCTGGGTGACAGCTGAACCACGCAGACTTATACACGTTCATAGAGGTGTTGCTAACTCTTTTCTTTTGTTTTTTTCTTCTTTGCATCTTTTAAAATGCAAAAAGGGCTTTTGGAAATGTCTTCCATATGCTGTCCTATTTCCCCCTTGGATTTGGCTTCTCTGCTCTATTTACTACCGAAGGAAAAAAGAAGAAGGAAGGCGAGGAGAAAGAGGAGAGGGGAGGGAGGAAGTTGCTTACAGTGACTCTGCCAAAAAGTATTTGGTTTATCAACAGTAGCAGACTTGTAACAGGCTGCTCTCTGGCCTTCTGTCTGTTTTGAGACCCTCAAAATGAAGAAAGTCAACACTGGGATTAAATAAACACCCAGGATGTGACTGTCAGCTTGAGGTGTTAACAGGAATGGTTTACAAAAAGCTTGGTTAAATATAGAAAGGACAGTTGCATTCCAGGTAACTCAAGATTTGAACAGCCAATCTGACATGAATGAAAGCAATCTATTTGGGCCATTTTCACCGCTATATAATATATTATACCTATTTAAAGATCTGTAATTTTCCCTCCTTAAGTATTTCTCGGCTAGAACAAAAAACACTTCCGCTAGCCTAATTCATGCTGTTATTATCAAAATATGTATCCTTTCCTTTTATTTTCCCCACTAAAACAAATAAATTCTTAGCTATTTTTATATCCTAATATTGAGAAAAAACAAACAATAAGTGCTACACTATGATTTAATGGTCTATGGTCAGAATCTACGACTTGATATTGAGTGTTTGGGGTCTTACTCTTGGCACTATTATTAAAGTCCATTTTCCCCTTTTCTTCTCTATAGGGCAGGGCCTGGAGTTCTTTGGGGCTCTCGTGTGCTGACCTTTGGCATCTGCATGTATCTGCAGGCATCCTGGGGCATCCTGGGGCATCCACCCACCCCACAAGGCCTAAAACACACCCTGGCTCTAGGGTTAGCTCTCAGTAATTTTAGAATATGCTTGGCTAACTGCTCTGATCTCACTGTTACAAATAAACCTTGCAGTGCCTGGTTTCGTCCAGGTTTGAATTTCACTGTGGCCTGAAGAGTAGGAAGATGAATTATTTGATGGCAGGGAGAAATAAGAGACTCTGTATTGGGGCGCTTTGCAAATCAATTCTCCACCTTCCAAAGGTGCTGCTTCCTGCATAAGATATGTTGCTTTACAAGGATTTGGGCAGCATCTGTGCTGGTCGTGTCAGGGGCCAAGGTGCATGCAGATGCAGTATCACCGAGCAGTGTAATCTGAGTGTGTGTGAAAAATAACTACAGAGGGCACGTGGTAGGCTGGAGGGAACCCTCTGCATAGGCCTGTCGGCACCTCAAGGGAGCACGTTACCTCATCCCCCTCGCTGATTCCTATCTGCACTCGGTAACTTCATGGAGCTAACCAGCCAGGGCATGTTGGTGGCGGCTGTGCTGTAATGAGAGCTCAGGCCTTTCCCAGGGAAAAGTACGTCCATTGGCGGGATGGGGCGGGACCTACTGGTGGAAATGTGCCAAAAGGTGATCTTAACAGCTGGTGGCTGGGTTAAGCTCCTCTTTTCTCTACTTCTCTATCTCCAGGGGGTAGCAAGGAGGAAACCAAGTAAAGGCTGCAAGATAGAAATGATCAAATCACTACCCAGGAAGAGTACATTATTTCCACCACTGGGCAATGGTAATTCTATCCCTGTACCCTTTGGGCTATTTCACAGATATTGGTTGGTGAGTTCGTAGACAAGGTCCATTCATTTGCTCTCCACCAAGTATCCACTGCTCTGCCCCAGTCTGGTACCTCTTCCACTATGTTCCTAGGGATTCTGTTATGCACACGGGGTGCACTGCATAGGTGCTAGATGTAGGGTCCAATGAGAGAGTCTGGGAAAGGAACTGCTGATTCTGTGGGACATTGAGCTCCATGACAGGCACATTGGATGGTCTCCGGTGCAGAGGGACTTGAAGCTTTGTGGGTGCTGTGTGGCACGGCTGCCATGAAGGACTGGTACTTCTCATGGGGGCGTATCTGAAAGCCATGGGATACCCAGTCTCAGAGGGATGCAGTCAACAAGAACAAGGCTCTCCTTTGACAGATGAAGAAACAGAGTTAGAGGGAGGGGCTGCAGTTCATCCTCAGGGCTGGAGCAGAGAGGAGACAGAGTGAGGCCTGCACTCTGGGCTGTTGAGCCATCTAAATTGTGCAAGGCTGCATCCAACTACCTCCGCTGTGGCCCAAAAAGCTCATGAGTTTACACTTTAGGAAAAAGACATAGAATTGGGGGAAACAAATGGATACAATGGTATCCAGTTATCTGTGGGGGATACAACCAAAGATGTAGAGTATTGGCTAGAAACCAGGGTAAGTACCAAAGCCCACGTCAGGCTTGAGGGAAGCACTCGGCAGACCACCTTGGCATTTTCAGATTGCCAGGGTCACCACTCTCGTGCTGTGGGGGAATCACTGAGGGCAATAAGGGTTACCTGGAAACAAGCACAGGGGCACCTCACAGTTGATCTGGTAACTGAGACGTCCCCTAGGTGAGGAGCGGGCAGCCTTGGACCATCCAGTGTAGAAATGCTGCACAAAGGGGTGATCCAAGGATGGTGCAAGGCTTTAATCATGCTACTTCATGTGGTAGAAAACTTAAAGTTTACAAACATTTTGTTTCTGGAATTTCCCATTAAATATTTTTAGATCCTGCATAATTGAAACTTGGAAATAAGGGAGGGATTATGGCAATTATTTAGAGGGTGATAAGGCTCAAATAAAAAAGAAAGAGTAGGTAGGGACAGGCAGGGCTTTAATTCCACTCCATCATTTTCTAGCTGGATGACTCAGACAACTTCCTAGGGCTCACTTAGCTTTAGCTTCTTTATTCTTACAGGAAGGAGGCTTATTATCCTAAACCTATATCCCAGGGCCGAGAACACTGTCGGGCACACAATGAGCACCTATAAGTAATAGTTATTGTTGTTTATTGTTTTCTAGGTAGAGTGGTCAGGTAGCCATGGCTCTTTTTGACCAGGCAAAAGAAGCAACGGGGGCAAAGGCCCCGAGGCAGGTATAGGGCTGTGTGTCTAGGGAACAGGAGAAGGCCACAGTGGTGAGAGAACATTGAGAAGACTCTGTGTAGTACAAAGCAGCGTCAGAGGGACTCAGGGGTCCAGATCTTTAGGACACGGAGACTCTGGTCAGAAGTTGACTTTTACTCTATGCGGACTACAGAGTCACTTGTGGGCATATTAGTCAGCTACTGCCAAAACACTGCTTCATAACAAACAACACTTAAAAATCCTAATAGTTCATGAACACAAATATTCATTTTTCCCACTTATTGGTCTAGGTATTGGTTGAAGTTTAGCTGATATTGACCGAGTTTGATTGAATTTGCCTCCAACATGTAAGTCATATTTAAAGAAGACAAGCCAAGTCATATGAGCACATCTCAAATTTCTACTTGATTTGTGTTGGCTAATATCCCACAAGCAAAAGAAAATAACAAGAACAAGGCCAAAAGTCCAGGAGCAAGAAAATACACTCCCGACTCGGAGGCCATGGCGATATTTAGTGTGGCCACAGTGGCACTTGGCAGAACTGGAGAGCACACACTATCTATGATCCCCAGGAGACTGGGTGTGAATTCACCAGGAATTGGTGTTTCGGACTCATCTTGACCCCTAGTTTGAACCCAACCAGGTCACCTTTCTGCTGGGCCCTGTGTTGCTGAGCAGCCAAACTACCCATACATTATCTGCCGAGAAAGATGCTCTGGACACATCCCTTGCTGATTTGGGTCACTTCCTGTCTCTGGATTTTCACAGCCAGCCCTTCTCTAATGCCACCTGCGTGTGCAGACATACTTTGGGCCTTCCCAGCAGCCTCCTCAGGCCTGGGGCAGAGTTAGGCTCACAGTGGCTCGAGGCAAGGCTGGGAGGAGCAGAAGGAGGAGGGTTTGCTTCCCTTGGCACGTTTCTGGCACATGTACACTCCTCATAGGTAAATATGCTTTTCCAAACTGATGATCCATCCCCACCACTGCATTGTATCTGTATTCCAGCCAGCTCCCCACCCTTAACTCTGGTCTTGGAACCATTTCAGGAGGAAAGCAAAGAGAGGAGGAGAGATATATGGGGGGGGGTGGTAGTGAAGGGTGGGTGTCTATGAAAATTTATGTGCTGAAAAACAGCTGTAAAATGTTTAATGTTTCAATGAACGTTTTATGTTTACAATAAAAAATCCTCAAGCCAAGAAGGGCTTTAAAACATATTATTTCCAGAGCCAAGGAAAAGAAGCAAAGAAAAAAGATTGACACAGAGCCCCCTCTACAAAGTGACCCCCAAACACGAAACAATAAAAGGAGGCCCCTCCCCGCGGTGTGTTCTAGTACTGAGCTCAGTGGCGAGAGGGAAGGGAATACCTGTCATGTCACAAGAAGACACTGGCAACGAGAATGAAAACTATGCTTCCTTTTTGCAAAGTCACGTAAGCATGGTGGGAAGCCTTGGACCTGTAGGCTTTGCAGGAGAAGTGGGGGAAACGGGAAGATGCCCAGCTCTGCCAACAGCCTGATGGAAGATTTGATGTGATCAGGCAGTCGCCCAGCAGGAAGCACCCATCAAGGGCTCTGCTGTGTTCTCCCAGGAAGGAGGCTGGCGGAAGGGCCTCGGCTTTGACAGACGGTCTCGGGTTCAAATTGAAACTCCATTTCAAAGCCCAGTTTCTCTGACAATCAAATGTACATAGGACAAACACTGGCTGCCTGAGCCAAGTGGAGTATGGGGGCCCAATGCGGCAGGAGACAGCGGCTGCTGATGCTCGGAGGCATTTGTGGGTTTTGCTCTTCTTTGCTTAAGTGATATTTTAGTCAAGTCACCTTGGGGGTTTCAGGCCGAGAAGCCAGCTTTTCTTTTATCTCCTTTGTAATTAACATCTTCCACGTTGTTTCAGGAAGAAGAAATGCAGTGTGGCCCACAGGTCCTTTCTAACCTGCTCCATTCTTGCCTCTTGAGCGTGCAACCTTCATGCAACTATTCAAAATGAACCAAGTAAAAAACCCCGGAAATTACGTGCAGCTTCTCAGACACACTCTGCAGCTTTGGAACCCAAGTTTCGTTCCTTCTGCTTACTGAGAACTTTTCCATGCCTTCCCTTCTTTCAACAAGCTCCTGATTAGCCCTCAAAACCCAGTTCAAGCAGCACCTTCCCAGATCTCAGCTGTGTGGGATGCTGCTCTCTGGCTCTGATGGCACAGACTGCTCTTGTGTGCTCCAGTGCTGATCACACCCCTCAGAGGCATCTCCTGCATTTCTAACTTCTCTAAATAATGCTTCGTGAAGGTAGGTACCGAATCTTCCATGTCTTATAAGTCCTGTAGGTGGAACATGGCATGCTATGGGGCAGATCCCCAGGAAATCTTGTTGGTGGATGAATGAATGAATGAATGAATGAATGAAGACATGAATGGCAGAGAGCACCACCTCCTCTCCGTGATGATGGATGATAGACTGCTGGCCTCGAGAGGCAAACAGGGCCTCTGGGCCTCTTCTCAGCCCATGACTCACTTCACTCCCTGGGAGATGTGACCGCTTGCTCTCCTGTGCAGCAACAGTGGCCCTGGTTTGCTGGCCTGGGAACCAACAGGAAGCCCAGAGCGACTGGCATGCTGCTCAGTGAGGGAGCCTTCAGACTGCTGCAGCCTGCAGAGAGCCAGGCCAGGTCCTCCTCCAGGGCAGAGGTGGGCATTTCCTCCGGTGGCTGATGAGGGCACTTCCTGTCCACAAATCTGAAGCCCAGCTCCCTGGGGGAGGTAGGGTATGGACTGAAAGGTGAGGAGCCCAAGGCCAGGAGGACACCTGCTCTCCTCCAGGCTGCTGCCTCTGTTTGGGAGGTCCAGGAAGTGGCCATGGTCTCAACGGGACACTGCCCAAAGTCCCTGGCTCTTACCATGACAGTCACTGGACAGTTGCAAGTGAATCCCCATAAAGCTTCACAGGCACAACAGTGCCAGAGACATGAAGGATGGAAATGCATACAGTGGACAGGAGTGAAAACAAAACCGTGTCACGATGCTCGTGTGAACTGAAAGCACACAGTGGGTGCTGTGACCCTGCAGACATCAACAGTTTGCCCATGATGAGTCACCACCACTGCCAGCGTGAAGCTGAGAGAGAAAGAGCCTGTCCGAGGGAGTTTCCTCTTGGTGTCCCGGGACTGCTGTCCTTTCCACCCAGCAGACACGCCTTCACAGGAACAGTGGAAAGGGAACAACTACAGAGCACCTACTGTATGCCAGAGGCTTGGTTGAGACGGGTGGTACAGCTTCCACTGGGTGTGAAAAATGACTGGCACAGGGACTGACTAGACCTCCAGTTGCCCATGGGGACCAGAAACCAGAGCGCTTCCTCCAGCAAGGTGAGCCACAGCTCACAGCCTTTGCAGTCTCTTGTCCTGCCATGTGTCCCCAGAGGGCACAGCTACAGGTCCCAGAGGCCACCTGAGTCCAAGATTTCCCCCCTCCCTGTGGCCCATAAAGTATTTTGATCATGCACCACTAGCTGTAAAAATAAATGTCTTTACCGCTGTGTCAGTCAGTTTTCTAGGACTATAACAAATACCCAAGAGAGTCAGCTCAGGGAGAAAAGGTGTACTGTGGCTCATGGTTTTAGCGACTGTGGGCAGTGGTCACTCAGCCCCCTGATTTCAGGCCTGTGGGCACATCACACCAAGAGCAACAGGTAAAACAAAACCACTCGCCTCAGGCTGGGAAGTGGAAAAGACAGAAGGGGCTGTGGTCCCAATAACCTCATCAGACCAGAAGCTGTCCCTTAGGGTCCACCTTTTAAAGGTCCCACCACCTCCTAATAGCATCGTGGGGTGGAAACCAAGCCTTGAACACAGGGGCACTGGAAGGAAAGGGGCAAAGGGGAAGGGGAAGTGGGAGGGGTAGGGGAAAGGGAAGAAGGGAATGGAATTAATATGAGAAAATGGAAAAATAGGAACAGTGTCTATGTAAATAGGGAGGGATGGGGGGGTTGAAGGGAGGGCAGGGGAAGTGGAAAAATCAGAACCAAGAGACATAATGTAAAGGTGCAAATTTCCAACGATGAATGTCATCATACTGTACACCTAAAATGTACCAATAAACTTAATAAAAAAATACATGGGCATTGGAGACATGTATCCAAACCCTAAAATCCTCAACACTTGTACATTTAGTTATCTATAAATGATATATATATATATATATACAACTGCATGTAATATTACAAAACATTCAAAGAAATGAGAACTAAAGTAGGTTGAAATGAAAGAGAAATGTACATAGAAGTTGTCATTTCCTTCCCATATCCTAGGGCAGGGGACACAGGGTTGCCAGATTAAAAAGAAAAAAAAATATATATATATATATGTATATATATATAAACTACCTAATTAAATGTAAGACATATCTTTGCTTAAAAAAATTCAGTGTTTACCTGAAATTCAAAACTACATGGGCAACACTCTTAAGGTGTCTCCAGATGCTTTCTGTTAAAGGACCACAGTTAATACTCTAGGTCAGTGGTGGCAAAGCTGTGGTACATGTGCCATGGTGGGCTGTTTGTATCATTCAAAGTTCTAAAAGGTTTGCCATCACTGCTCTAGGCTTTGCAGGATGCATGTCTGTGCAGCAATAACTCTATTCTCCTAAACAGTTCCTAAACATGAGCCTGGGTGTGTTTCAATAAAACTTTATTTATATAAACAACTGGTGGGCCACAATAGTGGTATGGTGAGGGGTCGCCAAGGGTGTGTTGTATTTAGGAGGCCCTGGGCCTATAAGAGACAGGGCCTATATTTGCACAGTTCTACAATAACATAACATAGAAAAATAAACTCTTTGTGTTTTCTATAGGATTGGTAGTGGGGGCTCGTGAGTAAACAAAAAATAGTAATGACAACTCCTTTCGTAACAGGGCGCTGCAAGGAGTAAAAGCGGGAATATATCTAAGAGACACAGAAGCATGCACACAAACCACAGCAACCAAGATACCAGCTCTGGTGGACCTGCATTCTGTGTGTCAAATTAAATGCTTCCCCTGCCTCAATTACGAGCAATTCAATCGGCCAACTGGCAGCCATAACAACGCATTAACCTTTTTGCCAAATCAATTCTACCAAGTCCCCTTCCAGCACTAAGAGAAATATAATGGCACCCCCAAGCCTGGGAGGAGGGGCACGCTCTCCCCACTGCACTCTGCGGAGTCTCCGTCTTCACCTTCCACAGGCCAGGGCCCTTCTCCGAAGCAGAGGCCCCAGGGGCCTGTTTCTGAGCCATCTCCTTCCTCTCTCCAGTCTCCCCGTGCAGGTCCAAGCCCAGGGATGCTGCCAACCACTGCTAACGGCGTGTCAGCATCTGCTCTGTTCAGGATGAAGCTGCGGGACTGAACCTTCAGGAGGCCCCAGCATGGGTAATTTCACATGGACCCGAAGGGGCAGAGCCAACTTCCTGAGTCATGCTGGGGCTGGTGCTGGGAGCACGCCTGAAGCCCCCAGCCCTTCCTGGATACTGCTTCTTCACTTCAGGCTGATGGTGTCCGGGCTTGTTTCTAAGAAGCAGAGTTCTCCGAAGATGAAGCAGTGTTTTAATTCAGCAGCCCTGGCCAGCACAGAGGGCAGGTGCAGGGAGAGGCAGGAAGGGGAGAGGGGAAAGAGGCCCTGGTGGGGTCAGGCAGGTGGAAGAAGGTGGCAGTGGCGTGGAGCACACTTCAAGGTTTGCCTCCTGAGGCACTGTTGAGATAATCCGGGGACAGTGAGCTTTCTGAGGGGTGTGTGTGTGTTTGTGTGTTTGTACAAATGCACGATTCCTCTGTGTAGTCTGCCCTCGGCTATTCAAAAACACACTTCCTGCTTCTTGTTCTGTAACAAGAATCTCTTCGTACCCAGCCTAGCCCTCTGCCAGCTGTTTACTGTCATCTGACTCAATTCTGCCATCCTTTCTCAGAACAGACAGGAGCCAAGAACTTCTGAAAGCAAGCAGCACCTTCCATACATTGAGCACACCTGTAATTGTTGGTTAAGTGTGATCCTGATGTCCACCAGAGGCAAGTGTTTAAGACACGGTCTGGGTACCAAAACCCTGCGTGTGACCATCTCATGCTAACTGAGTTAAGCCAATCTCCTTCTTTGAAACAATATGAGAATGGTGGTTCAAGATGAAGCATTCATTCAGCAAACACCTTTTAAACACGGCAATTAAGAATTCAGGGGTAAAGTGATAGCACTGGCTTTGGGGAGGCTATGGTGTGACTGGGAGGTCAACCAGGAAACAGAGGTTACTCCTGACCTGCTAAAAACATCCCACAGTTTTTCAGACATGCAGCACCCTGCCAAACCATGTTCTTCACTCAGAGGACAGAGGAAGGCCAGCCAACCCAGAAGCCATGACTGCTAGTTGTGGAATTCTGTCCCATCATCCTGTCTCCTGGAGGACAAGAGTAAATCAGTAGAAGAGAGATGGTATTTAGGAGACTCCAGCAATGAAAGCAAAGAAACAATGCCGTCCACAGGGGACAACTGGGGACAATTTTCTTCCTGGTCCTAAGGTCAGGGGCAGTGTTCCTCCACGGACAAGACTGGGCAGTCCTGTGTAACCAGTCATGGCCCCTGGCCACATTCACGTGGGTCAAATGGGCAGAGCCGCACCCGGCTAACTTCCCACTCAGCTCAGCTGGGAGAAGCAACTTGGACAGAGGCAATGAGGATGCTTCAAAAGAGAGCACCAAGCATAATCCAAAAAGGTGAAGGAGTGTTTGGGGACTAGACAAACTGGCAGTTGTTTTGAGCAAACATCCACTCATCCAGTAGACAGATTTGTATTATAATATGCCAATAGTTTCAAAGCACTACAAGTCTCATTATTTCAAAATCCTCTTCCCATCATGACATTTCATTGGCCACGGGAATCCTGATTTCCATTTGTAAAGGCCAGAGTCCTACAGAGAGTGAATCTTCACATTGCAAGTTATACATAAATACTGATTTTATGTCTAATTATTATAATAATGAGAAAGCAATCATGAGGATTACTCCATCTCACCCAGTGGCAAGAGCATGCCTCATAAATATAATACTAGGAAGAGGGAATTATCTATGCAGTGCCAGCAGCTTCTGGAGTCTGGAAATGACTGCAGTCTCCTCTCAGTGACAACCTGCCGAACTTTTATGAGTGAGAGGCACACAAGGGCTTAGAAATGTCACTTTTGCCTAATAGAACTGTTTTTCAGGAAGACAGAATCAGAACCTCTTAACTTTCTGGCAGTTGGCAGCTGCCACTTAGGAGGCCACCCGAGTTGCTTAAGGCCACACAAGCCAGCCTAGCTCTGACAGTGGAGCCACGTTAGTCAGGACTCACACAATCATGCTGGTGTCTTTCTCTAGGGATGGAGGATGTGGATTAAAACAATAAATACTGATAAAGGGAAATGGCTGACTGGGAGAGCATGGCATTCGGAAAGGACAGGTGAGGGAACAGTGACTCAGGGACAAGCCATCCAGGGTGGATTTCAGACCTTACAGGAAAACACAATGCATAAGTCCCTTCCAGATCAGAGCAGCTAAGAAGAAGGGTGTCACAAAGGATGGAAACACTATCCCTGACGCCTAGGCTTTTATACCGCTCCCTTCTTTCCATATAGGCCAGTATATGTAATTACTTCCAAGCCCCTTTCCATCACTCTGCAAGTCTGGTCTCTGCTCTGGCATGTGTTTTATGCTTTCTGTCCTTAGGCAGCGAGGAAATGTACAGGAGAAGCATGAAAACCATTGTGTACTGATGGATTTGAGTATGATCCCCTTGTTCAGTGTGAGACTGTGAGACACCAAAGATGTTGAGGAGAGACTAGAACTCATAGCAGGTTGTTTTAGTCAGATTTCCTGTCACTGAGACACATGTCCGATACCCACAATTTAAGGAGGAGAGGTTTAATTTAGCTCAGAGCTTCAGAAGATTCAGTTCATGGTCAGCTGGCTCCTGGGCAGAAACATCATGGCAGGAGGGTGTGGTAGAGCAAATCTGCTAATTTCACGGCAGCCAGGAGGCTGAGCAAGAGGACAGTGCCAGAGAGGAAGGAGTAAGGGACCAGATGTAGTAACCAAGACCATACCTCCATGGCCCACCCAGACACACTCAGAAGGGTGCTCTACTAATTTGCTAGGCGTTGCTTAATCCAATGAAGTTGACATATCAGGATTAACAGTCCCTACAGGTATTATGGTGGCCCAGGAAAACAGGATGACTCCACAAGGCAACTGTCTATGCTCTCCATGAGCAGGGCAGCTCTAAGCCTGCAAACACCAACAGGGCTTGTGAAAACACAGGTGCTCAAACATCTGTCCAGATGAGGATAAAACCCATTGCTCAGAGCTGACATGTGAATGAGCCCTAGAGTCAAAGTACATCCAAACAAGCGATGGCCTGTGCATAACATCATCACATACACAGATGACAAACTCATGCATCCCTTAACCATGAGGCTACATTCAGAATAATGTCCCCTTCGGTGATTTTGTTGTGCAGAGTGTAGAGTGTACTCCTAAGCCTGTAGGCTCTGAAATGCATCCTTGTCCCTGAGCCACTGTATTCTCTCACCTGTCCTTTCCAAACATAAACTAAGTCAGCTACAGTGTTACTGTACCATATAATTTAATGGGATTGCCATTGCAAATGTAGTCCATCATTGACCAAATATTGTTCAGGGCTTAACTCTCTCTATAAAACATATTTATATACATACTATATATGTAATATTTATCACATATATCATAATACTTATTGACTATGTTGGTCTCCAGTTTGCGTGCAGCAGATATTGAGAATTTCTCTCAGTTCATAGTAATATAAATATAAATAGGAGTTTCAAGAGCTGCTGCAGTCAAGCTAGGGACTGAGAGGAGCCAATGTGTTCTTCTCGTCAAAAGTCGTGAATGTTGCAGTCCAGCAGCCAGCAGGCTCACACATGTGAAGGCAGGAAAATGTTGAGGATACTTGAGGAATTCAGCCAGGAGGAAGCAGCTTTTCTGCTTGATTCAGGCTTTCAGCTTATTAGATAACATCCATCCCCATTAGGAAGGGCAATCTGCTTTACTCAGGCTATCAATTTAAATGGTAACTTCCTCTGCAACAAATATCTGGGTATCCTGTGACCCAATCAAGTTGGCATCTAAAAGTGGCCAATATGGCCCCACTTACAAAAAAACACACTCTGCCCTCAAGCTCCACAAGGTCATATGCCCCAAACAGCGCACATCTCCATCCACTAGAAATGTCAATCAGCAGTCCCTAAGATGAAGGATGCAAAGGTAAATAGGTACATTAGCACGACAAATATTTATGAAATTTGCATTAGGAACATCATGGGAAAGGTATTATGGGCAAACTATGTATGAAAATACTGAAGATAAATTCAGCACATTTTATAATACAGCTAAAATTACATTCTCAAGACTCACGTGGTGGGAAAAAAATATTCCCTTCTCGGTTTTCTTGGAATCTTTGTACTCATAAAAAACAAGAGTCTCCTTTTGATGCGTCTTTGTGGTTAATACCTAACATTCCCATTTAGAATCATGGGGAATCCTAAGTATATAACCAAAATTTAACACTACCATTTTGTGTATTTCTTGTCTTTGGAATAAGTCTACATTGAAATACTCGATACTTAAAGGAATCAGTGCTAGAAAGATTTCTAACCACTGTAGTGTTGGTATACATCTTTGAAGTCACACAGTCTATAAGAAGGTTTAGAAATTACTGGGCCAGTACCCAAAACCCTGGACCAGTTGACACCTCACTGTGAGCAGCCTGTCCCTTTGCCCCAAGCTCTAACCTGAACCCTGAACTCTAACCTGGGCACATCATGCCACTAAGTGAAGTGCCAGGCCCTACCTTTGATTAATATAGGTGACAAAATATTAGCCAGTGTCTAAGCAACCCGAAAAGAGAGAGCATTGCTGGGGCTTTTGCAGCCCACCCAAGCTGGGTTTACTTACAGAAACAGAGACAAGCAATTTCCTATCCATGATGGCAAAGAATCTCAACATTTCCTCAAATTAACAGCAAATATAGTGTGTTGAGTGCTACAGTGACATCACCACAAACTGCTCTGCAGTCGATCTGATACTGTGAGTCTGATATTGCTTTATTAATGATGATTATTTGGTATTCTGGAAGGAAAAAACCTAGTGATACAAAATGTGTAATCGCTGCCCAGTTTCTACATTGCCTCTAGCTGCTGAGTTTCCCAGGATTCTTAGTTTCTGTGGTTCCCCAACAACACAGACTGTACACATCCCATGAGAGAAGCCAAAGGAGATATTTGTTCTGTACTTTTTTTTCTAAGAAGTTTATTTCCCCTGGACTCACGTGAATGAATCCTAAGAAATTAAGGAGTCCCTGTGCCTCGCAAGACAACACAGGGATTAGAAGAAAATGCTGGAAGACAGAAGGAGGGGTAGATGGCAAGGAGGAGGGGAGGGCAAGCTGCATTCTCAGTTCCCAGTATCATCCTAACAAATACACTTTTTAGTACGAATGTAGTTGGACAATATATAAGCAGATGCTTAAAACCAAAACAAAAATTTACATTCTTGTCCACATAGTTTTATTCCAAGAATGCTAGGAATTCTTCAAAAATTTATTATAAGGAGTAAAAACAAGTAGCAAAGTTACCGTGCCATCTATTATATACAACAGCTAGAAGCAGCACCATGAGCAGCCATGTGGCTGGTGAAACACGAGGGAGAGGGCCAGAGGAAGGCAGGGCTGCTGCTGAGCTCTGTCTGACATTTCACTGGGTCTGCTCGGCCGAGAGCTTTGTTTAAATCTAAATGAAGTCCTGTGGGTCTGGGACCACAGTGGTTTCCCTATGGGGAAGAAGAACCACATGGCACACTCAGGAATCAGAACTGTGGATTCAAACCCTACCTCTGACTCCTAGCAGTTGAGTGACCTCCAGAAAAACCTTCACCTTCTGATTAGGGTCCTGCGGCTATTGCAGCAAAACACCACCATCTGGGTGCTCCAAACAGCACAGATTTGTTCTTTCACAGCAAAAAGACCAAAAGTCCAATCTTAAGGTGTGGGCAGAGCTGTATTTCCTCCAAAGGCTTTAGGGGAGTTTACATGCCCATATCTTTTGGGGGCCCCATCCAACCACTCTACCATCCCTAAGTTGTGCTTTCTCGTTTATGAAACAGAGACCATCACAGTCCCCACTGTACCCTGTTGGCAAGGCTAAATGAAATGATCCCACAGTTTCTGCTATTCTTGTGACCTCTGTGCTATGAGGAGGAAACTAGGAAACAGGAAGGCTTAAGTGGAGTTCTGAAGGTCCCACAGCATATTAGCAGTTGAATCTGGATGAAGCTGTCTGGAAATGGAAGATGATTTTGCCTCTTAGAACCACGGGATGTAAACGCTGGAAAAGACACTGGATCGAGTAGACCTGCAGTTGTCAAAACGCTTCTGGAGCCCACAGCTGCGTCTCCAAGACTCTTCCAGAGGCTCGCTGAGGTCCAAGCTCTTTTCACAATGATGCCAAGGTGCTATTTCACTTTCTTACTTCATTCTTTTACAACCAGACAGCTGAGATGGGATGCAGACGCAGAGGTGGGGTCTGGTTGGGTCCTAGAAAGCCAGGCCTTAAAGACTTGGGCAGAGAGCTGTCACAACCCCATTTTGCTCACTATTTGTATGAAAATATGGTTATTTTACATAAAAAGATTCTTCATGTCAACGCACAATGGCTTACCTCTAAATGAATTAAGAACTAAGTAATTTAAATTTTTCCACTTTAATTCCTCTTATGATAAATATTGATAGATGTGACCCACATAATCAAAAGCTCTTTGGGGTCCAGGAAAATGCAGAGGAGGACAGTTCTGAGAGTGGACAGCTGAGAAGTCAGCTGCTGCCAAAGGTGGATGTCCTTAGGACACACAAGCTCTCCATTGGCCCACTAGGGTGACATGGCAGAGCTGACCCCTGCTGCTCATGGGGTCCAGTATCAGTCCAGCATCCTCTCCATTTGGCACTGTAACCTGCCAGGACTCTCCATGGTTACTGAGACAAAATTGACTTAAACCAAAAAGAACGTATTAGAAAGAACCAAGAGAGTTTCCAGATTGAAGGGAATGTTCCTTGAGCTAGAGCAGTAGCCCCAGGGACTCCAGGATTGGAATCCAAGGCTTAGGGTTCATTTTCTTCCTTTCTCTGGTCTCCCTCATATCTGTATTAATGCAACAAGCACCTGTAAAACACCTACTATGTGTTGGTGCTCTTTGCTAGCTGCCTGGCCTCCAGAGATGCAAGGTGAAACAATGAAATGACACTGTTGCCCTTGAGGGTCTCTGACCAGAAAGAACTGGGAATGAGATACATCCCGAAAACTCTACTCACAAATAAAGCCTCATCAAACCATTTTCCCTGCTCCCCAGGAAAAAAAAAAAGTCTTCTTGCGGGTGCAGGAAATGGATGCACAATATTTATTCAGAGCTTACAGAGTGTGATTTTCAATCCCAAGGGCAATGAGATGATTTTGATGTAAACTGAGAAGAAATTGCATGGAAATACTTTCCCAGCTCCGGGGATTTTTGTCTTTCCAGCAAAGAATGTCACATGAGTGAGGTCTGCTTACCCTGGATCCCCAGACCAAGGGGCTTTGACCCACTCTGCTAGATAAAGAGAGGGACAGAACTTGGAAATGTATTATAATGGTGCTGTTCATAGTGGTACAGTAAACAAAAATGATCTGCCTTAACTTCTAGAAGAAGGACGAGTACTAATTAAGGAAGAAATGAATGGTTATTCTTAGATGTTGCTAAAAATTATGTCAATGAAAACGCTCATTTTCACAGAACACAGTGGAAGATCTAAGCTGCTAGTTAATCAAAGAGATAATATGACCCATTGACCACATTCGATCAACTGGGACTTTGTTCATTGCTGGTAACCAGAGCCCCTAGAAGAGGCCTCAGCTAGTGGCAGGCACTTGCTGAAGATTTAATTACAGATTACAAATGAAGGGGTGAGATCCAGACCCGGGGATGTGGCAGGAATTGGCCAGATTGTCACTGAAGCCATTTTCCTGTGTTTCGTGGATGGACTGAATTCATGCCCCAGGAATGAGGGTGAAGAAGATTCCCCCATGGTTCTGAGTGTCCTCTCCATCTCCTGCCTGGTCAGGACAGAGGGTGCCTTGGTGGAGCTGGGGGATGAATAGCAAAGCCACCAGGTAGATAAAGTCTAAGTCCAAAACTCAGCCATATGAGACTGTGTAGAGCCATAAATCTATATGATATTAAAGATTAAATGTATAATCACTGAAATTTGGGGGTCATCTGTTACATCAATCACTTATTCGATTGATACAAGAAGAAAAAGCAAGTTCTTTTTGACCTCACAGAGTGGGAAAACCAAGGAGCCACCTGCAGCAGGCTGACTCAGTGGCACCTCAGCAGGCCAGATTAGCACAGGGCCCGGTGCCTTGACCATGCTAGGGAGGGAGGGGCGGGGCGCAGAGAGGGCGAAGAGGGTGAGAGAGAAGCAAGAAAAGATGAAGCTGAAGCAGGAAGGAGAGGAATGTTGGTGACTGAGGTCCATTTGGAGTGACCAGCGTCCTGCCTTGGCCCTGTCTCCTGCCTCAGTCCTCAGTGGGGAATCACTGACCCCAGGGACAAGACATTGTGCTCAACAGAGCTGGGAGTTTGCAAAAGCTTCCCACATCATCGCATTACGTTAGTGCAGAGTGCACTGAGACTCTGGACTATTCTATCTCACTTCTTTCCCTGCTTGGGTATTCTCTCTCTCATCCAGTCCTCAGGCTCTTCCATGTTGCAGATGAGGGGACTGAGACCTAGAGGGTGGAGTACATTTGTTCACAGTCACATCTGGCAAGAAGTTGAGTGCCAGGTGCAAGACTGACCCCTACAGCTGCGATCGCCGCTTGCCACACACCCAAGTATGCTCTCCTGCACAGACAGGAAGCAGGCCTTGTGCTGGGGCTGTCCTCAGTCTCTTTGAGCCCCCACCAGGGCAGCGTGGATGTGATAATCCTCAAGGTGTGTGAAGGAAGATACGATACTGATTTTCCTTAACTCCTCAAAATGCCACCTTCTAGGGGAAAAATGGTTGGGTGATAAATTCACTTCATAATTTACATAAATAGCTCCATAATGGGCACAAGTAGCAAAGGGCAATCAGATACAGCTGGTTTCTGGGGACTGTGGGGAGACGAGTGAGGATCACCGATATAGGGTCTCCATTTGTTCCATTTGTGCGTCTATTTGTTCCATGTGTCACTCATTTGGACAGAATGTAGAGCCACTTTATGTGTGGGAAAAGAGAGAGCACATCTCTGGAACCCCTGCCGTGTGCCTGGAACTATGGGCATTTTCTCTCACCCCAATTCCTAGAGGAATTCTGTGACGATGCTATTGGTCAATCATCATTTCAGAAAAGCTTCAGAGAGGTTAAGCTCTTTCTCTGGTCATGCAGGAGTAAATGGCAGAATCAGGTTTCATGATACATGCTCTTTTTTTCTTTCCTATAGGGAAACATTTCTAAAATGAGTGGCTCAGACTGTCTCAAACTTACCACTTATGAATTTGAAGAAAAGAAAACACTTTTTTTTCCTCCTTGGAAAACACACTATCCATATAATAATAATAATAATAATCATATAATAATAATAATAATTGTTATCACTACACAGGAATTCACAAGTAAATGTAAATGGTATTGTGATAGTTTTAAAGCCTAAAGGGGGAAGGGAAGGAGAAATTTAGCATTGGGAAGAAAATATTCGTTGTTTTAATTATGGAAAAATACATTTTTCTGGATCACCAGAGAACATATAAATTAAGGATAACGTAGAAATGTAATGGTCTATAATATATTTATGACATTGCCAATGGTGAGACACAAATCAAGACCTTGTGCAGATTCTGCATGAAGAGATTTATATAAATATGAGTATCTTTAGTTGTGCTGTCAAGGCTGCCTCAATGTCCTGAATCCATTCAAAATGTTTACCTTTCATGGTCTTTTTTAACTTTGAGGAAGAGCCAACTGTCACAGCACACCAGATCCAATGAATAAGGCAGATGAAAACACATCCTAACATTTTTTATGAGCCTGCCTTTCCACTAAATGACACTTAGCAGTAGCATTCACTGTAGTTTTGATCACACCTTGTAAAGACACTCATGAAAGAGGACTTCCAGAACTGCTTCAGAAGGTGGCAAAAAATATGGGATAAGAGTGTCGTAAGCAAGGGAGAGTATTTTGAGAGGGAATAATGGCAATGTGTCTTTTACTACAATTAAACAAAAAATGTAAACAAACAGCATATTTTTTCATCAGCCCCTGAATATATCCACATGATCAGCAGTAACAGCCTCCATTGTATGGCTACTAACGTGCAGGAGGTGGCAAGAATAGATGCAAATGCTGAAAGGGAGGCCTCTGGCTGCACTCCTGGCAGGGTCCTGACAGTTGTGTGCCTTCAAGACAGAGCTGTGGGTTTCACTCCAGGGATGGGGAGGGACGCCCTTATCATCTGGTTAGGGCCAAATTCATTTCAGTGTAGCGTTGCTACTCCTGTTTCAGCAGATTCTCTCCCCAAGAAGCTATCAAATGTGCTTGTGGAGAAAGCCACTTGGACGCCGCGTGTGTAGCAGAGTTGGGAAACAGACTCTTTGGAAGAGACAAACAAGCAGAGGCCAGTGAGAATTTATAGCATAGCCCTAGCTTGTGGAATCATAAAACCTGAGTGTTTTCTTTTACAGAGTCACAGCCTCACATTTACTTCAAGGGTCAAGAATCTGAAACACTGGCAGACTTCCTAGGACAAAAACGGGGGTCAGAAATCCTCAACATCTGCCAGCATTTCTCAAAGACACTTTATGATATGAGATCCTGAGGTGGGATGCTGGGTTCCTAAGGACTTTTCCAGAACAATAGTGATACTTAAAAAAAAAAAAAGAAAAGAAAGGGGGGGAGCACATTGCGTATTTTGAAACAGACTGTGGTAAGAGTTTTTTTTGTAACAGATATGGCCACTGGCAATCAACATTTCTTGGGAGAAGAAAGAAAATAATTCAGGAAGAGCTATATACCTGTCCAGATTATTATTAAGATTCTCTCTGTCTCTCTCACACACACACATCATCTTCAAGTCTATCAGGCAAATCACAGTGGGCCTTAAGTCATACTTCTTGGGTCTGAAAGATGCATATCCATTTTGAAACCCTAACAATTTAAAATTAGGACAAAAGGGAATATTGTTTGTAAGACCAAGAAGCAAGAAGGAGGCAGTTCAACTTGCAGAATAACAATACGATTAAATTGAAATCGTTGTTTTCAGAACACAGTCATTTTATAGAATGTACAGTAACGCTTTTATATGTAAATTATCTAAACTCAAAAAACCTTTCACTTTAAATTGAATTGAGACTAGCTTAGAGTATAACACTTTGCTACAAACGTGCTTAAAATGAATAAAACAGTAGAGTGAAAC
The DNA here is from genome assembly GCF_053883595.1 of Heterocephalus glaber. Lineage (NCBI taxonomy): Eukaryota > Metazoa > Chordata > Mammalia > Rodentia > Bathyergidae > Heterocephalus > Heterocephalus glaber. The sequence continues at coordinate 8,302,278 of NW_028258137.1, forward strand.
AAATAATATTTTGCAGAAAGGTACTGGAAATAAATGCTGGGGGTTTTCCTTTTTCATTTATTTGTTTGTTTTGTTTTTGATTGGTGTGTGTCCTACTAAGAGAAACAGATAATACTCCTGGCTACAAATTCATTCTTAACTTGCTACTGTTTAAAGCTAAGTGATGTTTTCCATTTGGTAAATTATAAATGTTACCAATACTCCTCAGAGGAGGAAAGTATATATGAAAGTATATGTGAAAATATTATGAGCCAGTGTAAGACAGGACAAACTAACTTATTTGAATAAAGATGCTTATTTCAAAATGCCTTTTCAATGTATTTGGGAATTTCATTTTTTTTTTAAACTTGTAATTAAAAATCCTTCTTTCCTTAATCAAAGGTACACATGTCTGTCATACACTGACATTTCATCTCGACATTATTTCTTGGGTGTCTTTGAACATCTACAGACTTCTTGGGGCACATATGACTGTCCTTCCCAAAACTGCATTCCTTCAAGATCAGCTTGGGGTCTTCTGACTTTTGTTCTTCCCCTGATATAATCATCCAGCCACCATCATTTCCATCGTGTCCACGGCCAGGTGCTGGCCTCAACTGTGCTCAGAGCTGTACTCGACACCTTGTGTGCATTACTGCCTTCTGTGAACACGCACCTCCACCTTGGAGACTGGAAGACAGGCTTTGAGAAGTAAGTCGGTGCCTATGACTCCCCAGACAAGAGGCCTTGGATTTGAGACAAAGTACACGTCATGGGTCCCATAATCTCCACCAGTACCCTGCAGCTGTGCTGGAGAGGAACTCTGTTTGTGTGTGTATTCACCCACTATGGGGACATAGTGCATGGAGCCTTAAGGTAAGATAAGGTTTTTACTGAATTAAGAATTTTCTAATGAACTGATGAAGGTTACTTCAGAAGAGCCCAGGTGCCTTTTCGCCCACAGAAGAATCAATTCCACCCACTCCACCCCATTCTTCTCCTCTATCTCCTTAATCCGACCAATGAATTTATTCATCTCTCTCCTATATGAAGCAGCAGAATAATTCCTGGCATATATTATGGGCTAAATAAATATTTGTTACCTTAATGAATGCTTCAGTGATATACAGATAGATTTCCCATCATGAGATGAAGAGAAGCAAAATGGATTGACACATTAGTTTATTAAAAGACATGCTTTTCTGACTGGCTGATTTATTTTTGCTGAACATCATGTCTTCCATTCAAATACGGAAATCAGGCAGAAACTTCAGATCTAGTTATGAAGTTCGACTCCAACTCTCAACTTAGCAAAGAAGCATTAAATTCATTTAGCTCCCAATACTGTAAAAAGCCAATGATAACTTTTGAGCTCATTGTTTTTTTAGTTTTTTATTTTTGGCATCACAATAATTCTTTTATGATGTATCCAGTTTGAGTTCCTCATGGAATCTTCTCCTCACATGGAAATGCATATGGCCTCTCTGGTACAACAGCTGCATAACTACATAATTGTCTACAAATGTGCAAAATAAGTACCCAAACCAATAAAAAATAATAACTTGGGCATCCATAAAAAAGAGATACCATAAACAAGCAATGGCCCATACTTTCTCTATAAATAACTATGGAGGCGAAAAGACAACCACCAAAATCCCTATTTGAAATCCCTTTCTATAAAGCAAATAACATTTGCAGTCTGCCGAGCTAATACCATTGTGCTTTCCCAAGCAAAAATGCTTTTTATTAACATATATCATTTAGGCACCATTAAAGTAACTGCACAGAAAGTGCATCTATTTACAACGAGACACTTGGAGTTCGGTCCACTACGTTCTGCATAGGTTTCAAACCAGCATGCAGCTTCCCAGCACCAAGGAGGCAGAAAATACAGTCCAGAGGAAAATGCAAGAGATGGAGAGGAAGAACACTGTCTACCCTCATCCTCCACTGGATCCACCAGTCCGACCAAAGGGAATTCTTCCATTCAATGTCCAAACAAGAGATGAAGTCTCATTCTTCAGTGCCTCTTTTTGGAAAATCCCTCTTTTCTCCCATTATGCTACTCCCTCACACATATCTGGGGAAACTTCTCCTTGGTCATCAGAATTCCACTCAATCATCTCCTTTTCCAGCAAGTCTTCTTTGTCTATCATCAGACCCTTCACAGAAGCACCATGAACCCTGAACTCTTATCAATGCAGAAACCTCATGTACATTTGCTGACCACTTACCAAGAGCCAAGCATAGCTCAAAAGGAACCACAGATACAGGAATGAGCAAGATGGGCAAGGAGCTCATGCTCTGTAGGTAAATAAATATATAGTGTGATATCAGTAAGACTATGTTATATTATTTATTTTAGTTCAGTTTCTATACTTGTTGCAATTATAATGCTCTTGGCTACAAGGAATTACTAAGTCCTAAATCTCTATATTGACTTGGAGTTTCAATTTAGCAAGATCTACTGAACTGATTTAAATGTAGTTCAACTGAAAAAAACACACCTGTATTTACTCACGTCATAGTCTGGGTCAAGCACAGATCAGATTGTACCAAAGATTCTACTTTAACAGAGCTTACAGCCAGTGCCTGGGCCACTGGGGTCATAATTGGGATCCCCATGTGATACCCATTCTTTTACACATTTCACAGCAAACGTTACCTTCTGTCATCTTCACAAACCCTTGTGGCAGGTGTAACAAGCCCCAGGTAACAGCCCCATGTACAGCACCCCTAGCCTCTGATCTTCGAGAAAAGGGCATGATGGCACCTTTTGAATTTGAAAAGAGAATGAACAAGTAGCTAGTGAGATCAGATAAAGGGAATCTGGCAAAGGAAAGAGCTGCACACTAGAAGGGTTGGGAGTGTAAACTGATGCTGCAGAGAAGATGATCCTACAGCAAGTGCTGTGAGGAGGTCCCTGCAGTTTGGAAAGGGACACTTTTCTCTCTGTTCCACACCTGCTAGAAGCCTGTCAAGGAGTCTGAGATGGTTTGGATGAGTGTCCCCCAAAGGCCCATGTGCCAATGGCTTGGTCATGCATGCTACCCTTGGGAGGTAGCAGAGCCTTTAAGAGCTGGGCCTACTGGGAGGAAGTTAGGTCACAAGGACATGCCTTTGAAGAAGGGCTGAGACCCTGACCCTCTCCCTCTCTCTAGCTCTCTCTCTCTCTCTCTCTCCTTGGCCACCATGAAGTGGGCAGCTTCCTTATCACATGTTCCCACCATGATGTGTTCCCTTGTCAAAGCCCCAAAAGCAACATGGCCAACCAAACATGGACAGATACCTTCAAAATTGTGAGCCAAAATAAGGCTTTCCTATTATAATCTGATTGTCTCAGGTATTTTGTCACAGTCACAGGAAGCTGACTAACACAAGGTCCCATGGATTCTGCTATAATGTCACCAAGAGTGCAGTGTGTAGGGATGAGGATTCTCTCAAAACAAAACATTACAGCAGGGACCGACAAGAGCCTGGCACGGAAACACATGCAGGGTGGCATGAGAATCCAGAAGAGGGACTTCACTAACATAGTGCGTGGAGGGTGCACCTGGGACAAAAGACTCAGTGAGCTTTCTCCATGAAACCCTTCTGGTCTCGAAGGACAAGCAGGACTCAGCAGGTAGACTAGTTTCTAGGCCTGCTGTAACACAGTTCTACAGACCAGGCAGCTCAGACTGTGCACATAAGGTGTTTCACAGCTGCAGGGGCCAGAAGTTGGGAAAAGGGGTAACAGCAAGACTATGTTCCTGTCACAGGCTCAAGGGGAGATCTTTCTTTCCTTGACTCTTCAGTTCCTGGGGGCTCCAGATGTCCCTCAGTCAATGGCAGCTCAATCTTGGTGTCTGCCTCTGTCCTCACAGTGTTCCCTCTGTGCCTCTTCACATCATCTTCCTTCTGTCTCTGTCTTTGGGTCCATATCCCTCCTTTTCACAGGGGGACTAGTCACATTGGATTAGTACCCATGCATATGACCTCATTTTAACTTGATTACCTGATTTTTCCTTCTTTCCTGGCCTGTAGACATTCTCTTAGTAATAGTAATTATTAGGATGTGTGCTGGGACCTCCATGATTTCTTACTCAAACCTGCTAGGTTGGGCATTTTGGCTGGTGATCCTATCACCCATTCACCATGTCCTTCTGAACCCTGGGAGGCTCCCACCAACTCTTGCTGCATTCTTGGAAGCTCAGTGGTCACTGACAAAGTGCATGCCATTCACACATACCCCAAAGTCAATTGAGGGTAGACCCAGATGGTAGTATTTACTTTCCCTTCTTCCCACCTTGAACCCCAGAGGCATGCGAGTGCTGCGGAGGCCACCTATGACCTTAGAAAGTGACCCAGAGCATCACAGGGTTGGAGACCCAAAACTCTGACAAGTGTCCAGCTGCTGAGCCAGCTGAACTAATGTCAGCAATAGCTTCCCCAGTGGGATTCCCATTAGGCAAGAGAAGACAAAGCCCTATTAGGCAGAGTTCATTTTACTTGTGATTTCTGTAACTTGCAGCAGAACTTTGCCCTCACTGATAAACCGTGTCATTGGTTTGTATGTTTCCAACTTTGACCCAGGACAATCTGCTCTCCAGCTGTTGGCTGTGGAGCTGGCATAAGCCACGTTGAATCATGCCAGGTCATGTCATCTGTCCTTTCAAACATCTTATATCATACATTCTATGAGATCACACCCTGCCATGACAGTCTCTTTTGGCTTGAAACCATGCAGCGGCATCAAGGAAGAAATCTCCCATCCTTACTGTGGTTTTCAAGGCTCTGTGTGATTCTGCCCATGCCTACCTCCCACTCTCCACCTTGAATCTCCCCCAACATACTCTGCTCAGGTTTCATTCCCTTTATCAGCACCTCAAACCTGGCCAGCTGCTTCTCAACTCCAGTGGTCTCCACTACTACCTCCTCTCTCTGGAACCCTCTGCTTCCACATCACTGAGTAACAATTCCTTGTTACACTGCACGTGGAAGGCCAGCAGGACATGTCTGTCCAACACACAAGGCCAGAGCTAACGTTAACTAAATGTAAGAGCATGATGTGAACTCGCTCTAGAAGGGGCCTCCACAGAGTGGCTTTGGGGTCATCCAGACTCTGAAAGTCATTATCTTATCTTCTTCCCATCCTAACAAGGCCAGTGTCATGGGAACATAATCCAGGTGTGCACCAGCTCTGAGTGGAAGGCAGAGCCAAGGCCACAGGCAGGCTTAGTCTTTCTGTTCCATCACCCCAGCATGTCTTCAAGCCAGGATGCTGCCCAGGTCCGCACTTCCCAAAGAACAGGTCTGTACTAATATGTTTGCTGGGGCTGCCATAATAAAATACCACAGCGTAGGTGGTCTGAGGAAATGAAATTTATTGTCTCAAGTTTCCAGAGCTGGATGCCCAAGACCAACGTGTCAGTGGGGCTTGTTGCTTCCAGGGCCTCCTGCCTTAGTTTGCTGTTGGTTGTCTTTTCCCTGTGCCCTTACATGGCCTTTCCTCCAAGTATGTGTGTCCCTTGTGACTCTCGGTGTGTTCAAATTTCCTTTTCTCCTAAGAATCTGTATCAGTGACTTTCGATCATCAAGACATAATACCTGACATGCACAACGTAAAAGAAGAGAGGCTTATTTTGGCTCATAATTCTGAAATTTCAGTCCATGGTTGGCAGGTTCCAAGGGAGAAACAGCATGGTGGAAGGGGCGTCTGTGAAGGAAAGCTGCTCACAGTGGTCAAGAAGCAGAGAGAGGAAGGAAGGCCCGGGGAAGGAGACAGACACTTCCAGGGCACGGCCCTGTGACCCACCTGTTCCTACCACATCCCACCTCCCACCAGCACACTCCATCAGCAAACTCACTGCTGGATAAATCCACTGATGAGTATAGGCCCCATGATCTAACCACCCTCTAACAGCCTCGTTTCTGAGTACATGAGAATCTGGGGCACAGTGCAGATCCAAACCACAATGGGACATCGCCTGGATAGAATGAGGGGCCATACCAATGGATCTGTCTCTAAAAAGATATTCTAAAGCACTGAATTAGTGCTTCAACATACGAATTTGGGGGGAAACACAATTTAGCTCATAAATTATACCAAATAATTATACCTTCAAAAGGGCAGACCTCTGCTGATTCAGTTACCAGCAACTATCTCTCTATCCCAGCTTACTCCATGCTCTGTCTAGACGCTCTGGTGTATGGCATTGGCTATTTCTGACTATTTTTGGCAGCTGGCTTCTTGATGCCTCTAGAAAACATTTTCTTTCCAACACACCCTGAAATGGATAAACTTAAATGAACCATTTAGATCAGCCCACCATTGTGAACATCTTCTAACCTTAAATTATTTCTCCTGTCCTCCAACTGTTTGTTTCTAGATTATTTTAAAAGAAATCCTAGACATTCTACCATCTCATGTGTCAATTTTTCAGGATATAACTTTAACCCTAAATGAATTTTATTTTAAAAAGTACCATACTTACAGGAACGATACTTTCTTAATACCTTGTATTTCTTAGTTCATATTTAAATTCCCCCAGTTGGTCCAAGGAAATGGTTTTGATGGCAGGTTCATGAAATCTACATCAAAACAAGCTGATACATTGCCTTTGGATGCTGTGTCCCTTAAGTTTCTCCCAATCTACGTGGTGTTTTCAAGTCAAGCAAACTTGACTTGGTGTTCAGGGCACTTTCTCAGGACATTTCTGCAGAGCCCCTGTCACCTGAGATACAGGAACCCAGGAGCCCCGACCTCCATAACGGGAAGGTGCTCAGGCTGCTTCATGCAGCCAGCACAGAGGGTGGATGAGGTAATGTCTGGGAGGGCAGCTTCCAGAACAGCTTTTCTTTCCCACTCTGAGTGAGGACTTTGTCCTGACTGTGGGTTACTTTAAACGGCGTGTGCACAGAGGGAAGTTGTAAGATGTGCTTGCAGGATGAGTGGGTCAACCCTCATGTGTTCAAAGTGGAGTAGGCGGGTTTTAGAGGCTTCCGGAGGGCTCACTCCTTAAGGCTGATCAGAGTTGAAGGCTAACTGGAGACTGGAGGGAACATGCGCTTTCCAAATGTGTTGGGTCCCTTTAAAGAAGTGCTTCCCTGTGAGCTGTTTGGTTCAAATACGTTTATTGGACAGCGGTACATAGGGACAGCACCCTAAAAACACGTTTTTAAACCTTAAGGTTTATCATTCTGTGATGTGTTCACACTGTAATCACCAAGATCCTAGGGGCTGGTCTTTCAAACCATTATTCTTGAACAGTTATATGCCCTAAAACTGATATTCACGTTAGTTGATAGATTTGAGAAAAATGTTAAATATTCTATGAAAGTGTGCATGGCTGTAGCTACCTACCTAGTCTTAGAAATTCACTCCAAATCACATAGAATGGCTACATCTCAGCATCTTTCTCCTATCTGCTGAAGAAGTATTCACTGAGGCTATTATTGAACAAGCCACAGAAATACTTAATTTCTCAAAAAAGAAGAACGGTAACTTTTAATGCCCACAAATATACAAACATACACACAACAGGGGTGATTGAAACATACTGTGAATGTTTAAATTTTTTTAAAAAGTGTCACAGTAAAGACACATTTCCATTAATCTTGTGCAAAATAATTCCGTTCACTTAGAACACACATATCCCACCATTCTTGCCACTTCCTGAAGCACTTCTGGGAGTCTTATTTTATCTGAGTGCCTTTAGTTATGTTCTCATGGCTGCCTTGATGTCCTGAATCAATTCAAAATGTTGACCTTTCATGATCATTTTGACTTTGGGGAAGAGCCAGAAAGCACACAGTGCCAGAGATGGTGAATAAGGTGGATGGGGACTCATCGTAATTCTTTATGAGCCTGCCTTTTCATTGGATTGCGCTTGGTAGCAATATTCACCCTATTTTTTGACCATACCTTGGCAAGTAGTCACAAAAGAAGGCTTCCAAAACTACTTCAGAAGGTGGCAGTAATCATGGCATAGGTGTGTTCTAAGTGAGGGGGAATATTTTACGGTAATAAATTTTAAAAATTCAAACATGCAATGTATATTTTGATCACACCTCATATATCCATGTCACTATTAACTTTTCTAACAATTTACATAAGGCACAGTTGAAGGCTTCAGGATATCTTCGTTTCTTTATCATACAAAGTCAGATCAGTGAGAACAGTGAGGATTCTGGAAGGTCTTGCCTTTGTTAGGCAGTTGGCTTGAAAGAGACTGTATTGCATATTCTCCCACTGTGACTGCTGGTCTTCTCTTTCCAAAAGTCCTGCTGAGTGGCCATTAGGTCCTGAATCCAGGCCTCAAGAGAAAAAAGTTATTTATGGCCCAGATGTTACTAGATGAACAAGCAGAAAATAAAACTGTGCAGAGAGGGGAGAAATGCTCTCCGATGTCTGTTAGCTTTGTTTGCACCTGGAGAAGGGGCCTGCGCTTGTGTGTACCTGTGTGGCCAATGCCGCAAGGCAAATACTGCAAAGGCTTGGCGATGCGTTGCACTGAGAGGAAGGGATGGCGGGGCTAGAAGCAGCACCCCATGTGCTGAACTCACAGCTACCACAAGCACAGCTCCTGGTAGTTTGTTGTGAGTCCATCTTGGTGACTCTCAGAGCTATTTTCGGAACCCAGTCTCTTAACTACTTCCAAAGCACAGACTACACATCAGGCAACCTGGGGAGGCTTCGGTGTAGATGAGAAATGTGCTCTGAGGTTCCAGGTGGGAAGGACGAGCAGGTCAGCGTGGGGGAGATGCCGCAGTAGGGGAGGCTTGACTGCCGGGCAAGGACACCCAGGAAGTGTCACAAAATGAGCATCTGCTCCTGGCCTGGCCAGCAAGAAAGGAAAACAGGCTTTGGAACAAGAAGCCTGACAGGGAGCAAATTCTGAATGAGGTGGCAATGTGGGAATAGCAGGGTAGCTGGCTTTGCTTCCTCGTTATGAGGCCTGAGGTGTGTGTCATCCGGAGTGCATCAGCTTGGGAAGCTCTTGGCAGTGCCAGCGCTTGGAGGATGGTGTGATGGACAGAAGACAGAAGGTCTTTATGAGACAGGAGCGACCGTGTCAGAGAGGACCAGAACCCCCGGGTGTCAGGCTGATGCCCACAGCCCTGGGGACTGCGGCTGGCTGGCCTGCCACTTGGGGCCTCTGTACGTGGTGGCAGCTGGTCTGCAGGCTCTCCTGCAGCCAGCGACTCTGACAAGCTGCTCTCTGTGATCACTGCTTAACTTAAATGAGTTAATCTCATTTTCCAGATGAATTGTTATTTTGTCTCCCGCAGGCTGTGATTACAGGATAAAAGAATTGTGTGAACAGGAGGGTGTGGGCTTCAGAGCGCCTCATCCCATGGGCTCCCCCCGCAGGATCTGCCTCCTGCCTGGTCCCTGCCTGGCCCCCATGTGATGGGTCAGAAAAGAACAGGGGACTGCACCACGACCTATGAGCAACAAACTTTTCAGATGAATTATGTTACTTCCTAAAACATGTGTGTGGGAGGGGGAAATTTATCATTGTGTTTTGAAACACAGTTTATGATTCTGACAAAATGTAACACACTTGCAGGGCAAAATGGATGTGTAAATGACAGTGTCTTCAATCTCTCTCTGTCTCTCTCTCTCTGTCTCCCTCTCTCTCTCTCTATCCTCTGTCTCTCCTTGCTTTTACAGCACATCAGTTAACAAACAAGTCTACACCAAGGGTCCACTCAACATACCAAACACTCTGCTGGGTGCTGGGTGCTGCGAAAGATTTTTTTTTTTGAAAGAGGCCAACTCCCAATTTCTCCTCTGGAGGAACTTTATGGCCTCTGATTCATTACTAACACAGCATCCTTCTTTCATTGAAAAAAAAAAATTGGGAGTGTGCACAGCAATAAATGGCCCTCCCTCCACAGCACAGAGAACTGGGTTCTAGTCCACTCTGACTCCCTGGGAGTCTTGGGCCAAGCTGCTTAACCTTTTTGAAGTCAGGTGTTTTAATCTGGCAAAGAACATTAATTACGCCCAACTTTCAGGGTGGTGGTAGGGACACGCAATAAAGTTACAAAACTTTCCCCAGGGGGCAAGTGCTTAATACAGAGTAAATTCAAATGTAAAGATTTCTCAGAAATTAAAGAACCAAAGAATGTTATTACAGCTGAATGACAGAGTGGGCAGAAATAAAAGGACACTAAATGTAAGGGCCAGATCTAGCAAATAAAAATATGGGGTGCCCACTTACACTTGAATCTCACAAAAACAGCGAACAATCCCTTATTACAAATATATCCTACACAGTATTTTTTTTAAGTGCATGTTCCAAATATTACATGGGATAAATCTTTTTTTCTAAATGTTGGTGTTTATCTGAAATTCAAATTGACCTGGTTGTACCTTACTTTACCTGGCAACCCTACCTGAAGGCTCTGAGGTGAGAAGGCCCAACCTGAAATCTTATCTAGAGCTGCGTGTCTCTGGACAAGATACCTTAGCTCCTTCAGCCTCTGTTTCCTCATCTATGGAACTGGGGTAATTGTAAAACTAATACTTGCTTAACTTGACTGTGGTGAGAATCAGAAGCTACTGGAAGAGAGCATGTTTTGTAGTCTGTGAAGTGCCACACACTGATTTGTTTGTTGGTCCTTTGCATATCTGATTTTGAGTGACTGCTTTAAAACACAAAATTACTGCTCCTCGTTCACCCTCCACAAGCCCTTATCTCACTCAGCCCTCTTCTTTAAGGAAACAGCTGTCATCAGTAGATGACCCATACACCTTACTGTGTGACCTGTGTGGTAAACTACTAAACCTCCCTGAGCCCCAGTACACACAACAGTGATGATAATCAGATTAACCTGATAGAAATTTGGGAACATTACATAAGATAACACGTGTAAAGCATTAGCTCATTGGCCTTGTCATTGGCTGCAGTAAGCATGAAAAGATAACCATTTTTTGAAAAAAAAGGTAAACCCTAATTAATAAATCCTTTAATTATTTCAGATTATTTAATTTAGCATGACTTTGTATTTGCACACATTTCTTCATCAATAGATACAAAAGGGCATCGAGGATAGAATATGGAGGGGAGGGAATCATAAACTGCAGAAGGCCTGAGCACTACTGATGCAGAACACCCAGGGGCTCTATGCCTGACTCGACTTCCCCACAGGGAGAGGAAAGCTCAGGACATACTGATGTGGCCTGGGCTGAGCAGAGGCTGCACCAAGAAGCCTGCAGGGGCATCTTCTGCCCCAGACGCTGGGGCAGGAAGTCTCTCATGCTGCAGCAAGGAGGCAGCACGCACACCTGGTCACCATTCTTGACACTGCACATCTCATCCCTAGATTTAGGGGTTTTCTGCAAATGTTGGGGAAAATAGATTTTTGCACACTGTTAAATGTGATGCCTGTAGCTTTGTAATATGTCTGAGGAATTATTTTATTCTCTAAAGAGTCACATTTGGAAAGGCGGTGAGAGGAGGTAAGTAAACCCCTGACACCAGGCCCATCCATGTGCATGATCGGAATCAACGCTGTAGGGACATTTCGTGCAACCCCAGATGGCTTTCATGCAAACAATTCGATCTTAACATAGTCTGACTTTCTGTTTGAAATACTCCATGGTTTACAAAGATGAGGGTCCCCTCAGGCCCCCTGGGTGACTGAGTCACCCTGTGGGATGTCTGCATCTGCCAGGTGCAGGGACTCCCAGAGAGGGTGCCCGAATAGGCACTGATCCCCCAAATCAGGGGCTGCAGGCTGCAGGTAGGGGTGGCAAAAGAGGCTCCTCCTCCTGGACAAAGCCCCATGGCTCCCATACCTGGAAAATCCACCTTCTTGGGACCGAGAGACTGCTCTCGGCATGCTGAGGCCTCTGCTTCCTACTCTGCTGCCTCTTTCTAGTGGGGAAATGAAATGGTGGAGAAAGGGGAATGAAAAGCTTCAGAAAGAAAAGTTAGGGCCCAGAGAAAGGCAGAGAGATGGGAGCGCTGCACTGCAGAGAAAGAGGGAATCCTGAGGACCAAAGTGCTCCTCTGAGGAGAGATTCCCAGAGAAAGCAGCTACTGGAGGAAGAAACCTGCCAGGTGCTTCAGCCTGGGTCTGGAAGGGACTAATATGTGTGTCTCAGGGTGTGTGTGTGTGTGTGTGTGTGTGTGTGTGTGTGTCAGAGAGAGACACTTCCATATGGGGTAAAGTGTGAAAAAAGAATAAAGTTAATCAAAAAAGATACATGTATGAATCTAAGTGTTTTCTTGTCCTTATTAAATCTGGAGTATGAGAAAATAGAAATGTTTTAATTAAAAATTCATTATTATAAATAAGGTATGATCAGGTTTATGAGGCTGCAGAGAAAGTCCAGGCTGACAGACTCCCAGTTTCCTGAGGATAAAGACTTCCCTGAACTCACGTGGTGTGCCCAACATCGACACCACGCTCCACCTTCACAAAAGATGAGAAAATAAAATAAGAGGATACCTGGACCTGGCCCCTCACATTCCCCATCAAGATACAGCATCACCACCTACTGGCAATGTACCAGAATTGCGGGCGGAGGGCTTTGTCCTGTGCTGGCTTGCGTTCTAAGTATGCACAGTAAGCTTTGCAGGTCTGTGTGGCATTACACCAGTCACCGCAGAGGGAGAACCGGAGGTAGGAATGCAAATATTAAACTGTTTTGCAAGGGTGATTCCCAAACAGTATCAGCTCCCCCTCTCTGTCCTTTTCTGTTATTTTAAGTATTTACTTCATGAAACCCTCCCGGATGTTTAAGGCTGCAGCAATGCAGGCTAAGAGCAGAGCCAGCTCTTCGCACATTAGCAAATGTTTGTGGGGAGGGCAGCTTGACTGACAACTGACAACGGGATGACAGCACAAAAGCTTTTCCCGCCACACTGCTCTCGGCTTGTTTCTATATTCTCTCAAAAGATGTCCCTTTGACTCTTCTAGACTTTGTTTTGTTTTTCAGGTAGACCAAGTTGCCAGCTAGGTCCAGAAGCTACAATGAATATAAACTATGGGGAAGAATAACATTTGATAAATGTAAACAATATGCATAAGGAAAACATCGCAGATGAAAAACTCACATACATTTTTAGGGGTTGCCAGACTGAATGCAAATAGCTTTGGAAAATATAAGAACTTGCCTCAAAGAAAATCACAGCCTTACTAACCCATACTAACATGTTACCCATACTAACAACACCATAATGCTAAAAAAGGAATAAGTAACTAAATAAACCAGGCCGCTGATTCTCAGCACAGTCACTTTAGAGGCCAGGTTATGCTTCTAGAAATGTTAAGTGGGGGCCAAATGGGAGAACCAGGAAGGCTGCTACTTCTCTGGGCTCCCTCTTCCAAAAATGTACTTTGTGGTTTAGAGGATGCAGGAGCAATTACAAAAAAGAATTCGTGCAGACTCCAGGAGAAGCAGTGTGAGGTCGGTGCTTTGAAATCACCTGGCCTCCGTGGTCTTCCAAGTCAGCCTGAAACAGAGGAGTCAACAGGGAGAAAGCAAACAGAGCGTTTCCAGACCGCGCCTGCAACTGGGAAAACTGTCTGCTTACTATTACGCCCTTCCAACATGTCATAGCCATTTCCACAGGAAGGACACCTTTCCCGGGGCGCAGACCAAGAATGCATGACTAATTTTAACCACTTGTGCAAAGCTCCTAATGGAAATTTCAAACAGCCTTTATGGATCAGAGTTTCATAAACGGTATACAAGGGAGCAACAGATACTAAGTCTTGCCCCTTGCATTGACCTACAGACATGTACTGAGTTACTGAGTCACTGGGCTGTTTCATGGGTCACAGAAACTATCACTTGTTTTTGGTTTGTTTGTTTTTCGGGGGGTTGTTTTTGCTTTACTTTTTGGTACTAGGGATTGAACCCAGGGCCTTCACACTGAGCTACAATCTCAGCCCCTTCTTTATTTATTTATTTATTTATTTATTTATTTAATTTCATTTTGAGATATGTTCTAGCTAAATCACTAAGTTGCCCAGCCTAGGCTAGAACTTGCGTCCTCCTGCTTCGGATTCCCAGAATGCTGAGATCACAGCCATGAGCAACCATGCCTGACTCAAACGACCATTCTTGTGAGCATTACATGCATTCTGTGTTATATACATAAAAGCTAAAGCCAAGTATTGTGAAATGCAGAGAAATGAGGAGGGGAGAAGCCAGAACAGGCCATGTGCTAACATTTTAACCCTTATCATGGAGTAAAAGAGATGAGAAAACTGGTGCTCCCAAGGTATGGCGCAGTTCAGGTCAAGGAAACCTAAGGAAGGGAGCATTGTTCCCATTTTATAGACAGAATCCGAGGCTCCAAGAGGTCAGAACATTGCCCCAAGGGAAAACAACTGCTGGGGGCGAAAAATAAATACATGAAAATCCTCAACTGTCCTTCCCATGAAGGCATGCTGCGTTGAGCGGTGTCTCCTGGGCTGAGACAGGCGCTGGGAGAGTGAAGGGCCAGGCTCACCTGAACAGTGCTGACGGCTACACGGCTTCGAGAAGGGCACCGGCCGTGCACTGAACAACAGCACGCTTGACAGGCGTAAGTTCCAACATTCCCTTCCCGGAGATAGAGAAGGCTGCAGTCAGAAGGCAGAGGCCCAGCCTGGAAACCCGGGTTCAGGGTAAATGCTTCCCTGCTTAGAAGTTCAATTCCCCAGCATGATTAGAAATGTGTTTGTTTGTTCGTGTGATATTCAAGCATCTGGAGTCTCTGGCTTTTAAAATTTCCTTTTCAGAGACCCTGACTCCTGCTTCATCAGCATTTCCACAGGAGATGTGGGGAGAAGCAGTGATTTGGGTGGGAGACCATCAAGGTGGCCAGGCTGCCAGGGTCACCAAGGCAGGGAGGGCTCTTCCGCAGAAGCAGAAGGGAGGAGAAGACAAGAGGCCCCATCCACATCCAGCCGCCTCCCTCCTGGATCTGGTCCTGGATCATCCTCCTGCCTAAGGCAGCAGCCTCACAGGTACCCTCGGGAAAGCCTTTTCCGTCCCCACCAGCGTGGCAGGACTCCACAATCCCAGAGACTTACTGTTGAGCCCATGCCCTTTAGGAAAGGAACAGAAAATTCTATGAAAACTTGGGAGGGGAACGGAGCCCTGAAGGTGTGGGTTCCCAGCAAGCCTACTGCCACCCTCTCAGGCAGCAGGCAAGGCGGGAGTTCTGATGGGGTTGGGGGTGAGGACCAAGGCTCACTGGCCCGAGGGCACAGAGCTGCTCTTAAGGTGCTGGCTGAAAAGGTGCGCACAGAAAACCTGATTCCTGTTTGATCTTCCTGTCCTTGCTTCATCTTCTCATTCTTACCTTTGGCTTTGGACCTGCACATGAACCCTTTTCACCCACCCCTCCCTCCATCCACTAGCTCTCCCGGAAGTGCTACAGGTCACTTGTCTGGTATTTCCTGGTTTTGTTTCGTTTTTTTGGTACCTGGGATTGAACTCCTCGGGTCCTTGTGCTTCTGCAGCAGGGGGCGAAACCACTGAGCTACATCCCCGGCCCCGGCTGGTATTTCTTGAGGGGCCTCATCCACCTTCCTCACACAGTAAGCTGAACTCTGCTGGAGGAACTCATGGAGCCGATTCCCCCAAGAGCCACTTCCGCAAGGCCAGCTTCCTGGTTTCAGAGCAGGGGAAGGGAGTGCGGGAGAGGGAGGAATGAGCCTGGGATCAACCAGGGGAGGACTTTGAAAGATGAACAGATAACTAGATAGCCAGGTGTGGCAGCGCCACCTGTAATCCCAGCACTAAGGAGGCTGAGGCAGGAGGATCGCTGTGAGTCCCAGGCCAGCCTGCACCACACAGCAAGTTCATACCAAGCCCTTACCTGGCACCCGTGACCCTCCAGACCCTGCTGTAAGTACTGCACATATTATTACACATTTTCTTCTCACAGACACCCCGGGAGAGATGTGCTACCATTATTGCTGCCTTAATAGAGTGACTGACTGATTGCCAGTGTGGGGACTGAACGGAGGGCCTCATACTGACCCTCATCTCAGCATCCCCCCCTTAAAGACAAGGTCTCTCTAAATTGCTAAGTTGCCCGGGCTGGGCTCGAACTTGCCATCCTTCCGCCTCAGCTTCCCAGAGTGTTGAGATTACAGGCATGTGCCACCACCTACACTCCTTTAGAGTTGTAAAGATTATGCACAGAAAGGTTGAGCGATTTGCCCAAAGTCACACAGCTGTACCTGACACACCCTGGATTCAAACCCAAGCAGCCAGGCTCCAGACTGTGGTCCTCCTAAGACACTGTCCCTCCTATGATGGCGTCCACTGAAGACCCCTAATAAATACCAATTCCTCGCCCTCCGCCTCTTGAGATTCTTTTCACTAGAGTTATTTGGGTCGATTTTCAATAAACTTCAATCCTCTGGGTGCTGTGTTGTTTACTTGCTTTCATTAGGGAGCAGTCGCTCAATAAATACTCATTAAGCACAGGTGGTGTGCAGGCATCATGCTAGCAATGACCGGCTGTCCAGCTACTTCTGGAGCCCATGGTCAGGGTGACCACAGGGTGGCTGCAGCGGGGCCACTGCAGGCCCTGAAATTCCACAAGCAAGGCAGCACATGCGTATGCAGCACGTGAGCATACACCACAGCCCCAGGAGGAACTGCTACAGAATAGGTGACCTCTGAATGGTGATGTGGACTCTTCCCAGGCTCCTGATATTCTTTCTTCCTTTTCTCCTCCCCCTTCTCCATCTACTTCCTCTCCCTCCTCTTCTTTCTCTCTGTTGTTGCAGTCAGAGAGTCTCGGGCAGGGTAGGCACGCACTCTGCCACTGAGCCACACCCCAACCCTTTTCATTTATTCTGACACAGGGTCTCACCCAGCTGTCAGGCTGGCCTCAAACTTGCCATGACAGCTGAGACAACAAAAAGACAGAAGTCCTGGAAGTCCAGGTGTTTTTGGGAAACAAGTTCACCCCTCAGTCAGGAGCCTTCCGTGTTGTTAGGAAACAGTGCTGAGAAGGTAGACCTAGATTACAAGTCAAGGTAACCCTGATAACATCTGGCATATCATTGTTTCCTCAGTGCACAGATACCATTTAAATGCAGGAAGACTTGCACGTAGTAAGATATGTCACTCTGGCAACTAGCCTGTAAGATAAGTTCTATCGTTCTTCTCTTCAAGATGAGGAGAAAAAGCACAAAAAAATGTGTCATTTGCCCAAGGCCAAACTCTAGATGTGGTACAGCCTAGATCCAAATCCAGGCAGTTTGTATTTGAACTAAACATAAAATAGTATTTTTACATTAGAATTAAACATAAAGATACTGAGACATTCAAAGTGGAAAAAGTGATGTTACTGTGCAGTCATATCTTCCCTTGGGTATATTTCATGGCCTCCCCCAGCCCAGTGCTAGGGATCGAACTCAGAGCTTGAATACATGGTGGATAAGGGCTCTACCACTGAGCCCTTAGGCCTACCACTGAGCCCCAGCCCTGTAACTTGTAATGTTTGAGTCTGGCCTTCTGAAGCAGTGGTTACTGGTGGGCTACCTGTGGCCCGGAACTTGTTTTTGTAAATAAAGTTTTATTGAAACATAGATGGTCTATTGATTCATAGTGTGGCTGCTTTTATCAAAAGTCTAAGTTGAATCGTTGTGACCATTTGAACTGCAAGTCTGGGGATATGTATTATCTGACACTTGACAGAAAAAGGTTGTCAACCCCTTTTCTAGAATAATACGTTAATTTTATAGTTTCCATTTTAAATGTATAAATGGTAATCTCTACAGAACTTTGGCTGAAATAATACTACATTTATAAAAGTGTCAGAAGAGTAAGAAAGCTTAAATTTCATCATATTTACAATTAAATTTATAGGATACATAAAAAGTACATTCTTGAGAAGTTTGTTAGTAAAAGTCCTTTGGCAATAAGTCAAAATACTAAACTATAACTAGCTTAATATGTAAAGGCTTTTACCTATATTCACAAATGAGATGAAACATTATTGTTGAACTCCTCAAAACCGACTGTGAAAATTGGTCAGGTTTGTAAACAGAATAAGAATTGTAAGTTGAACTTAAAAGCTTAAAGTAGAGCTAGAATTTGAAATGTATAATGTGAATAAAATGAATTTTAATTTTTAAAGCCAGGCTAAACCTCTTGACGTGCTCTTTTCCATGTTCATAAAGGCTAGAAAACATTTTTTTTAAATCCCATTAACAATCTGTATCTCTCATTGCCTTCTCTCTGCATGTTTCTGGGGTTGATATTAACCCTAAGTGAGAGGAGTGTAGCACCAGTCTAAGGTTTTATTGTCAGCAGTGCCTGCAAAACAGACCCAAAGTTGGTGGCTTGACCCAGTTTACACTGCAAATCCTTTTGATCAGGGGCCATCCTGGGCCACAGAATCTCCTGCCAGAGAAACCTCAGGGAAAGACACCAATGTAGGAGTTAGACACACATGCACACACAGACACACACACGCCTGCGCACGTAATGCCCACGGTAAAGCTGCTTTAGTACCTCCAGAGTACTTATGCATCACGAAGCCCTTACAAACATACCCTTTCTCTTGACTTACTGAAATGGTAGCTGTTCACTGCTGAATGTGAGCACAGAGAGGAGAGAAAGGTGGAGTGGTTCCTGCCTGAGAGCACGACTTTCAGCAAATCGCTGATCCTTCCACGTTGTCCAGCTTTGAGCTGAATGCTGATGGCACAGGTTACTGTTTTGGACAAAGCAGCATCTGACACTGCTTAGCCAACTGCCTGGCACACAAAAATAAGGATAATATGGGCTTCAACTGATGCCGCTGTGACCGGCCACAGTTCCAGGAAAGCCCTGTGAGGTGGGAACAGGCATGATCAGCTCTCTTTGACTAGGCAGTTGCCCAGGGACCCTGCATTCCTGATTCCCACCCCTCAGTTCTCTCTGTTACATCCCCCGCCTCTCCTGCTGCACCTCACACTTGACCCTGCAGCAGCATCACAAGAGGACTTCCTGACTCAGCCTGCAGGAACAGGCTAACAAATTCTCAGATGATGATCTGCGGTCCCTGCTAGAGAAGCACTGGTCCCACTTAGTGCAGCCCTGTTAAGGACCACACCTATCCTCTCCCCACCCCGACGTACATTCGCTGGTGGGATAAGAAATGACTGACATCTGATCAAAGATCAGTGGTGCTCTATTGTGTTGTGTTAAGCTATATAATTTTTGCCAGGCTCCTGGCTCTTGGTTCCCTTGGTCAACGACTTGCTCCCTCGTTCCTTTGGTCCCTTTATGTGCATCCCCTCTGACTTGGAATACACTGTGTGCTTTCCTGCTGTGACCTTGGCTGCTGTCCACAAAGCCTGCCTTTGCAGCTTGCCTCTGCCACCTCTGGTCCAGTCCCCGAACCCTCCTTGGCAGGCCGATGCCTCACAGGTGGGACCTGCATGCTACTATCTGATGGAGTCAGCTAAACACCCAATGACCTACCTCTCGCATGGAAGACAGGGGACTCTGATCCAATACAAGGACATCCACGTGCTCCTCATCAAAGCACACAGACACAACAGACAGGGCAAGATGGGCGGAAACGCATTTACTGGCTGCCTGCTTTCCTGCTTCCTGCTTGTTAAACCAGGGAGGACACAGAGAATTAAAAGGCAGTGGGAGAAGAAGGGAGGAGCTTCGCTCCCCCAAGCCTAGAACCTGTGAATGCCTGTGTATACAAATACTATAATAATATAATGGTAACATGAAACAAATACTAGCAGAGCTTTAAAAGCTTAACAGTAGTTTGACAACAAATATTCATATTTCACTTGCAACTTACTAAGCCTTTGTGCCTGTAATCCCGTGAGTAGCAACACGGTAAATGAAAGTAGCAGGCAGTCTAGATTAATAATATCTTGCTTCATATTGGGAGAGCACTTGAAAGGAGGAGTTTGCTTTATTTATTCCATGTCTTTATGGTCCTGGTATTGGAACAGACTGGGGCTTCTAAGATTCGACCGGAAATATTCATAGATGTGTTATTAATGTATGGGAAACTGAAGGGCCCACCTCAAGGTTTAAGTAGGCCATTTAGAAACAGCCAGGAGTCAGGGTGAAGAGACAGAGCAGGATGCAGTCAGAAGCGTGGTGGGGTGATTCGAGGCTTAAATCAAGAGCAGGAAGAGCACCTTTAGTAAGCTATAATAGTCGATATTCTAATAAAGCATTCTTATGAGAAAAAGCAATCTGTTCACATATGAATTCTGCCATATGCTTCCTTCTTTTCATGGTCTAGAAGGCCATGTCAGTAATTTCTAGCACTTACGTGGCCACGCAGGCTGCCTTTGCCGGTTAATGTGAATAAATGGGCTGGATTTACTGTTTTTCTAATGCTCAATATATAAACCATGCAGGCTGCTACCAGAAGCAAAGTGGAATTTATGGGTTTGCATTGAATTCCAAATAGATTAGAGAGCAAAGCAACGAAAAGCAAGACTGACGTGTTGTCTAACATTTCTGGGTGAAGGCTGCTTCCCCCTTGATGGAGTGAAGGGCATTGTTTGGGGAGAGGACCTCTGAAGAATGTGACTCTTTTCCTAGCACATCTGCAGAAGCACAGGAGAGCAGTCCCAGCTCAGCCACAGGATAACACTCTCTGCCCTTGGACGCCAGCCCTAACTAGTGACCTTCCATTTCTAAAGCGTCTTTAAAGCCTGATGTTTTCATGTGGCGTCACCTCCCTGTCAGCTGGGAGGGGGATGGCTGCAGATGGCTGAGCTCCGCTGACTGCTTCGTACATCACAGGATTTAACTTTCAGTGTCTTAAAACACACCTTTCCAGTGAAAAGAGAGGGTGTTCACAGGCTGATTAACAAGCTGAAGGCTGGAGAGAAGAGTGAATTCAGGTCTGCTCCACATCAGCATCCAGCAGTTTGGGTAGTGTTACTATCTGGTGCTGCGGGGTTGCTGTGTGCACTGTGGTGCATTTATCAGTACCATCACCCTCCACCTGCTGATGCCAACAGCAAGGTCCCCGCCCCTGTCCTGTCATTTTGGTAACAACTAAATATGACTCAAGGTACTGGCAAAGGTCTTCTAGGAAGTGCCAGGTCTCCACTGCCCTACAACAGCACTTGGAATACTTCTCTAAGCCTGTTTGCTTCCATATACGTTTAAACCAAGATGCTCATTTCTAGGACAGTGTAGTTGTCACTGCAGCTAGAGATCACCTGGGGGAAAAATGGGAGCAGGTGTAGCAGTTGGGGAAGGCAGCAGTTCTGCAATGGAACTCGGAAGTGATAAAGGAAACAAATGGAAACTTAATAAGAATATAGAGGTGGATCCCTGAGGTACACGGAGGGACACAGGGTCATGGGGGACCATGCTCTTTGGACGGTTAAAAGGGCTCAGCCACAAAAGCTGACCAGCAGTCAACATCTGAGTTGGGAACCCAAAAATGGGGCAAATAATTGCTTTTACCATACATATCTTCTGTCACAAAGCAAGGTGCATTTACAAGCATCTTGCTGAACCTTCAGAGGAGAGCAAGTTAAAAGGCAGCTGACAAGCTGCAGATGGTAAATAAAAATGAATAATATGACGTCCATATGCAGGACTCTCGTGTCCTCCCATGGACACATCCCTCCTAAGAAAGGCTTCCCCAGGGGTAGAAGGGTACTGAAAGACTCATCTTCTCTCTCTAAAACATCTCAGAAAGGATGCCTTACACTCCAAAATGTGTGCAGGTTTTTACTATCAAAAATTCCTTTACCTGCCAAAGAAGTTGACTCTTTAGGAAAATGTGCTTTGATGTACTGTGGCTTCTAATAAAGCCCTGTCATTGGAACTGGACCAGAGAAAACTGGGGTTGGGAAAACTAGGGCTATTCATACACCAGTTTAAGCAGCAAGAAGTTAAAGAGCTGGGTGTTGAGGGAGGGGGTGTGTGTGGCTGTGATTCCAGTACTCTGAAGGCTGAGGCAGGAGGATACTGTGTTAGAGGGCAGCTGGGGCTGCACAGTGAATTTAAGGACAGTCATGGACTATACGGCCCGACTCTGTAATAAATAAATAAATAAATAAATAAATAAATAAATAAAATAAATAAGCAAGCAAGCATGAATCAAACATGGTTTCCTCACTGGTATTTCACAGGGACCATAAATAACATATTCATGGGAATTCATGGGCAACCTGAGTCCTTTAACTTATAGCTTCCTCAACTGCAAGCTCTATGCACACGGGGCGAAAGGAGAGATTCCTGCATATGGGCCTTGAAGAGAGGAACAGCTGTAATCTACAGGTGTTCTCTGGAAGAGTTCTCTGGAGCCCAAAGGCAGGCACTGCTAAGCAACAGATGTCAGCCAGGTGCAGCCCCTTTGCCGTGGGCAGCCTTACTGTGCTTCCTCATAAACAAAGGAACTGATGAAAACAGATCTCCTTCAAGGCGATGTATGCTTTGGTGAGGACTGCAGCATTGGAAATGGGTAAAGCTTTCTCATGCCCTTTAGGAAAATCTTTCAAATATTCAAAAGTTCTTGGAAGACAACCATTGCTGCTTCTCCTCCACTTACTCTTCTGAGTGAGAGGAATGAACCATGTGGAAGCTCTGGAGTTAGACAGTCTGGGGTTCAAGTTCACCCACACTCTCTTCCTGACACCTGGGCTTCCTCATCTGTGAGCTGGGAGTTAATCCCAACTCTATCTCCAAGGGCTGATGCTCTGTAAGGCATCTCTGGGCCTCAGGAAGGGTTGCCATTCTTGTCATCTTTGTCAAATGATAGTGACATTTTGAAAACACAATGATTGCAATCCTTCTGGAAGGAAAGAAATCAGCACCGTCAGACAGGATGGAGAGTCAGGTGTTCCTCCTGCCACCAGGCAGTCCAAAATCTGGAATCACAAAGTACAGCAGCACAGCAGGAATTCTAGGCCTGGGCTGGACACTTAGCCCCGCACTGTACAAACGCCAAGGGAAATATGGTGCTTTGGCTTTTATGAACTTCTGAAGCAACAAAGACTTGTGTTCAGAGCACTCTTACTTTCTAAAAGGAGTCATTAATGAAGTCAGAACCCATTAGTGAAGATGCATCACGTGTATCTGCTCAGTGGGGACAATCAAAGGGGTCGAGGAATGGCACTGGACATATAGAGAGGGGCCTGGTTGCATGCACAAACAGATGATGCCCACAGAAACCTCAACACAAAGGCTTTGGCCACTGTGATATTTGAAAGTCCCCAAGTACCACTGTAGCAAAAAAGAGAACATCCAGCCACCTGGCAGAGATGACAGGCACTCTTGCGATGTCCATGCATGTGGCTCTTTCTACTGTACTGTTTATACTGAATCACTGGCAGCGCCCGAATAATTCAGGGATGTAATGGCAGAAGTTTATTCATACAACCATCCAGGCTATGGCTGGAAAATGCCTAGATGGAAGCAGAAGATGAAGAACCAGATCAGGAGGATCCTTTTGAGCTGGGGCTATGAATGTATTGATGTAGGCATCTTATTTCTGCTGAGCACTTTCCTATCATCATTCAGCCACCATTGCTTATGTGGTCACACAGGCACTCTGTGTCTGGCCCCAGAGCACACAGGATGCTGGCCCTGAAGACTTGCTTCTAGTAGACAGATTGTTAAAGAAAAGAAAAAGATTCTCACATTTGTTGAAATGGTCAGAAAGATGTTACTCGGAATTACTGCAATAGGAAAGAGACACGGGTCTCAACTCTGAATACAGTAAAGACAGCTAAGGATGCAGAGCCAGGGAGCAAATGAGACTGAGAGTAGGGGTGTTCTGCCTTAGCCCATTTCACAGGATTCTTGCTGAAGGCAGGCCAGAGCAATCAGATATCAAAGAAGAGTCTCTTTCTACACTGACTTAGACAGGCTCTTACAAAGGGCAAGGGCAAGGGCAAGGCCTAGCTAAGAACTGGGCTCTGAGAAGCCTAATAATTTTGGCCAAGGAGAGTCTGGTGGCAGGAAGGGTGAAGTTGCTCAGGACACTTTGGGATTCAGCAAAGGTGTAAGGAAACACAAGGCTTGGGATATTCGGGGGAGCACGGAAGGGAATTAGCAAAGGAAATGCTAGGCAAGCAGAGAGCACAGCACACACCAAGTGCAGTTTGGTAAAAGTGAAGTAGTTGGATGTGACCTGAACGGGGTTTCTCTGTGTGGTCACTGCTGACATTCAGGACTGGTGACGGTGGGGTGCGCGCGGAGGGGGCATGCTGGCCTCCACCCATGCAGATTCGGGTAGCACCCCATTTCCCCGACACTTGTCCAAGTCCTGACAACCAAGATCGCCTCCAGATCCTGCCGGGCATCCTCTGAGGGCACAGTCACGCCTGGTTCAGGAGCAGCGTGAGCCAGAAGAGGGGCAGGACAGGAGCAGGACAAACAGGACAGTGGGCTCCCTGAGGAGGGCACGCGTGAGCACTTTAAAGTTCCAGGAAAGATGGCAGCGCCTTCCCTTCTCAGCATGTGGCGATTTTAGATGCCAAAGTGGCAGAAAAGATGGAGTGCAGTGAGTTGGGGCATAGGGAACGGGAACAGTCAGCTTTGTCAGAATCTGCCTAAAAAAAAAGGAAAAAAGTAGCAACTGTTACAATGAGTCATTATGAATGATCTTTGTAAATTAAGAGTTTTGGAAAAATCTTCCTATTTCTGATTAACAAGCAAGGTTTCAGATGAGGCAACAAAACACAAAAAGCGAGCTTTCTAGGGCTGAATGAGTCCAGGTTTTGAAAACAGTTGTATATCTTGTCACTGTTATCTGTGGTGCCTCACATTTATTTCCAGTTGACAAGCAAAATGCATTCCTGTGGAGGAAAACTTTTAAGAGTGAAAAACAAATTCGTAGTGTGTGTGCCTGAGGGGCAGGTAGCACTGTGCCATTCTACAGAGGTCTGAATAACCCCTACTTCAGTGACAGTGAGCAGCAGTGACCGACCAGTGGCAGGTTCATTGGCGCCATCCAGATCTGAGCCCACTTGCCTTTCCTTTTTCACTTCCAGCACAATTAGCAAAAGAAAGGGAGTGAGCTGTTTAACATGCCTCTCCAGCTAATTTTTAATCTGTTCTAATGCATGAATTTAAAAATGCCTACTTGAGAGCTGCAGGGATTACTAAATAATAAACCCTGAAGGTTCCAAAATCCGGTTAATAGTCAGACCTGGAGAATATGAAATATAGTGTTAATTTAGGATAACATAATGCCTAAAAATGAAGCAAGTTAGGTCTAATTGAGCTATGAACTACTTGCCTTGTATCGTGCAATAGAGGCCACACTAACCGAGGGTTGCCGAGCTTAGATAACCATTACTCTTAGCAAATATGTTTATTGGGGTCTCTCTCTTCATTACCCAATCTCATAAAGTATATGTCTGCATATTCCGATAAAACATAAACAGCAAGGCAGAGTCACAATTAGGATGCCTTGAGAAGCAACATCATAAAGCAGTATCTGTCTCCCAATGATTGTTCACTTAACTGTGATAAATATTTATCATCAAGCAATAGAAAAATCCTTAAACAACTGTAGCCCTCGCTGAAAATGTACAAGGCTTTTTACACTTTCAACTCTTCCCTTTTGATAGTACAAGCCTTTAACCTGAAAGATGATTTGATGAGATTCGAGGACTTTGATTTTAAATTTTAATTATGTGGTAGGAACACTGCGAACATACTAGGTTCGTACGTCCAATATCCACTAAAAGCAACTTGGACTTGCTGTTATGGCATGAGTGAGGACAACGGGAGGGTGTGAAGAGGATGGAAAAGAAACAGCGATGATTCTGGAAGTGAGTCAGTGTGCAACCTTTTATGCCATCACTACTCTCATTGGAAAAATGTGCTTTAAATGATAAAATAAAGATGGAAATAAGCTCCTTAATGATCCCTACTCTCAATGGCCATGATGTGTCAACTAGGGAAACATAAGGAAAACTGAGATGTATATCCTGATGCTCTACTTCAATCGCGTGGCTCAGGCTCTAGCTGCCCGGATGTGGGATCTCTATATTACCATGTGGCGTCATGCACAGTTGAGAGAAGAATGTTGTATAAGAAAAGAAAAGAGCTTTGCCTGTTGGGTGGGTTTCAGGAGTGAAGGCCAGACAGGATGCTTTCTACAAGCAGACTTCTGTCTCTGTTAGGCAGACAGCTAGAAGGCACGTGGAGTTGGGGGCAGAGTCCTCTCTTGTATCAATGCCTCCGAACTTCTGGGCCATTCCTAGAAACAGCCTGATTCCCATCAACACGCCCGATATCAGTGGTCCTGCCCTGGCATTGAAAGTGCTGGAGGGATTGTGCAAACACGGATGGCTGTGTCCTCCCTGCTGTCTTGGATCTAAGATATCTGGAGTGGGGCCAGGGGATCTGCATTTCTAACAAATTCCTGGTGATGCTTCTGATGCTGCTGGCCCCAGAGCCACGCACAAGAAGCAGATTTCCACAGCCGAGGAACCGTCTAGAAGATACCACTTCCGAGGTCACCTGGCACAGAGAAAGTGAGTGTCTTTCCCTAACCTATAGATCCCACATCTATGGCACTTCTTTTTCCTCCTTTATCTCATTCCCTATTTCTTCCTTTCTTTGCCCCATCCTTCTGCCTTTCCTTTGTTTTACTGATATCTCTATGCTACTTCCTGATTTCCTCCACCTATGCTCTGTGCTCCACTCTCCTCCCTTTCTTTCATTCTTTCTTCTTCCTCTCAACCTCGTCCCCATCAGCAGTGATCAGCCTCCCATCAGGCTCTCCAGAGTGACTGAGACCACAGAAAAGCCCCACATGGAAGAAAGACACCAGCCAGGGGCTCATTCCTTGGTAAGCAGCATGAAGGCGATTGTCACAGTCATTTCGAAGAGGGAGGATATAAATCCAAGGCAATGCATTCAACAGCAGAGGCCTCTGCCTTTTCATTTAGCACCACATAAACAGAACACACATTGCTACGTGAAATATACATAGAACTGTCGTTGTGTGGATACATGGCTGGCAGACTGAGTGGGTTTTCAGCACTGATTCCCATTTTGGGGGCTAGTTTTGCATTTAGGATGAACACTCCCCAGGTCAGGTCCGGTTGTAACGTGCACTTATCCCCTATGCTGGATCAAGATGTGTAACAGAGGTGACTATTATAAGAACCTTTCTAGGTGAAGAACTGCCTTTAACAGACTTGGTTCTTTACAGGTACACTGTGTAGGCCTCTG
The DNA here is from genome assembly GCF_053883595.1 of Heterocephalus glaber. NCBI lineage: Eukaryota > Metazoa > Chordata > Mammalia > Rodentia > Bathyergidae > Heterocephalus > Heterocephalus glaber. The sequence continues at coordinate 8,329,399 of NW_028258137.1, forward strand.
AATATTAGATGTATACAAAATATCACAGTAAGTGTTATTAGGCTATAGAATAGCTTCCTGAGGGGAGGCAGGGGCATCCTGGGGTCTCATCACTTGAGTCTTTTGAAATGAGACTGGACCGAATACTTGACTACACCAGTAGGGAACAATCCTACTCTGGCCAAGGACAGACAGGATGACCTCATAGATCTCCCCCATCCTTCTGGGATCATAAAGTCAGAATGGAAACTCTGACTAGACCTCATGCTGCAAGGGGAAGGGGAGACACTAGCAAGCTGAACAGCAGTATCTCAGAGGCTGGACCATGTTACAGTGAATGCTGCGGAGAAAAACTCTACAAACTGTGGCCAAAGGATACCCCAGAACAAAAATCAAAATGGGGACATTCCTGGTGCACTTTTGCAGACACTCACGAAAGATAATATGTGTCCCCAGGTTTCTGATACATACTGTGAGCATTTCCAGGCTCCAACTGCAAGACGAGTGAATTACCAGTTAATTTCCTGGCTTGTTGTTGAAGATCTAACTGTCTCATGAAACACATATGGGAACAAAGAGAAGCTCAGTGAGGTGACAGCCATGGCACCTTTGTAATTTAACAGAATGTGGCCCTTTTTAGTTACAGTTCAAACCTGTTACCTGGAAAAAGGTAACTGGTCTCCCCAGCCCCTAGATGTCGAGTACTTGTATTGGGCCCTTGTCAGCTGTTAGGACTTGGAGAGGCCCATGTGGCTTCTCTCCCACAGGGTGCTGCAGTGTGACGAGCAGCCTGATCCACTGAGTATGCATGCTTCCCAGTAAGGCCCGAAATGATTCAAGGCACCTGCACATGGGTGGAGAGGAGAGGCATTCTGGGCTTGACCTGACTCAGCATGCCACAGCCTTCACTCCAGTTCCACTGACCCCAAACCCCAAAGCCCAAAAGAGTCATCCTTGCCCACCCATGTCCCTTCCAAGGAAAACACTCATGGTCTAGGCCCACTTACTCAGTGGGCCTGATACTGCTCCCTGCCCCGCTCTGAGTACAGCTAAATAGATGTGGTTCCAGTGATATCCGAGCCATCAGTTCAAAAGCCTGATTTGCAACTTGTTGGTGAAAAGACAACACTCATCAATGTACTCCTTGCACTAAGAAATTGGAAAAGTGACCCTAAGCCTGTTGCAGCAGGGATGGCTGATGGATGCAAAGATGGCCTGGGATTGAGAGGAGTTGCATTATTGTGAGCAGAAAGAAGCGTGTGCAAGCCAGAACATTGAGGGCAGAGCATGGCAGTCAGAAAAAGAGAACACAGCAACTGTGCAGGAGAGGGCACAGGGACAGTACTGGAAGCTGCCTCACTTCCAGGGTTTGCCAATTCCATCTCTTATCATAGACCTTTTTTTTTTGCTACCAGGGATCAAACTCAGGACCTTGCGCTTGCGAGGCAGGTGGCAGAACCACTGAGCTAAATCCCCAGCCCATTTTTTTCTTAATAAGAGGTGACCCATGTAGAACTCTGTTTCTACTCCTGGAGGTGTACACATGTTCACTGACCCACACGAATCTGGGTTGAAAGGATCTTTACTAGTTTAAACCCCAAATGGTTATTTCAGGATAAGAGAGTGATATTGTGGGCCTTGCCCAGTTTTCACATACCAAGCGATCCTGAAAGACCCTGATTTGTAGGTGTAAAAAGAATCATTAGTAAAAATCACTGTAACAACAGATGTCATTTGCTGAGTATCTTCAGTGTCACTGGCTGTGAACATTACATAAAAATTGTCTTCTCAACCATCACAGTAATTCAGGGTGTGGGAAACAATCGGAACAAGGAAGAAACAGAGGTTTACAAAAAGAGACTGCTCCGGTGTGGCTGGAGAGAGCTGGGAGCCTCCGCAGAAATACAGACCCTGGGGCCCCAGGCCTAGAGGGCGAATGACCCTAGGGACGGGGCCCAGGAGTTGACCATCCATAGGAGTCCCACGCCGACCCAAATTTCAGAAAATGGACCCTGACTTGGAGAGCAACTTTCTGAGGCCACTAAGTAGTAAGAGGCAGAGTCAACATGAGCACGTTTGTGCTGAGTGTTGGAAACTGTCCTGTCCACTTTGGGCAATTAATGAGGAGTGGGGCTTGGGCTAATCAGGTTAACACCTGTAATGCAGGATTCCCCTGAGACCGGGTCAGGAGGCCTCAAGCCTACATCTTCCCCAGGGACCCTACCAGGCAGAGAGCTCTGTTTTCACCACACTATGCTTCCTCCTTGGTTTTTTTTGGTGTTTGGTTTTTGGTTTTTTTTTGTATATGGAGGGATTACTGGGTAGCACAGACTCCACTTCTTAGGAGTCATGATGAAAAGGGTCTTGCTTCAAGTACGTGGATTCCCCCACTCTTTTCAGAGATGAATGCAAATAAAATTAAGAACCAGCACAGCATACTCTGCACCAGACGCTGTGCTCAGTGTTCTACTCCAGCCCAGTGCCAGAGAACTTTCTACACGAACACAATGCCATTCATATCTGCAATGTCCAGTATGGTAGCCCCTAGGCACATGGGGCTGGTGACCACTGAAATCTGTGACTGAGCGGCTGGCTTTTAAACTTTAAATCTCAGGTGAAACTCTGCCACATATGCAATGGCCAGCTTGTGTATTGGACAGCTCACTCTAGATGCCTTTCCTTACTTAAATTGCACTCGAAATCCACAAGGGTGAGGCTAGCACAGGGCCCATATGACAGATGCAGAAACTGAGGCTAGTGGAAGTAGGTAAATGAGGTTACACAGTCAGGTTATCAGGTCTGCTCTGCCTCCAGGATTTACAAGGCACCAGGGAGCTGAGCTGCGTTTGGATGGCTGATCCCGGGAAACTGCTGCTCAGGATGCTGTCAAAGCAAAGGCAATGACAATGACGCCACTGTCCTAAAAGTGCTGCATCTGAACATCTCTTCCTCCCAGCAGCAAGTGTGCTGGCATCCACCTGAGGGGCCTTAATTCTCATGTTATTAAATGTGCACTTTCCAGTTACCAAAAGGCACTTCTGTCACACATGATTTATATGGAGACAGTGCTTCTCCTTGCAGGGAACTGGAAGACCAATGCTAGGGCTTATATCTAGATGTCCCCCGATGCCCCAGGAAATCACAGGCAGGACCTTTGGAAGGTGGCTGTATTGTGTGGGGTGCCATGGCTGACTTGCTCTTGGGAGGTGGGGTCTGCTCAGCGGGGGCATGATCCGGAAGGGTGATCTCCTGGCCCTGCTTCTCCCTTGACTCTGTTTCCTCTTTGCCATACCCTCCTGGGCAGCTCCCCTCCACTATGCCCTTCTGCCATGCTGTCCTGCCCTGGACAGCAAATTAACGTCCCCGCCTTTAAATTATGAGTACTGAATATTGTGCTTCAGCGATAAGGAAAATGACTAAGACAAGGAGCTCTTTCTTCATGAAGACAACCAGGGGGGAGAGGAAGAGGAAGGAGAAAAAGAACCTGTGGCAATATGATTGCTGTTCTTTACTGCATGGTCCTCAAAGGCCTGAGCCACGTCTCTACCCTCTCCCGTGTCACGACCATGATAAGAATAGGCCCCAGAATCTCAGGTGCCTGTAAGCGGCCTCCATCTCTCACATAGCAGATGGGCAGAGGACTCAGTTTTCCCAAACCTCCCCCGGGCTTGAGATCCCGGAGCCTCCACAGTTGCTGCACCGGCCTCATTTCACCAAACCGCCCTGAGATTCTAGAAACAGGCTCTGCCATTGCCAGCACTGCAGGTCTCTCCTCCAGGGATGGGGACCTGGGCCAAGATGAAATGACTCTGCACACAGGTTCCTTCTGCAAAACACATGCAGTGTTACCTGGGTAGCTGGCTGGACCTCCCGGAGCCTCAATGATTCCTGGGGTGAAAAAGGAAGAACACACCTCTTCCCAGGGTTGCTCTGAGGAGTCCATGAGCAAATGAGTGTGGAGCCTGGAGGCCAGGTCTGAACAAAGTGAAGTTTCCTATCACTCCTCCCTTCTAGTCCTAGGTTCAAACCCCAACCCTCTTCCAGGCCCATCTCAGAACCAATGTCACTTAGCAAAACTTCTCTACTCCCCAACTCAAGTTGCCATGTGTTTTCATATCCTGTAGGTCCACACCTACGTTTGCACTCGTTCATAGATCCATTCTAGAATTCCCTGTATGGACTGTTGACATGGATCAGCTTCCTGAGCACTGGAGCTCAGTCTTGCCCATCTTTCCTCCCATGCTGCAACCACACATGGCCCTGCACATAGCAGATGCCTAGATAATGATGGTTTTGTTGATTTCTGCACAGACTGAGGCTAACCTATGATGAATCCATCCATCCATCCATCCACCCACCCGTCCACCCACCCCCTATGTATCAAGCACATACTCCATCTCCTAAGGACCAGGCATGGATACGGATGATACTCAGAATATAGCAGGGACCAAAATAGACAAAAACTCAAGCCTTCCTGGCATCTGCTTTCCAGTGGGGAAGAAGGAGTGAGACAGTTACCAAATGGACAGATCCAGTACAGAACTGGTGATACATGTTATGAAGAAATATAAAGCAAAGGAGAGACTCAAGGAGGGAGAATTTAGGAAGAAATTTACTGCCTTAAACATTGGCCAGAATAGGCACCTCTGAAAAGTAGATATTTGGGCAAAGATTTACAGGAGCTGAGATGGCTACTTTTTAGGAATAAAATTAATGTGGAAGGCAGGAAATTGTAAGCCTAAAAATGCTTGGTTGTATACTCAAAAGGATAGTACAAAGGAGATGAAACATAGATTTCACTGACTGCTCTCAGCTCCCTACATCTGTTTTACATCTGTTTTAAGACCAGCTAACTCTGAAGAGACCTCACTCTGTGATCGGCACCACCTAGGTACTGTACATAGCGGAGTGCACCACTGAGAAAGGTATAGACCAGGGATGGAAAAAGCCACCGCCGGCTGGCTCCAGCCAGGCATCAATAAAGGCTGCAACCAGACTTCAGTCACCGTGGCGGACAGGAGGGTGGGGACAGCAGCAGTCTGAGAGGGCCTGCCCTTTCTAGAGGAGATGCCATGCGACCACAGACAGTGGTATGGGTTTGGCATTATACGATCTCTTCTCTTTTCCAGAAAAGCTGGAAATCTGGCTTTCTCTATGAAATTCCCCAACTTAAAAAATATGAGTGAGCGCAAGTTTTCAAAACTCTGCTGTGAGCCAAAGTCTTCTTCAAAGAATGTTTCCAGGTTTTTAATGGGCTAACCCGGAGTTCTCAAATTTTGCCGTGGATAGTAAGTAACAAGTACACAGCAGAGCCCAAACATTTACATAGATTCTTTCAAACATCCCCCGCCCCCTCCCCAAGACACATATGGAAGTTATGTACACTTAGGAACAGCCTGATTGCTTGGGTCCACTTCTGTGACTGCCCAGGGGACAGTGGCTTTGAGGTCCCCTGTGGGTATGAAATAGACTGCCCACTGGGATTTAAATGCAATACCAGCTCATAGTTCATTAAGGAAAAGTATGCTTTTAAAAAAGAAGAAAAAAAAAGTATGCTTGCTACTAATAAGAACGGCTTTTGTTGCTTCTTTTTGTTTTTGTTTTTATTTGCTAAAGCACTGCCAATAAAAATGCATTTGGCAAAATCATCCAGAGGAAACACCATCTTTATTCAAACCTGTTTTTCTTCTCTTTTCACTTGATATTTCTAAATTAACTTATCGATAATGTATTAAAGTAATACTCAAAATAGAACAATACTGCACCTTTAAGAAAATATTATTTTTCCTGAGGTCCTATCAAGGTAAATTTCATCAGTATTCAAAGAATGAGCAAAGCACTTCAACAATTTATTTCAATAAAAGAAGACTTAGCTGAAAGGAGTATAAATGATGAGAACTTGCTTTAAACTGATTTATTCCCTGCAGCAATAAAAGGAATGTTTCTTCACTCAGCTGTTTAATATGCAAATATGCAGAACATCCAGCCCCTGACAGCACATCATTAATAAAACCTTGCACACAGAGCACAGCGCCCGATATTTCATCCTGATGAAAATACATGATGATTTTAGACTGTAGACGTTCAGACTTGGAACAATGTGCTTTCTGGTTATGAAGCCGGCCCGTCACAGAGAGGAAAGCAGGTTCTCAGATCAGCGCAGTGACTGCTGCAGCAGGAAGTCCCAGGGTAAAGAAAACACAACATAGACAATAGTTCACACTACCAAGGCCCAGGGAGGAGCCTGAACAGGGAGCCTGGCTGAGCACAGAAGGGGTCAACGTCTGAGACACTCTTCCGTTGGGGAAAGAGGCAGGCTCACCGTCTGCCTTTTGATTTGAACCAGGAGTATGTAGGATACTTTCTGCTTGATGATAGTTTTATGTCCACATGAAACAAAAGAGCCTGTGACAAGAAAGACCCAGGGCTAAGGAACTTGAACCCCTTAGCAGCCCTCTGTCCATGTACCGCCTGTTTGGGGAGTAGAGATTTCTGAATTACTCTCAGACTCTTAAAACAAGTAAAATATAGGAAAAGCTGGACAAATTCCTTGTATTGCGAGATCATGTGCCTTTTCTTTTTCTTTTTCTTTTTCTTTTTGGTACTGGGGATGGAACTTGGGATCTTGAGGTTACAAGGCAGGCGCCGGAACCACTGAGCTAAATCCCTGGCCCATGTGCCTTTTCTTTCCACTAACATCTTGGATTTGGTTTAACAGTGTGTATCAAGATTTTTAAAGCATCAAAAAACTTTTTCTTTTGCTTCTTTACAACTTTTATATTTTCCATTTTTTTCTCTAATGTATATGCCAGATGTAGAATGAGAAAAATCGTATTTTGAAAAGTGTAGTTTACTTTTTTATTTTCTTTTTTTAAAAGGCCCTATATATGGGCTGGTGCCCAGGGATTTCTAATAATTTAAACCCTAGGGAAGGAGGGGTCCTGTCTCTCACAATCTTAGAACCTTCCCACAAAACTCCACACTGGCTCTCAAAATAAATATCTAAGACATAGAAAAATTAGTTACCAGTTAAAAGTACTTAAAGAATTGCCTAGGACATGGCAAAGTCCATAAAAGAATTTATTAAATCAGTAAACCAGATTAAAACTGAAAGGATTTTAGTTTGCAAAGATGAACTTTCTATGAACATTATTTAGTGAAGCCACTCCGATTTTTTCACTAGTTAATTGTAAGTTTACCATGTTGTATGATTCTTACCTAAAGCTTGGAAAACTTCTGGATTAAAATCCCAGGTTCCCTGGCAACCCCACTTTCCTTGTGTTAAATATGCATAATAATAATCCTACCTATGTTAATGAATGTTTTGAGGATTCAGAATCATGGTCACATTATTTCTGCAAACATTCTGCCTAGAGCAGCTCACGTTGTCATTTACTGAATGCCCACTATATTCTAAACACTGCATGTCTTAACACAAAGCTCAATAACAACCCTCCAGCATGGAGCTCTTAAAGACATTTCATTGAAGGGAGACTAAGGTAGATGACTTGAAAAAGGCCCATATGCAGCTTGCCCTTGAACTTGAGTCTGTCTGTCACAGGACCCCGCACTGTACACTAGCTGCACTCTAGCTTTGCTTTCTTCCAGGAGAAAAAAACCAACCAGGTGACATGGTGGTTCAAAAATACTTGGGAAGAAGAGATTTCTCCCATCTTCAGTTACAATTCATGTTCAAAGATTTTCCCTTGTTTTTTTTCCCAATATAGTATCTGAAAAGTAAGTTGGGTTATGAGGTGGCTGCAGGAAAAGGACAGGTGGCAGACAGTACAGAGGCAACAGCATCACAAGATAGTGTGACGTTTCCCATGGCCACGCTGCTATTTCACAATCTCACTTATGATCGTGATTTGTGAATTTTTTAAATAACTTCAGATGACTTGAGAAAAGAAATCAGTGAACTTACTCTCCAACTCTGTGACGGCGTGTTGGGCAGAGAACGTGTCCCTCTGCTGTTACCACCATGTGCCCTCCTCTCTCTGACACCTGGGCTGTCTTTATCTAACCAAAGGAACAATGCTGAGCGCCAAAGGGAAGAGGGCTGTGGGATTTTATTTCCAAATATTTCAATTATAAATCAATCGTTTAGCAGAATTCAATGAAGTTTGCAACATTTCCCTTTGAATTAGTTCCCATGGAGAATCCGAAAAGTCTTGAGGGCAAGATTTCAAGTGGTCTCTTTCAGGTTTTAGTAAACTTCTCCGAGCTAGTACTTTCCATGTTTCTGATTTTATGTGCTCAGTAATACACCCTCATATCTCAAATGGGATGAACCAATTAAACATTTCCCTGTAGTCTCTAAAAGAGCTGCTCTTGGCATGTTTTTTGCATGGCACAAACCTCTGCGGGAGGATACGATAGAAATCTTGCACTATTTAAATATAGAATTGGGACATCAAAGAAAGGGTTGTATTGAAATAACATGGATAATTAAGGAAGTGGAGAACAGTAATAACTGATTTACATAAAATGCTAATGAGTCTCTTGACTTGTTTGGCAATTTGCACTTTAGGCTTGGTTACTGTGGCTCCAAATTTATGATCTAATTTTTATTTTAATATTTTCTTTTAGCAAGTTATAACCAACACTAATGGGTGCCTGCCAACCTCTAACTTTGTGGCCATTCAGCCAGCTAGAAGCGTCTGTTCCAGGCTGGTGCATGAGGCTTGGGGATGCAACCAGTCCGGGGTTTCCTAGCTGTCCTGGCTTAGATCAGGTTCTTTTCATATTTGGGCACCTGTGTGATTACTGGTGATCAATAATGTTGGAAGTATCTGCAAGTGGCTGAGGTGACTGGGTTGGAAAACACATTTCAAAGGTTCAGGGATTCCTGGCACACCTACGCTTGCTACCGGGAGGGGGAGCCCAGGGCAGGGGCCACCCTCTTGCTCTAGGTTAGTGCTTATTCCTCGCCACTCTCTGGTACCTTCCACTCTGGAGAAGAAATTATAGGCTCCAAAAATTCCTGTTTTATTGTACTCTTCTGATCTCGCTTCACAGGGCCACAGGCTCCCATGAATGAGAATGAGGGCCCCGCCATCCCTCCAGGACATGCCTGCTCACTGACCTTCAGCGTACCCTACTTCCCTGCGAGCCCTCTAAGCATGATCCATTGCTTTCTCAGGCCATTCCCCCTTCACCCCATTGATGAGTTTCAAAGCTACTTAAATTTCCAAGTCCTGACGTGCTGCAGCGGAGGCCCAGGCTCTGCCTCTGCTCTCTTATGGATTGCACAAGGTCACCGCCGGGGAGAGAAAGGAGGCAGGCAGAGCATTTATCAGGATGTATTGCTTTACTTTTTCTATCCATCACCAGGGCGATGATTCTATTTTAGTGAAAATTCATTGAACTCCGATCAAGTCAGATGGCTGTTATCATTGGAAGCTCAAGAGCTGTCAGGCTGTAATCGGTACAAATATTGGCCCTCGGAATGGGGCGCTGTGGACCAGTGATGGTCTTTTGGGGACCTTTGTGGTCATTCTGCCTTTTAAAATTTCATCCAGTCATTTTTATTTAAGTATCTTTTTGGCTGTTCTCCTTGTAAGAAGTAAAATCTGGCTACTCAAGTTGGAATGAACCCATTATGAACATTTTGGGCACAGTTTAGAGACACAGCGATTTCTTTTGGGCCTAATCACCTGGCTGCCCACTGGCATACCTGTGCACACCTGAATGATCACAGAAGGCTGAATGGAAGGAGTATGCATGTGTGCACACACGCACACACACGCACACACACACATTCACACACTCCACTCTTGGTTGAAACGACTAAACTCTTGCTGCATTGTTCCATGCACTTCAGCCTCCAGCACTGTAGTTTTTATAACAAATGCCCCTACCTGCATTGACATGTGTCTGGGAAGGTTTCATGCTCTGCTGTCACCTTGAACATGGGGGGAAAACAAAGAAAGAAAGGAGGAAAAAGAAAAAATTGCAAAGCTCCTTGAAGACAGAGAAGGAGTTAATTAAACCTGACATCTGAATAAAATAATTTAAAGATCCCTGCTGCTGTGCTGGTCTTCTACACTTTTAGGGAAAAAGGAATGGTGAAAGATGACAGAATAGGTTTTAACCAGGATCCCCTTGCTCAGGGTGATACTTAACTCTTAAGCATCCGAAGTGTGAACGATGTTATCTGCAGATGGTCCAGGATCATATTTCTTCCCTGTTCCAGTGCAGGCCAAACCCTGGCCTGGGGAACTGCGAATGCATAAAATGAGCCCCCAAAGCTAAGCATGTGTGTGTTTGTCTTACCACTTGTTACAATGTAAACCAATTTGCAAGGGTAGACTCCATGTCACAATCCATACCTTTACTCCTTGATATTACCAAGGGTAATTGGATATTGACAGTGCAGTTTTAAATATATTTACATTTTAAATAATAGCAACCATAATCAGGGCAGTTATTTATTGGTCACTCACTCGGCACCAGGCATTGGGCTTCACATATGTTGTTTCCATTTAGCGGAGAGAGGGAATCTCCACTTCATAGATGAGGAAATCAGGGCTCTGAGCACTAGTGGAGCCAGGTCCTCATCAGACTTAGAAGGGGCGGTAGTTTGGAAATGATGCTAATGGCCACCTGATGGTGCTGTATGAAATAAGCTAACCCACTGCAAACATCTGTATCAGTCTCCTACATCAGAAACAGGGTGGCTGAACAGTAGAAGTGTCTTCTCTCGAAGTTCAGAGGGCTAGCAAGTTCAGAGGGATGCAAGTGTCCTCAAGTTTGATCCCTTCTAGAAGCTCTGAGGGAGAAACTGACTCCAGATTCTCTTCCAGCTTCTGGCGGTAGCCAGCAGTCCTTGGTGTTCCATGGAGTGTAGATGCATCAATCCAGTCTCTGGCTCAATCTTCACATTATCTTCTCTGTCTCCTTTCTGCCTCTTTTAAGGACACTGGCATTGAGGTTATATCCTACCCTAATCCAGTACGACAGCATCTGAAAAACTTTGTTTCCAAATAAGGTCACATCCCTGGTATCTATGGAGAGATGAAGCTGGGGTGGACACTGGGATGGTTCATCTTGATTGCCAACTTGGTTGGCATGACAGGCAATTCTGTATGTGTTTGGGTGGGTCAGGGGGAGTGTATTTGGTCCCTGGCCCCTGCCTCTCTGGCACTTCACTTGCTCTCTGCTTCTTGGTTGCCATGAGGTAAGAAGCTTTCTTCCGCCATGACCTTCCGCCATGATGTTCTGCCTTGGAGCTAGCCCACTCAGCCCACGTACCACTTTTTCATCAGTAGACTTTTATTATTAGAATGAGTCCTCTGCAGAGAGTTGTCTCCTGTCCCTTCATCCCTCACACCAATCGTGTAGGGCTGTTCTTTTGTTTATTTTTGTTGGATTGGGGGTGGTGTTTCTACTCCCACTTCCAGAGGCAGAAAAAAGGACTGGGTGATGAAGATGTCTTCTTTCTGGCTGCCCCAGAAGCTGTTTTTTTTTCTCGGGGTTTCTTGGCATCCGTGAGCCCAGTTGAGCTCTCCCTCCACACCTTGTTCCCTCTTCTCCCACCAGCAGGTCCAGCTCTAACACAGACAGGCCAACGGGAACTTAGCAAAACCAGGTAATTAGTGATGAGTGACTAGCCAGTCTTCAACCCTGCATGTTTTCCTGTGCATCGGTCTCCACTGTCTCTCCTACAGTTCAGGAAGGAAACACCTTTCCAAGCTCTGCAATGACTCTAGCTTATCCAGGAAGTAAACAGGAAAGCCATGGTGATCTTCACGATGCTGTGTGCTTCACTGGCACCTTGCTTTCACGGGATCTAGTAGATCTGATAGAAAATGCCCCAGACACTTTGAAATGACCCAGGAGGGCAATATTGGCTCTGGGTTCCACTATTCTAGCTGGAGAAGTGGGAAAGTTACAAACTACCTTTCCAGGACTTCCTAGCAGCTTCAATCCTGGACATAAATCCATCCTCCCAATTGCTAGATGTTATGTGACACATGGACAATGGTATGAGGTGAGGGCATCTTTGGCATCTGATGGGCTCTCTCTCCTGTTATGGGCCACACTTTCCGTCTTCCTCTTTCCTATACTAGGAGAGTTCTCCACTCCTGGAGTTATGGAGTTAGGGCCTCATCAGTGCAGGTGGCTTGGGCTTAGTCGTCCAGCCATAACATTAGTGGTAGGTGCTCCCTGGGGGGTCATTTCTCTGTTATTCAGGGAGCCATTCTTGGAGACTAACCTGAAAACTACTCCTTCAGCCCTTCCAACAATTCTATAAGCCAAACTGCCTTTATTAAATCCCTCCTTGCTTAAAATAGAGAAGGTCCCGTATCTTGCTTGGAACTCTGATGGAGAAAACCCACTGGGGAGCTTATCAAGTGGCCATCCTGTGTCTCATCAGGGAAAGTGAGATGCACTCTGAAGGCCGAATCTGGGCTGCCCTTCCTTCCTGTCCTTCCCCACTGCTCAGCTTTTGGGGCAGTCCACCTGCAAGCAACCATATTGTGCAATGCCTCCTTCATGGTAAAGCTGTTTCTTCTCTACCTCGTTGTCCTCCTTCCCCACCCACATTCATTCACCTGTACCTGAGACAGGTAAGATGCCTTCTTCTCCCTGCTAACTATTCTCAGTGTTCTTGTGCCTTGTCCTTACTAAACTAAAGGGTTTCAATTCATTCTTATGTCCCTAGTACCTAGATCAGAGGAGGAAGATAAGAATGGAAGAACATTTTACGAAGAACACATATGATGAGTGGTGGACAAAGAATCCTTCCTGGCTGCCTAATGAGATTGTACCTTGTGGCCCTTGCCCTTGAAATACTACTCAGAGGGTGTCCAAGAGAAGAAAATGTATGTGGGGGGTAAGGAAGAAGTCATGGTTTTGATGGCTAATGTACTTAAGACAAGCTTTGGCTGAGAGCAGGGCAGAGTGCAATGGAAGGAGGCCAAGGGCATCCCAGGGACCATGGAGCAGCTCCAAGGGGATGAGGATGGGGAGACCTGATCCGTACGTTAGGTGCCTCGTAGGACAAGCAAACTCAATCTGATGTGAGGGCAGAAGACAGAAAAACAAAGGAGAGATTTCCTAAATGAGTTCATTAGAACAATAGAGCATAGGGATGGTTATTCTGATCAGTATTCTTTTTAAACATCACTCTCATTTTAAATTTTCTACAGAAACGTACCCAGAAAACATATACTTATCTTGGGATAACTCATTAAATAACAACGTTGTCAACCTGTCCAAGAGGGACAGTGCTTGCCTAGCATGCTCGAGGGGAGAAAGAAAGCCTCCTATTAGGAGTAGAAACCTCAGCTTTAAATGCCAGGGAGCTGCACATACGTTCTCCGGAAGCTGTCAGCAAACACATGAAGCAGTGCGCTTCTCTTCTGTTAAATGGAAAGAGGACACTTATGTGCAGGAGGTTTCGGAAGATGAAATAAACTGCATTCTTTGAATGATAGCTTGTGCTTACACTCAGCATTGAAGTGGGTTTTTGTAACGATATGGTTCTCATGAGCCTATTTTTAATTACATATGAGAACAAATCCTTTGACACTATTTGTATGAGGTCACAGAGTTAAGGGAAGGTGTGCTGGGGAGAAAAGATCACCAACAGTGAAGTTTGGGACATGCTCCACCAGCCACCAGAGCAGCAGGGCTGAAGAAATCCACTGCCTTCTATGCCAAGGAGGGTTCACCAAACGCTCACTGAGCACAGGGCTATGCATATGACATGAACCTTCTTACGCACAACACCATGCGATGAGATCAAAAGGACCACAATGTCCACTTTACAGGTGGAGAAACTGAGGTCAGAGAGAGCAACTCACCCATGGTCACAGAGCTATTAAACTGTGGCAGTGAGGATTAGAGACAAGAATGGTCTGAGTCTAGAACCCAGATACTTCTCTGCTCGGGATCCATCACAGACAGTCCCAGGCAGCCCAACCTGCAAGAAGGATGCTGCCAGTGCTGCCCCAGTCAGCACCCCTATCAGGATGTTCTGAGACTGGGAGCTGCGGGGGGGGGTGCTCCCTTCTTCACTCTCCTGTGGCCACGGTGGATTTCCTATCAAAGGCTGTGCCTCTCACCCCTCTCAATACCAGTATACCAGGCATGATCAAAATACACCAGTGAGGGTTTAAATTTAAAAAGTGCATTACAGTGAAAGAAATGTTGCCATCAATCCCCTTCAACATACTCAAACACACTTATCACATCCTTCTTGCCTCTTTCGGAAGCAGTTCTGGAAGTCCTCTTCCAGGTCTTTATGAGGTGTGATAAAAAAATATGGTGCATGCTGCTGCTGAGTGCCATCCAATGGAAAGATGGACATGTAAAAACATTACAGAGTGTCCTCATCCACCTTACTCACTGGCTCTGGGACTGTGTGTGATGTGTGGCTCTTCCCCAAAGTCAAAGTGACCGTGAAAAGTAAATGTTTTGAATCAATTCAGGACCTTGCGGCAGACACAGCAGCACAACTGAAGACACTCTCAAAAGAAGAACTGTTTCAGAAAGTGGCAAGAACCATGAGACACATGTGTTTGAAGTGGGGGGGTCTCCTTTGAGAGGGGTCAAAGGCAATGTGTCTTTTATTATATTTCTTAAAAATTTAAACATTCACCATATTTTTGATCGTGCCTTGTATAATGCTAGTAAGGGGCATTCACTGACATTTTCATTGGCAGCAGGGACGGGGCTAATGGCACTGCCAGCATCAGCTCACCTGCTTCTCACAATTGCTTGGCAAAGATGTCAAAATGCTATGCGTCGTCCCGTTTTGTGGAAAAGATACCTGACTTAGAGAGGTTGTGGAACAGGATCAAGGCTGCACCTAGTGAAGGACAGAGGCAGTTTTCCAGTCCTGACCTGCTGGACTTTTCCCCTCTGTGTGCTGGCCGCTGTCCTATGCACTTTCAGCTCCTGCAACACTCGCAGGGACTTTATCAAGGGAGACACAGACTGTGGTCGCCTTGTGGAGCACCACAGTGCCCGCTGCACACGCCTCCCTGTGGAACAAGGACAGTAAGGCCCGGGGGACCGAGGATGATGGGAACATTATTTTAGTCTTAAGTAAATTTAAGAAATGAAGGCACAACAATTGTATATTCAAAACCCCTATGACAATCATGTAAGGGCTTTCTGATTCAGCAAACAGTTGGGTTATAGGGCTGGAGATACGATACAGACACCTAACTCCCCCCAACCCCTTTGAGGCCCCTTATTACGCTGAATCCAGGACATGGACACTGTCTTAGGAGAAGCCGCCCTCTGGCTTAAGTCTCAATGTACCACGGAGCCTCCTTAGAAACCTTCTTAGAATGGAGCATGTCAGGAGAATTAAATGCAAATTTTTATCTCTCCTTTTTACATCTCCCTCAATCACTCAGCTCCTCGGCAAAGCACAAACCAAACAGTCCTGCTAGGTAAGAGACACACGGCACGGCCGTAAACCCCCCTGAATTAATGTACCCGCTCTTTCCTCCTCGGTGGCCCTTCCCAAGATGACCTTGCCAATCGGCAGATCTTGGTTTGTCTGCATTTCTCAAAGACTCGAGGCCCCCCTTGCAGCTGAAGGAATCTGCTTCGGTCTTCAAATGGGCACCGAGATCAAACAGTGCTGGAGGTGAAATGAAATTTACCGACACAGGCAGATCTTTAAAATGATTCTTTTAAAAAGGTAAAGTACAATATCCTAACCTTGCAAAATAGCCTGTAAAGATATTATGTGTGAGCCACTATCCTGGCTTTGGTTGTTCTGAGGGTCAAACTAGGCTCTCTCTGGACACTGCGATGGACATAGCAGTCAGGCTGGGCCAGGCTGGGGCCTGGTAACAAGGGGCCCCGGCTCTCACTGCCTTGGAGCCACAACACAGAGGCACACCTTATTGCTGCATGTCCACTGTGGGACAGTTGAGGCTCTTATCTTGGTCTTTCTTTATCTTTCAGGGCCCCTCTGACCGGACAGCTGATATTTGGAATACCGCCTGTTATATTGGCAGAGGTAACTGCAGTTCAACATGTGCCAGGCTCTTAAGTTTCTGCCTCAAAGAGGTGTATATCACTTCCAGCCCAATTCCAGCGGTCATATTCAGCCACACAGCAGAGAAAGACAGCCATGCCACATCCCACGGGGAGAGAAAAACTCAGTAAATACGAGCAGCCCTATGAATCCCAAAATAGTAAAGAAAAATCATGCTCAAGTGAAAAATTCCTTTCTCCAGGGTCCCACAGACTGGAGGTATCAGGCTGGGGAGACCAGATGACCCGGAAGCCCACTGGGAAACACATTACCCACACCGAGAGCTCAGCACCTGGAAAACCAGGACCACTGCAGGAAATTCCACACAGCCTGGCCTCTGCTACCTTTTGTCCTCATCACGTTTACCTAATAGATGATCCTACCAATTCCCATTGGCAGCCCTTTGTAACGTAATGAACAGGGTGCTGGCTGATGAATGCACCCGCCACACAGAAAACGTCAGTTCTTTCATTAAGCAAACCTTCCCAAGTTCATTGTATTGAACCAGGGTTTAGGCTATTAGGCTGACACATGACAGAGCCAATTCGACTCACATTGTAAGTGCCTATTCATGTTTGGCAAATTCCGTTTTACGCACATGCACACATTTAGAATTGAATCCTTGTTGCCTGTGATTTTTTTTTTCCCCCTTGAAATCTATTTTCCTATTTTTAACTGTTAATAATCACGAAAAATCCCACTTTTGTAACTGTAACTTAAGAAGTCTAATTCAGGGAGAGCATAATGCATCACCACACAGTTTCTATTCCCCAGGCTGCCTGCCAGGCTTGCTCTTCCCAGATGCCCCGATACTGATATACTGGGCTTATTTGTAAAACAAAAATAATCAAATATTTGGGCAAGGAGTTTTGACGTGGCTGGTTTCTCTCTCTGCTCACTTCTGCAAGCTTGGAATTCCTGCCGGTGAAAGAGGACAGGATTAAAGGCATCATTCTAGGGGACAGGCCAGGGAGGAGCCAGCCTGACCGAGGAAGAGTTCAGGGCACCTGCAGTCAGGCGTGCTGGCTGCTTTCTCTCCAGCCTGCCACTTCCTGTACCAGTGGCTGCTCCATCAAGCCTGTGCTGGCCCACTGGGTGGCCAGGCCGTAAAGGCAATCAGGATGTGGACATGAAGAGGTAGGGGCTTGTGTTCCAGGGCAAAGAGGCCAACCTACAACTGCAACCATGGAATTGGCATCCAAATGGTTTTCTCCATTTCTATTACTATCACCTGGTCTCGGTGCCCATTATTGTTCTTTTAGGCCCCTAACCCACCCCCAACACATCCCAAGGCTTCCACTCTTGCCTCTTAAAACCTGTTGTTCTCACTGCAGCTAGGCATCATTTTAAAAGAGTGAATGAAACTATGTCATCTGATTGCTTAAAACTTCCAATGGTTTTCACAACAATTAGGAAGAAATCATAACTCCTTTCAGTGGATTCACAATCTGTGGCTGTCCACGCTTTCAGTCTCACCACCTACCATTCTACCTGGCTAGAAACAGTGGCTGCTTCCTCTCTCCTGAAAAGTTCAAGTGCATTTCCACCCCAGGCCCTTTGCACTTACTGTACCTCTGTTGGAATTTT
Organism: Heterocephalus glaber; assembly: GCF_053883595.1. NCBI lineage: Eukaryota > Metazoa > Chordata > Mammalia > Rodentia > Bathyergidae > Heterocephalus > Heterocephalus glaber. The sequence goes on from NW_028258137.1 coordinate 8,346,971, forward strand.
CTTTGGGGACATCTTTGTATGACTGTCAGCATTCAGGGTGCAATTCAAATGTCACCTCCTCAAAAGCCACCTCTGATCATATATATAATCACTACCAAGTTCCTTTTCCTCTTTTTATTTGAAGTGATATAAAACATTTCAAGACACTTCCCTGATGCCATGGACATTATTGCCATAACAAGTCATAGAAGGATACTGGGATGAAAATATAAGCCCACACCATAATTTGTGCATGAATGTTAATGCCAGCATTATTCATAAAGAAAGCAGAAGCAACTTTGTGAAACGCTCTAGCGGCCATTATTTGTAATAGGCAGAAATTCACAAAAGTTCATACAACAGTATCATTCATAATAGCCAGAAAGTGGAAACAATATAAATGGATGAATGGTAAACAAAATATGATATATTTATACAATGGGATATTATTTGCACATAAGGAGAAATGAAATACTGATACTTGCTACAACATGAATGAACCTTGAAAACATTACGCTAAGCAGAAAAGCCAATTACAAAAGACCACATATTGTATGATTCCAATGATAGGAATTGTCCAGACAGGGAAAATCTATCGAAACAGAAGACAGATGAGTGATTACCAGAGGGTGGCGTTAGAACGGGGAGTGCTGCTATCAGGGACAGGGTTTGTTTTGAGGGTGATACAATGTTCTGGAATTGGGCAGGAGGCTCACACAACTTAGCAAATGTGCTAAAGACCTTTGAACTGACCACTTGAAAAGGTACAGTACTGGAGTGATGAATTATATCTCAGGCAACAGAACGTGAATTCCAAGATGAAGTCTAAAACAGACTCTGGCTTCTGGGTTTTCTCTCCAGTTCTTGTTCTCTGCATTCCGCAGTATTGTCTTACCTATCCCTGCATCCTTGGAATTGCTCGCTAGGGCATGATGCTCAATACAGAGCAGGTGCTTGGTAGAGTTTGCAAGAATGGAGTAAATTTTTTTCATATTGTTTTCTCTACATAAGGCTACCAAATGCTGTCAAGGAGAGAGCTAGAACAAATGAAAGAGTCAAGTACAAGGATGCCTCATCCCTTGCACGGATGCAGATAAAATTCTGAACAAGTCCCTCAGAGAATCCTGGCAAACTTGCCATCTTCCTGCACTCTATACAGGATCAGGAAGGGGTTGTAAGATTTGGCCTTAGCTGGACCAACTTTAGATATGCGCTATAAATATGGTGAATATTTAATTTAAAGAATTTATTACAGCAAAAGACACAATGTCCTTTCCTTGCCACCTTCTGAAGCAGTTCTACAAGTCCTCTCTCCTGAATATGTGTACTTATGCTACGGTAGCTGCCTGGACGTCCTCAATCAACTCAAAACTGATTAACTTCCATGGTCTTTTTCACTTTGGGGAAGAGCCCGAAATTGCAGGAGCCAGACCCAGGGAATAAGGTGGGTGAGGATGCATCCTAGTGTTTCCATAAGCCTGCCTTTCTGTGGAATGGTACTCTGTGGCAGCGTTCACCCTATTTTTGAACCATAACTTAAAAAGACACTCAGGAAAGGGGACTTCCAGAACTGCTTCAGAAAGTGGCAAGAGTGATGGGATAAACATGTGAGAAGTGAGGGATGGAGTATTTTGAGGGGGATTAATGGCAATGTGTCTTTTACTATAATATTGGTTTTAAATGTAATTTTTAAATTCACCCTATTTTTGAGCACCCCTTATATACACTGGACAAGTAGTCCTTAGAGTAGCGCCCTGCTATGTCTCCCTGGGAAGCACTCCATCCTAATATTTTGCAAATCCTCATGTCAGGGCATCAATTACTATTAATAAAAGATGACATTAGTCCGGATACAATTCATGCTGCCCCTCCTGAAGCGTTTTCCCCCAAACATGCACAGAGAGCCCTGGCCCCCTTCCCCCTCCTCTGCACCACAGCCCTTTCAAGAGAGATTTATTACAGGGTTGTCAACACAAGCCTACCTTTACGGAAAAAGATAAAAATAAGAAACACCTTACAAGAAGATGCCGTGGCGGAAGCTAAATCATAAATGTTTGATAAGGAATGGTCAAATCCAGACAAATAACTGCTCAATCCCACTTTGTATTAAGCAGATAAAGTCATACAGAAAATCAATGTGATGTATTGAAAGGGGAAAAAAATGGCTAAGCTTGGGGATTGGGCTATGCAGTGTTATGAAGGGGCCATTTCGGAAGAATCTTACAATAAGAGAGCTACATTAATTTTAAAAAGTGGGGTACTAATTGCTGACTTGCTAAACCTGCCAATAGTATTTCAGTCCCTTCTGCTGCTACTGGACGTAATTTCTGGGGTGATTCAGACATTAGTGTGTGCAAACAGTGAAGAGGAAACTAGTGTAATCCACTTAGACGACAGCATAGCAATTCTTGGGACATTAATGATTTGGACGATGCACATACCCTTTACGCCAGCATTTTGGCTACTGGGAAGTCTTTATTTTGACACCCTTGCACAAGTAGACAACATGCGTGGAACAGTGCTTATTACTGAAACACAGGTAATACCAAAATGTGACTCACCCTAAATGCTTGTCAACAGAGGAATGAATAAGGCAATTACAGGACATCCAGGTGACGGGACATTGCATAGCCATAGCATGTTAGGTCTGGCTACATATGCTGCCACTAAATAATCTCCAACACACTACTAAATGAAAAGAGCAAGGTAATGAACAATATTTATTCAATAATCTCTGTTGTGTGCATTTTTTAAAAATTCATTTAATTTTTTAAAAATTTTATTTTATTGGTACATTTTAGGTGTACAACATAATGACATTCATCATTGGAAATTTGCACCTTTACATAATCTCTCTTGGTTCTTATTTTTCCCCCTTCCCCTGCCCTCCCTTCAACCCCTCCATCCCTCCCTATTTACAAAGACTTGGTTTCCATTTTCTCATTGTCTCGTATTAATTCCATTCCCTTCTTTCCTTTCCCCTACCACTCCCACTTCCCCTTCCCCTTTGCCGCTTTTCTTCCTGTTTCACATTATCTATTATACCTTTTAGTCCTTATTTACACTTTCAGTTTCTCACACTAGAGAAACTATTTGGTATTTACACATGTGTCCTATTTATTTCACTTAAGAGTATCACCTCAATGTGCATCCATTTAGCTGTAAATGTCTCTAATGTCTCATTTTTTATGGCTGAGTAGTACTCCATTTTATAATAAAACCACATTTTCTTTATCCAGTCTCCAGTTGATGGGCAATTGGGCTGCTTCCAAGTTTTAGCTATTATAAATTGTGCTGCTATGAAGGATGCACATATATCATTATGTTATGATTCTTTTAATTCTTTGGAGAAGACACCCAGCAGGGGAATAGCTGGGTCAAATGGAACTTCCAGTCCTAGTTCTTTGAGGTATCTCCATACTGATTTCCACAGTGGTTGCACCAGAGACATGGCAGGGGTTATCACAATCTCCAAATTGAAACTATACTACAAAGCTACTGTGATAAAAACCACATGATACTGGCAAAGAAACAGACCTGAGGACCAGTGGAACAGATAAGAAGATGCAGAAACAACTCCAGACACACTCAGCCATCTCATCTTCGACAAAGGAGTTAAACACCCTCCCTGGAGGAAAGATAGCCTCTTTAATAAATACTACTGGAAAAACTGGGTTTCAACTTGCCAAAGATTAAAGCTAGACCTGTATCTCTTACCATGCACTAAACTAAAATCAAAATGGATCAAAGAACTAAATATTAAAATAGAAACGCTGAACTGGCTGAAACAGAGGTTAGGAAGAACTCTTGAAGACATCAGTGTAGGAAAAGATTTTATGAACAAAACCTCAGTTGCCCGTGAACTAGCACAAACAATCAACAAGTGGGATCTCTTCTTATTAAAAAGCTTCTGCACAGCAAGAGAAACCACCAGCAGTGTGAAGAGACAACCCACAATGTGGGAATAAATTTTCACCTGCTGTTCCTCAGACAAAGATATACTATCTAGACTCTATAAAGAACTTAAAAACATCAGACCTCCCAAATTTAAAGACCCAGTCCGAAAATGGGCATCTGAAATGAACAGACATTTCTCAGACAAAGAAGTAGAAGTGGCAAATAAACACATGAAAAAATGTTCAACATCACTGGTCATTCGAGAGATGCAGATGAAAACAACACTGAGATTCCACCTCACCCAGAAAGAATGGCTGCTATCATGAAATCAACCAATAACAAATGTTGGTGGGGCTGTGGGGAAAGAGGAACCCTGCTCCACTGCTCGTGGGAGTGTAGACTGTTGTGGACATTTTTTAAATGGCTACACATACTTGTTTTATTTTTGTTGTTTTTTACAGTGCCAGGGATCAAAGCCAAGTCCTTGAGCAGGGTGAGCAAGGGCTCTCCCACTGAACTACACATTCAGCCCAGCTCTGGTAAATTCATATAATGTCCCTGGGAGAATCCACAGCACAACTCTCATGTTGATTTCTTTTGAAGAGGAATTTGGAAGTATGGGAACTTTAATTGTTTAATCTTAGGGAGAGGTTTGAAACTTCTGCCATGAGCTTCTCTTCCTTTAATAGTTTATTTTCCCCTCACGTGTGGGGAAGCCAATGATAAACAATGACCACCACTAAGAATAAAACAGAGCAACAGTAGAAACCTTCCCAGGACAACAGCGCCCTGCCTTAGTCTGTGAATTACCTGCTAGGAGATGGGAGCCTGGATGCTGATCACTCAGTCTCCATTCAGGTCCTCTCCCAATGCAATCCAGGCAGAAAAGCTGCAGTAAGTGGCCTCCTCTACTCTGGGGAAGAATGCCAGTGTCTTCAATTTCCTTCTGGGCCCCTCATCCCAGACCCAGCCTTCTCAAGTAAACGGAAACTGTTTCTCCTGTGGATAGATCAGTCCTGCGCACAGGTGCATTACAGGCTCCCGGTGGCCAGGCCACGGCCAGCACTTAGTCTTCAGGCAATCACCTCCGTCCTGCTGGGAGTGAGATTCTATACAATCCCTAACTCCACACAGCCCAGTTTGCAATAGCAACCAAGTGGGAAAAGGTCCTCAGAAACACTCAAAGCTCCAGAGAGCAAGCACTTATCCAGAGATCAACATCTCCGCTGTCACACTGGTGAGTGATATGCTTGCTCTGAGGTGAAAAAACAGGAAATGAAGATCAATTAACAATGTACCCTTGAGCGTAAAATTACCAGAGTTTATCAGGCACTGAAGGTGTATTAAACTCCCTGGAGGGAAGGTGCTTGGGAGGAGAAAGGAGCTGATAAAGACAGCGTGAGGGATAGGAGTTTGCTCCTCTAGAGGATGTGAGAAAAAGAAGCATGCTGTAGTCTGAGAAAGAAGAAGGGCTTATCAAAATGAAAATGTTTTCCTCAATTTATCTCCGACAAAACGCTGTCCATCTTCATATGGGCGAAGATATGAACATTATCATTCTTCAAATACTTTTCCTCACGGTGAAAGCAGGGTGTGGGGTGCTCCTTTAGAGAAATAGAGCTCTCCTGACCACCCTAGCATTAGAGACCCGGATGGGGCTTTGTGAGCCAAGTGGACTTGGAAAATGTTTGAAAATTCATTCAAATGATATCTGAAAAGTTCTTGTTGTTGTTTCTCTTGCTCAGAAATCCTCCAATGTTAGGGTACACCAGAATCCCCTGGAGGGCTTTTTGAAAGCCCAATCTCTCTCCTGGTGAGATGGAGCAGGGCTGAGCACAGGTCTGCTAAGCTCCTACGGGTGCCACTGCAGACACCCAAGAGCACACTCAGGACCACCCCTGCAATGACTGTGAACTTGGACTGTGGATCCAGAACGTGGTTTGGCCCTGGTTCTCTTTCATGGAGGTCATCTCTGTGATTCTGGCAGTCATTTAATTGCTCTGTGCCTCCATTTCCTTTAGCGTAAAAGGAGCTAAGTGTATCACCTGCTTGTAGTGGGGCAAACAGCATTCCCCTCTAAGGAGTGTCTATCTCTGAATGTGATATGGCAACTTTGCCATGAATGGCAACTTTGCAGGCGCTGCAAGTGAGGGTGAGCTGAGATCACAAAAGAAGAGGGAGCAAAGACACAGAGAGACCCACAGAGGGAAGGCAGCCACGGAGAGACAGAGGCAGGGATTAGGGTGACACTGCCACAACCCAAGGCCCACGGAGGAGAGGTGACAGCTATGAGAAGCTAGGCAGGGGCACCATACAGATTCTCACTTGGAGCCCCTGGAGGAACCAATCCCGCCAATGCCTCCAGTGCAGATTCCTGGCAACCAGAATGTGAGGGGCTAAATAAAGTGCCATTGCTTGGGGCCCCCGGTTTGTGGCGCAACGTTAGCGCCTCACCCCCAGAAACTTCCACACTGCCTCCTGGGACTCTCGTGAGGGTTACAATAGTGACTGCCCTGGAAGGGTTTAGAGTGGGGACGGACACATAACGGACATTACTTAGGTAGTAGTTCCTGTTAGCATTTTGGTCTTATTAACATGTTCCTGTTTCATTATTTTGTTAATAGAAATAATACTTTTTCATGAAATAAAAATCTATAGTGTAGAGAACGGCCCAAAGTAAAGGTCCTCCACCTGGGGTGACTGTGTACCCGGGGGTGTGTGGCAATGTCTGAGGTCACTTCTGGCACTTGAGGACTTGGTGGAGGAGGGAGGTGGTGCTACCCCATCCATGGATAGAGCAGTGATGTTGCTCAACATCCTATAAAGCACTGATCAACCCCCGCACCAAAGAGTTACCTGGCCTAACATGTCAAGAGAGTCAAGGTTGAGAAATTCCAGTATCAAGTGAATAATCCAAATCTGAGTTCACTTCCCCAGGAGAGAAGCCTGGCAGCCTACCCAATCACCACCAACCTCCTGGCACTGCTCCCTCATTGGTGAAATAATAAAAAGTTAACAAGAATAAAAAGTAACATCAACACAACAAAAATCTGGAGTCATGTTGGCTCCAGGAAGCAAGCCCCAGAAGACCTGTGCTCACCTTCCAACGGGGAACCCCAAGGAGGGCTCCAACTCCAGCAGGAATGACATCAGGGAAACGCAGCATCAGACCAGACTGCCAAGGGCAAGGTCAAATGTGCCACTGGGTGGGGCTGCCTCTACCCAGCCAGGGTGGGGTCACACTTTGACATAGGGCAGAGGTGATCTGGACTGAGCCTGGCACCTCTGCCTTCTTCTCTTTAGTGACACCAGTGTGCACAAACTAGGCCTTTATTGCACAGGACATGATACAGAGCCCGGGACGCCGGAATCAGGAAGTGCAGACTCCCGTGTGGCTGGGGGGAAGCATAGGGAAGGGGCTCTGCATCCAGCATAGCCAAGAAGGGGGAGGGCAGAGGGAACCTACTGTGCTGACCCAGGAAGAGACAACCAGAGCAGGGTGAAGACAAGGGGGACATGAAACGGATGGGCTCTCTGAGGTAAGTGTGAGAAAAACATGATGGATGGGGGAGGTGCTACAGAGCCCCCTGGTGTTGGGCCTGGGCCACTGGCGAAGTGCAGATGCCCTCATTTGGCTGGAAAGCACTGGAGGGGATTATGTTCTTTCAGACTTAAGTGAAGACAAATCCAGAGGGAAGACAAACTCCTCAGCTGTCCTCAAGGGCTTAGGTCTGCAGAATCAGGGGACGACCAGAGACTGGCCAGAGGGACAGGGAAGGACTAGCAGAGACCTCTATCTACAGCCTTTCCCTAAATGTCCACCTGCTTCCTGTGAAGCTCAGATCAAATTCCCATCCGTCCCTCCTTGTTAGGTGATCTGCCTGAGAAATTTGGCTCTGGCTTTGGAAGAGTCATTTGTCAGAAGAGCCAAGATGATGTCCTGGGGTGTGTGTTGTGGCTTCCAGAGGGGACAGAGAAGGAAAATACATGTTGAAGTGGGTGATTCCTCAAAGGCCCCACTAGATCATCTGCCCTTGACTGATGATGGGGAAACTGAGGCCCAGAGCCATGGGTCTCCCTTGAACACGCATCCATACATCCATGTACAAGAACTTACACTAACACGAAGAGAGACAGCCGAGCAAGACATCCCCATGGCAGACTGGCAATTTTGCTCCTCCTTTTAATGAAATACGTCAGGTGGAAAGAATGAACCAAATCCCCTATAGCCAACAGATCTCGGAAAATGAGTGCAGATCTGACTCGATTTCTTTTCTTAAACAAAACCACAGTGTTTCCTAGAGCTGTCCATTTTGGAGTTTAAAACGCACAAAGATAAGCATGCTTACTGGCACAGCCGCGGAGTCCATGGAAATCAAGCACACATCAACTCAATCGAGTCTAACTTCTAAATAAGGCTTCGAATCACAGATTTGTTTACTTTCATTTGGTGATAATTGTTCACAGCAGAGCATATCAGAAAATTCTATAATAGGAACCACAGCCAGGAAATAGTAAATAATTAATCACCTCCCTCCCAGCCTCTTGCATCTCTGTTGATATAAATGACCATATAATTCCAAACCCAATTATCACTACTTAGCCGTTCCATTTTGTAGTTAAAACCCCACAAAATTAAAGTGCATCAATTGTTAATGGTAATAGACCAGACAAGGGATTAAAGATTATTTTAATGTTTATTTCCTGTCAAGAGATCTTTTGGCAGGAAACACCGCAGACAAAAGGCTGCACACTCAGATGAGATTCATATATTTAAATCTTCTAACTTCTGAAAACATTATGGATATAATTACTTGTTTAATTTACTTGTTCCCTCAAGATACAGGCTGAGGCGATCAAGCCAACTGTAGTGTAGCAAGTCCTCAGAATGAAGAGGCATTGCTCCGTGACACTTTATAAGCTGTCTTCTCTAAGTACTCCAATCAAATTTAGTGGCCACGTCCCACCACCTCGAGAGGCTGGGAGCAGGAGACGCTGAGAACGGAAGGGGAGGGAACAAGATCAGAGTTCAAGTCTCAGGCCTGCAGCTGGGGGAACTGGAGCTGTGCAGGAGCCTGGGTTTTCTTGTTTGTGACACAAGGTGGACAGAGACTACTGTGCAGAGTAAGATTTTGAATGACAAGATTACACAAGACTTGGGGACTTGTTAGACTAAAATAGCCTGCAAGGCCAAAGCCAGAGACAGGCATTCTGATGTGGTGGGACAGATTTACAAGGGGGTCACCTGGTTGGCATGCTGATACATCAGTGTTTAATCTTTCTAGCTCACCTTGATAAATATACATTCACACACACACACACACACACACACACACACACACACACACACACCCTATAAATACAACTGCAGCATCCAGGAGACCTTAGGACCCATTTTAAGAAATACTGATCCATTTTTAAAATCAAGACAACAATAAAGTAAGTTCTACATAATTTACTTAGTATTTGGGTCAAGAAAAGTTAAGATATTTTATATTATACACAAATTTTTATGTAATATGTGATATGTTTTATATGTAGGGGGAGTAAATAGGTAGGGAAAAATAAATCATTGCCCACCTGAAAATAATATTCATATCATGAGGAAACCAGAACCTGGAAGAAACCTGGGCCCCTTTTCTAGTTTATTGTTTACCTGTTTATGCTGTTCCAACTTCGTTAGAATGTAAGAACCATAAAGGCAGAGAGATTTTGTCTGGTTTGTGCTTGACAATCTTGCTGACATTTAAAATAGAGCCTGGCACATAGTAGGTATTTGATACAAACTGCTAGTGTGAATGAACAGTAATGACAGTCATTGTATGATGGTTTTATTTTTTACAGAGGGATTTATAGGTCCATTCTCATTTCAATGAAGTATTTTAACTTCATTAGCCAACAGTAAGTATGCAAATTCATTGGGAGGGGACCTCCATCCCAATCAGGGACCCAGGTGAAGGGGCAAAGCCAAGTCCAACTCAGGATTTCGCACTCTAAATCCTGGGCTCCTCCTCTGTCACCACTCTGGCCTTCGAGCCTCTCTCCACCCGGGGCTGTGGAAAGGCACATTTCTTTAAGTAGGGAAGGGGGACTTACAAGCATTTCTGCAATAGTTTGGGTTCTAACCCCAATTCTTCCTCAGTGCTGTCTGATTCCCAGCCCAAAGATTCCCATCTTCGATGCTGAGGAGGGTCGTCATGGTTTTGGATCCTGCAGCCACACTCCTCAGGCCTGCTCAGGGGCTCACCACTTGCTTTGCTGGGAGGAGTGGCAGGGGACAGGGCCTTGGGGCATAAGCTGGGTCTGCTGAAGTCCAAGAACTGACTCCTTGGTGCAAACTGGGCACTGCCAAGCATGGAATAGGTTAAGGCAAAAGTTCATCCCCTGCCTTGGGTGTAAACGTGAAGGGTAGAAGCTGGCATCCTTCCAGGCCACCTCTGATCTCGTTTTAACAATCTGCTCACATTTCCGGGGCCTGCATGGCTTCCCACCTCCAGGGGACTTGTTCTCCTGCCAGAGTAAAACACTGAATAGCTGCTTGTATCCAACCTGACATCCATAGATATTTAAGAGTCTAATTCAATCGTTACATCTTTTCTGTAGACACAAAGGCACCGCAGCATTCCGGCACCTCAGGGCTCTTTCTCATTGTCCTGTTTAAGTATGCTGGGGATGTGCACACAGGAAATAGGGCAGTTTAAGGAAAAATGGTGCATACTAGTGCCACTCAGGTGCTTAGGATGTAAGAGACCTTTGCAAGTTCCTGGTTCCTGGTACTGAGGGATGCCAGGGACCTGGGGTTGGGGGTCCAACCTCCTCATGAACAAGATAGCTGAACAGATGGGCAATGGCTTCAGCAGTCAAGGGGCCATAAATTGAATACAAGAAAAGCCAAATTCCTGTCACTCCTGGGGTCATGAGTTCCTCCATTAAGGCAAATATTGTTGCATTAAGGGTTTAGGATATAAACCCAACAGCCAAGCTACCTTTTTCCCCACTCTGTTTTCAATGGAAGATGTGTCACACAGGTGATAGTGTAAATTGAAATTTTCAGTCTGCATCAGTGTGGCTGGCTCACAAAAGCCCAAAGTGGAGCGATGGTAGACCAGCTGAGATTTGTGAGGCTGAAGAGACGTGCCATAGAAACCCATTCCATAAGCTTTCACCATGCATGAAATTTACTGTGAATAGAATTCCTAAAAGTCCATGTTGGCCTCTGATTTAAAACTATTAAATCTGGTTTCCTGAGAACACCTCCATTATAATAAATACATCACTATGACAACAAATGCTAATGATACCATTCAAAGACCAGCGTGAACAACCTATACATGAAAAATGCATTTGCATGTGGGTGTCCTGGATCCATGCAGCTGAATCTTTAGCTTTGGGCTGAGCAAATATCAAACACCTGAAGAACAGGCTATGTCGCATCATGGTGGACAGTAGTGGGAGGCAGGGTACTGGGGCAGTTTCACCGTGGTGACAAAACTAGGTCTGTGCTCATGTGGAATTTGTGTATATCCAGTGTACACAATTTAAGAGAGAAACTGTCTGTACTTTTACAGATATGAGCATGCTTTTCTGAAAAACAGAGTGCTAAGCAGTATGCATACTATTTCATCTTCAAAGTATGTCCTGAAGAAATTAGAGAAACAGTATGGCCATTGTAGGCAGTCATTTATTTTAAAAAACTGAGATGCCTTTTACGCAATTTAGTCTTTTTTTTTTTTCTCAGTCTAGATTCATTCTTCCTGTTCATCTCCTCCCATTACCCCTTCCCGCCTTTCCTCCTTCCCAGGACATTTTTCCAGTCCTACCATCATTTAGCTGCTATGAGAGACACCCAGATCAAGTTCAACAGAGCGACCGATAAGAGAGGTGGATCAAAATGGCGGCCAAGGTTTTAGACTCAATCACCGACCTGAGTTTTGTGGTTGCCTCTACCGCTGTTGCTTATCATCTGGGGCAGCCAAAGTCATTTAATCCATGTATGTGTCCATTTACCAGACCTGTGAAATCTGGGCTTTGAGTATATTTGTGGAGCTTTCCTAAGGTTTAAATGAGGTGATGAGTGAACCCAACTTGTATATCACAGACACTTAACACATAAAATAACAAGTGACAATAACAATAAGTTACTTTAACAGAGTTCAAAAGTGGCCAGAGCCAGAAATGAAGGACAAAAGGTAAAGTGAGAGAGAAGTAAGGATTAGGAAAGATCAGGGTCATGGTATGTGGGAAGAAAGGAAGGGGGAGAGTCCCAAGGGGGTAGAGGAAAGAACGACAAGTTCCTGTAGAATTAACAAAGGCCGTCAGAGAAGAACAGACAGAGGCCATTTCCTCAAAGCTTGCCATCCATCGCCAGGCCATCGGGCAGCATCAGCTGTGTTTGGACAGACTCAAATGCACAGAGGAGAGGCGGAAATGTGATGGTGAAAAAGAGACATGACCAGCGTGCTGCAGCTGGAGACCATCGCGTGAGGAGGCTGAGGCGGACAGGCCGGAAGCGAGGTGTTGCTGACCAAGTCCCAGCCATCCTGGCTCACTCCTCCTGAGCTGCTGTTTGACTCCTCAGGTTGGTTGCTTGAGATCTGTGACCAAATGTTCATCTGCGGAGTCCATCTCTCCTGCTCAAGATCACTTAGCGCACAGGGACCTGTTTCCCCAGAGCCGTCCACAAGGAGACTGCCATGAGAATCCTTCCCCAGAGCGGAGGGCGCGGGGCAGCAGGCGGACGGCACAGGGAGAGACAGCCTGCATCACGGCTTCTTGTGACACGGGCAGCAAAGCTCAGAAGGCTCCACATGGTGCAGGAGCAGCTCCCCGCCACCATCGGCCTTTGAATAGGGATACGTGTGAATCGGAGAGGAAAAAGGTGCTTTGACGCCCTGCAGAAATAGCCGTTTTTCATACAACTCCTGGGAGGCGGTAATTTATTCAGTCATCTTTCAACATAATTCCTGTCTAACTGATTGTTTTTCTGGCTTCATCTTCTCCAAGGTGGCACACACCTGTTCCGGGTGATAAGTGTGGGATGCAGATAGGAGGGTTCAAGGAGCCAGATGAATAATGGAAAAGACTAAGCTAAAACAAATGCAAAAGAAAAGCTCACCATTTATATAAAATTTCTGCCAAAGTGCTGCTTTAAAAAAAAAATCGCAATAAAAATCTCTAATTCTTCTTAGTTGGAGGGAAAAAAGAGCAGGGATCCCCCAAAGGCACAAATATGCTATTTAATGTCACCGGCCTTAGCCAACACATTTCTGGGTTTGGTTTTAGAAACTCCTGTTTTGGTTGGGTCGAGTAAACCCAGGTTTAAACCGTGGATCTGCCACGCAGCAGCAGGAGATATTAAGTCACCCCCAAGACCGTAGTCTAAGGCGTCAATGTGCTAGAATTTAGTACTTGCTCAGGACAGAGTACGTAGCTGCTATTTTACGCAACTGGGTGGGGCTGCCCGCCTGTCGTTACTGAAAAGTGGCAGCAGAGGGTTGATGAAATGGAGATTAGGCGGGGCACAGGGCCTGGCACACTGGGGATGCCCCTTCTCTTCCCTAACGGACCCACAGGTGACTGGCAAATGAGTCCACTGTGTACCAAAAAGAGGCTTCTACTGTACCACCCAGTGCTAATTCAGGTGCTGATGTAAATTTGTAGAAAGACAGAAGAAATCAGAGACAGAAGAAGCCATTCAGTCTCCAAGGTGGGGAAGGGTTAAGCAAGACATAAAGTGTCGTTTTTCTTCATCTGTCCCTTGTGTCTGGCCAGCATTCATTCCCCTTGAGGAAGCATTTTGGTTTCCTATGGAAACAGTCCTTCCATGTCCTTCATCCAAGTGTCTGGGAGCCTCACAGCAGGTGACTTCTGTTGGTTACATCATATCAAGGGCCACCTCAAGGATGTGACCCAACTAGACCACCAAGGTCAACTCCAGGTTGGGGTTCAGGAACTTTGTATCCGTTACCTTTCCTCTCCACAGAAGGAAATTACTCAGTCAACAAAGGGAAGAGGCCAACTCGGATGGCATCTTGTGTTTGCCTGGGTCCAGCTGAGCCTGAAACACTTACGCCCCTGAGTTTTCTCCTTCCTGGGGACATAAGTGTCTCTTCACCCCCACCCAATTCTTACTGTTTTTCTGTAGGAGGCTGAACAGGGTTTTCTCACTCACCACCATGATGGCCCAAGGGGAAAAGGGGAGTTCATTTTGGCTAAGGGGTGATAAAAGGAAGGGGATGCTGGGCATGGTGTCTGCCCTTGGAGAGCCTTTGTCTAGTTCTAGATGAAAGCAGACACAAGCAAATAAAAATAAAATGTGAAATACAGAAGCTGTGATGTATGTGAGTTACAAAGCTAAGAAAGGAAGAGCGGGGGTAGAACATGGGGGCGGGTATTTTCCCTGGCTAGGGCAGAGCAGTAGGTAGAATAATGGTACCAAAGGCTCTCTAGGTCCCGTGAATAGGTTTCTCTGCATGGCCAAGGGGACCTTATAGATCCAAGGTGCAGCCTTGAGATGGGGAGATCATAGAAAATTGCTCAGGAGAGCCCAAAGGAAGCACAAAGCACAGGAAGACAGAAGAGAAACAGGATGGGCAGAGTTGAAGAGGGATTCCAAGACACTACTTTACGAGAGAGGAGGGCCATGGGTCAAGGAATACAGGTGGCCTTTAGAAAAGTCAGGCAAACACACTGTCCCTGAGAGCTACCTGGAGCCAGCCCTGCCAACTGTGTGATGTCAGCTCTCTTGAACTTCTGAGCTCCAGAACCGTAGGAAAATACATTCGTGTCATTTAAGCTAGGGATGCCCAACTACAGACTGGTAGTGGTCTGTGACCTATTAGAAGCCAGACCATACAGCAGGAGGTGAGCAGTGGGAGAGGGCAGCTATATCAGAATTTACAGGCCCACCCCCATGCCTCACGTCACCACCTGAGCTCCGCCCCCTGTCAGATCAGCAGCAGCATTAGGCTCTCATAGGAGCCTGAATCCTACTGCAAACTGTGCACTCTGGGGTCCAGCCCCCCGCCCGCTCTCCCTAGTCTATGGAAAATGTCTTCCACAAAACCAGTTCCTGATGCCAAAAAGGTTGGGAACTGTGGGCTTAACACATTCACCAGGGAGCTGTAAATCGTATGTCTCACTGCCAGGTGGCTCTGAGCCACCAGCGGCACATGATGGTTGTCCCTTTGGGTGTCAAGGGACAGTCCTACTGGGTCGTGCCCGTGCCACCAGTGGTTCAAGTCGGCGGGAACGTGTCAGATCACCAATTTGTGATTATCGGTCACTGCAGCAACAGGAACCTAATGTAGGCTATCAGGAGGCATCATTTTTATGAGAGCTAAAGGATGAGGTGGAAGTCGCCAAAGCAAGGGACAGAAGAAGATGATGGCAGGCGAGGGCAGTGCACACAGAAGCCCAGGACAGGGCTCTGGCATGCGCTGAGAGCAGCCAGCACACCACTGCAGCTGGAATATGATGAATGCTTTGAAGTCCGGAGAAGAATTGAAAGCACTTTATATATTCCACGCTACCCAACTTTTGAGGAAACAAAGCCCTTTTTAATGATTTTCTTGATTGTAACTCATGAAATAGGATCAAAGCTCAACCATGTATTAACAATTCCAACCATGAAGAATTCAACAAGTGCATTTTCCTTGGTAATCCCTATCCATATTCCTAATATGCTTCCCACATTTTTCTGACGCATCTTGTTATTCTGTCCTCCTGTACCCAGCAGTATCTTCACAGGCCTGACCTATAATAGGTACTAAATAAATAACTGTTGGATAAATGTGCCTGTATTTTTGGTTTCAAAATGCACTCCCTGATGCTAAAAATCTGCCATGACCTGCTCTCCAAAGTCATCCTAGAAATAATTAAAATGTCTGGGTGCATAGAGAAGGAAGGAGACACACCCAGGGGTAACCGTTTCTCCATGGGCACTGCCCACTGAGTCAGAAGCTTGGGGGTGGGCAGGGGACAGGCAGGAGTAGCGATTTTTTTCATAGAGTGTTATTAAGACATCAAGTGAGCTGGAGGTTACTAATTACGGCAACTGCCTCATGCTGAGAAGAAAATATTTTTTTGGAGGGGGGCTGTCCCCTATACCAGTCCAGCTGCTGAGCAAGCAAAGAGCAATATGAATAAACTCTAAGGACACAAGAAGTCCAGGGCTTCCTTTTAAATCAGTTCCTAGAAGGCAAGGAACCAGTATATCATAGTGAGACAATCATTTATAATGGGACCATTATTAGGAGCCGAGATATAAAAATCGTACACGAAACAGCCTTATAAGCAGATTCAGTGCGTGGCTGATTAACCTCCCTATCCTACTGGGGGCTGGATGGCTCAGGGGATGGTAATGAGATGTGGAAGTCATTTGCCTCGAGGTCACAGGTTTTAAGCTGGACATGTTAGATGGGGCCTAATTGCTACTCATGGGCGACTTGGCAGCGCACCTGCTGGAGACACAGAAAGCAGGGTTCGAATCTTGGCACTTGGTATTTGCCCTGGGAGTAGCTGTGGATATCAGTGCTGGTTTACAGACCCTCCCAAAACCTCGGTTTCATCATTTGCAAAACTTTGTCAATTTTGATTTTGTTTTGTTAGATATACAGGAGTATATTTGACACACGAGTTAGGTGGGCACCCAATGCTGAACAGGAAATGCCTTGATGTTTTACCTCTGGCATCCAGTCGGCATTCAGAACATTTCACATTTCAGATCTGTGGGTTAAGAATGCTCAACCAGTGCCACTGTAAGGAATAATTCTAGAGTTTTTACAACCAGTAGGATGAGTTCCATAGTTTGAACCCAGTCAGTAAGGAATGCAGAATTTGGCTGATTAATACACTATTTCCCAACCCCAAAGACTGGGGAGAGTTAGGAAAGAGGTAATTTTCCTGCCTCTGTGATGAGTGAGTCTCATGCCCAGGATTCCCTTGGTGTGGACCCACAGCCTCAAAGAAATAGTGGTCACAGGGTGACAGACAGTAGCCTGCAGCCTTCACCAGCAAAAGTCCACTGGAAGAAGGTGCGGACTTGGCTTCCGGTGAATCTCCCCCAGCAGGTGGATGGTCTTAGTGCAGGAAAATTATGAAAACGAGTGTTGGGAGTCTGGATTGAGTCCAGCCTGGTGCATATACATGGTGCTCAAAAAAGCCCACAGACTCCACCAAAGGTGAAATGAAAGCAGGGATCCCAAAGTGGAAGAAGCCAAGAGACAGTCTTGGAGCAAAAAATAAAAAAGAAGTCTACATAATGAGGCAGAAAGATGAAGCTGGGGACAGAAGCCCTGGGTTCCAATTCCACCTCAGACCCCCAGCCCCTCCCTTCCCTTCCGCCCCTCAAGCCTCTGCACCTGGCCCTTCTCATCCATTTCCTTAACCCTGACATAGGCCAATACCTTCTTGACCTTCTTGGAAACATAGGATGCTGTAAACTAGGTATTCAAAAATTACCACTTGACTTGGAATTCCACTCCAAATATACAAAAATATGTACTATATTATGAGAACCATTCATTTAATTTAAATTTTGGTTAAATGAGAGAAACCGAGAGTTATTTTGGGGGCAGGAGAGCTGGCACACATGGATGTCACATCCAATTTAGTAAAGCATTTAAGTGTTAACTCTCCAATAAATTGGTTGTTGTTTTTCTTCTTTTCCTCCTCCCTTCCTTTCTGCACTTTCCGAGGACTTCAGGCACTTGATGAAAAGGGAAGAATAATCCCTTCTTTGGTGTCTGCGATCAAGATCTATTTGGTAGCCCACTCCTCTAATACAAGGCTGTGCAGAGAAATAATTTCGGCTCCCCGTTAATTTGAGTATTGAACTGAAATTCTGCAGCTGCTTTCTGCCAAGCCCTGAAAGCAGAAATTAATTTCAATGACCCAGGCGAGTGGAGGGAAGCTTTGTCAGGTAATTAGTCTTCGTCTTTTGCTACTCAGGGTCTATCACTGTGTTAATCCATACATAAACCTAGGCATTCCGGGAGTCTATGGCAATCTGCAGGGCCATTTAACTACCTCTAGCTTGGGAGCACCGCATCTGAGCTATGGCAGGGAAAGGACGGGACTGAGGATCTTTTTCATGTTTCCTTCCTCCTACCTATTTCAGGCCTGCAGAGTGAATGCGGCTGATTTACATGTTCTTTCCCCTGTTTGACTGAGTTTGCCTTTGATTAAGTGGAGCTTGGGGTGGGAGAAGAGGTGGGGGTAGGAGCTCCCACTCCCGCCGCTTTCTGACTTGCCAATTTATTAATGAAAGAGGCTCCGATATTGATAGCCCTGACACTACAAGCACAGCAATTAAAGGGTATGTCCTTCCAGGCTTCTAATTAAAAAGGAGATTTTTTTTCTACCCGGGATGAGTCCTATTGTCATATTTGCATTCAATTCTGGATTGGGTTTGGGGCTTTCTCTCCCTTTCTCTTTAGAAGAATCTCTAGGGAGAAACTTAGACCTGAGAAAAATACACATGCTATGCAAGGCTTTGTTCTCAATGGGGGTCACTGTGAAATCTAAGCAAAAGGATGGTTTTGGGGGGAGGCACCTGCTTCCAAAACCCAGCCCACTGCCTCTACCTCACTCACAAACGTTTCTCTGGGTTCCATGCATTTAGCCCTGAGGGAACAGGCGGTGAGAAATTAAATGGTAGGTATTAGGATTTTGTGAGCACCTGCTGCAGCATTTCTGTTCTCCAGGCACAGTTCACCCGTACTGCAAGCAGGGAGCTGGGTTTCAGCGGTCCCATTTTACAGGTGAGCCAAACTAACCGGTGACCCATAGGAGAAGTTCCGAGGCTGTGTTTCTTTCTCATCCAACGTCCTTCTTTCCAGGACAGGCACCTGATACCCCAAATCCCTGGAGCCAGGCAGTAGCATCATCAGTGAGGGAAGCAGGTGAGGTGTGGAATGCAGGAACCAGGGAGTCTACTCCCATCTAAAGAGCAGCCAGGCCTTCTCCCGGATCCTTCCTGCCAATTCTGAGTGCCAGAATTCCAGCCCAGAGTTGCCAAATTTAATGCCTCTGAAATTTCAAAGGAAATCAGAAATCTGGACCTTACTGAGAAATATTTCTTCAGGAGTGTTGACAATCACCAAAGGTTCAAAAGCACACATCTTTTAACCAAGGAGCACACATGTGCAACTCCCCACCTACCTCCTTAGAATTACTCACACCCGTTTTTCTCCACATTTAACAGTTTTAACTTTGAGACCCTAACCTAAATGAAATGAACCAGCTTTGTTTGCTGGCTTTGCCATGTCACTGTCCTGGCTGAAACTGCCCAGCACTATGCTGAATGTGAGAAGGAAATGGACTGATCTTGAGCATTTCCCCCCTTCTGGGAACTCTAGTTTTCTTATATTAAAAACGGGAGCATAATTCTGATGCACGGGTTGGTTATATAGTTCCCAGAATATGATGCAAGGAAAGGCTGTGCCCAGGGCCTTCCTGGCAGCAAGGACGAGCTTGTGCTGCTTCCCTGCCTGCAGCTCAGTGCTGCTGAGGTCCAGCAGGCCTGGAAAATGCAGACACATCTGACCCACCCTGGGGTACACGGCCTCCAGCTGAACAGGCTCATGGTTCCAAGTTTCCATGTAGGTCCTATTTTATGGCTGCCTAAAGAACAACAATGGCCCACACTGGGTAGCAGATGGTCTTTCAGCCTTGTTTTTCTACCTCAAAAGTGGGGTTTTTCTCTGTCCCCCATAGGAGTGCCAAGAGCCTTTAAAGGGAGGCAGGCTTGACCCTAGTAGGTGGTATGAAACTCAGCTCCCCAGGGGAGCAAATGCTCTTGGTGTAGACGCCTGAAATGTTGGTTATCTTCTAAGTTCTTTTCTGTGCAGGTTTTGGATTAAAGTTTGGAAATGGAAGGAAAAAAAAAATCTTTGCATCTTCACAGGAGCTACAACTGTGAAATCTCCTAATGATTTCTGACTTTACTGTGAATTCCTAGAAATGACAATATTTGACAGAGAAAATCCCTAACATACTTTGTTGGAACCAGAAGCTCTCTACCTTGCCACTGACCCCCTCCCGCCCCGCCAGCCTGCTGCTGAGGGCTCAGAGGAAAAGTCAGGAGCATTAGTCTGGTGTCAAGTGGCACTGCTCTCCACATTCTATGGGAGTCAATTGCAATTAACAAGGCCATTCAGAAAAGGCAGGTACAGGCCAGACAAAGGTGCACAGACAGATCTTATCAGAGCCCAAGGCCAGCAGGCTAGGCCTCTCAGATGCACCTTGCATAGAAAAAAAGAAAAAGAAAAAACCATGGCGGTGCAAGGATTGCTGGGGAGGAGAAGGAAAGATCACAGAGGGAAAGAGGGAAGGGCGGGAGTCCGAAGAGCCAGAGATGCTTAAAGGATGCACTGCAGACTCCTGGGCCTACCTCTCGGTTCACACCCACAGCGCCCTAGGAAACTGGGGCAAGTCGTCCTAAAAGAACACAAGAGCATCCTTTGAGGCAAGAAAGACATGCAGAGACTCAGGAAAGAGGTGGATCAGTGCAGCAAGCAACCTGGGGGGAACTCAAATGTGGCCCAGACACCCAGGAACAGGCTGCAGGGGACTCCCGTCCAGCTGGTGGGGCCGGGCATAGGGACTCCTTCCCCCATGCAGAAGAAAGTGCTGCAAAGGAACAAATGTTTCCTTCCGGTGGGAAGGGCATGGGTTCCTGCTAGGCTGCCAAGGTGAGACAGCCGGGACACGCACGCCCACGTGGGCCCTTGGGAGAACATCACCCAGGCCACATGTGCCCCACCTGCCCCTCCATTTTGAAACCATCTCCCCCAAGAGGTGCTTTGAATCATTTTCAAACAGAAGGCCTTAAACAACTACATGCTTGGCTCTGCGCCAGCGACCAAGGAGCAGCCAGAAGACCCTCTCTGCAGCCTTCCTTTGTTTCTGTACTCTGAGACTGATGGCAGAGACAGAGAAGCTCCAAGAGACCTAACTCAAATGGCAGGGGCCCCTAGTGAGTAACAGAAGCATGCACCATTCAGCCCTTAAAAGACTCCTTGATATCATGGGGGGCAGAAACCCATCACAGAGACCCTGAGTACCAGGTCGAAAATGTAGGAAGTGGGACAGGTATTCAACGTGTGCTGCTTATTTTTTTTTAATCAGCCCAGGTTCCTTGATGTGCTGCAGAAGGGCAGGGGCTGGGTAGCTTGAACCATGCTTTTGTCTGGAACTTGGTAGAAAGGGGGGCATATCCCAACTCCACAAGAGCCCATGGTCAATGAAGAATTTATCCAGTGCCAGGTCCCCAGACTGGTCTCATGAATGCTTCAAATGACCCAGCCAAAGCCAGCGCCTGAGGTTGTGGCCAAATGGCTGGTGGTGGAACACTTCTTGATCCACTTCCAGAACAGACACACAACTCTCAGACAGGGAGGGAGACCCTGCTCCTGCTCCAGTTCTATTTTCCCAGCTAAGCTGTCTGTTTTTGCTAACACACTTCAGTAGCTGTGCACTTACCTTTCAGAATTCCAGAAACGCTAGGATAAAAAGAAATCTGTTAGTTAAAAATGTTTGAAGTTCCCATGGCGCAAGAGGAAAGAGCAGCATTACTAGTAAGGAAGGACGGAGAATGACGGGTGGGGATGGCAGCCACTCCGTTTTCTATCGGAGAGAGAGAATAATAATACTCAGCAAAACCTCATTAAGTTAGCATCAGTTTATTCAAAAGAGATTATCATTTGCAGCAACTATTCCCCAATCAACCAGATGCCTCTGTTGCAATCTTCTTTAACACTCAAAGTCTGATGATTAAATATATTAATATATCAGAGACTCACTCTTGGTTTATTGCATGAGGTATTTTGCGAAGCAGGCTCTGAGGAATCTCAGAGGTCCACTGACACATAGTAGGTGTTCAATAACCCTAAGCTCCCTCCCCCTGGATTCTGCATTATCAGAGCTTTAATCTGGTTTATAACATGTCTAGTCCTGATCAATAATAGCATGGGTTCCATTTTAATATACTACCTTTTATTAAACCGGAGCCACACACTCTAAGAGCAAGGGTCTGTCCAAGGCACTTTAATCACTGCTGGAGTGCAGATGTCTCTCCCAGGAAAACCCGGGCGGAGTGTGGCCGCAAGCAGAGGAAGCGTCCATCCACCTTCGTGCGGGCAGGATGAGTTACTGGACTATATTATCAATGCAATTAGGCCGCGCTTCCTCTGTGCTTCCACAGCAACCTCTTGGCTCTGTACAATATGAGGCATTTTCCTCTGTGACCTGGTTTCCAAAGTATCTTTTTCCTCCATAGTAGCTCCCACCGAAGCCTGCATAGACAAGCCAACTTCCAAGTCCTGCACACCTCCGACTCCAAGTTTTTACAACAGATGTCAGGGTCACGGGCAAAGTGATATCCAGTACTTTTCATGATGAGGAGGAGGACGACACCAAAGACGATGACTGTGTAGATTATGATGATGATGAGAGCTAAGCATCACATCCTCACCGAGTTGGTGCTTGAGCAAGAGCTTTATGAACCTCTTCAGCACTTGACTCACCCAGCTGATCTCAGGAAGACACTGTCCTTATCCTCATTGTGAAGAAGAAAAAACTGAGGCTCAGATAAGATCAGTGTTCGGCCCAAGTCCACAGAAGTGCAGTAAGTATCCCAGCCAGGACACGGAGCCAGGCATGAAGCTTGGAATTCTGCTGTGTCATAGCACTAATGCTGCAAGCCATCCCCCTCCCTCTGAACAGTCCAGGACAACACACTAGAGGTGAGCTGTCACAGAGGCCCCCAACAGGATCTAAGGTGGTGGCCCAGATCTGAGGCTCTGGCTCCCCGGGGATAGATGAAAGGGGCAGCCGGGTCTCCCCGAGCAGGCAGAGAAGCTGGGGTTTACACTGAAAGTGTTTCCACACCTAACGCCGGCTGCCCAGGGCCAGACCCCACCAACCCTGCATCACCAGCAATCAACTGCAGATGTTCCACACCAAGAGCTATGGCTTTGGCAGCAGACACGTTTACACTTGAGATCTGACTTCCTGGTACCATGACACTGGGCAAGGCTTCCTATCTGCAAGGTGGGGCACATGGACTGCAGGGATGCCTCAGGGTTAGTGGGGGTCACTGGTGACACCACAGTGCTGATGCTGGGGTACTGCAGAAGCTTTGCACAAGTGTCTTTCCATGTCCCTGCCTCCTCTGAACCCTCTCCACTCCTCCTCGTTCACAAATTGTGCATGCGTCTCAGTCTCACCTACACATACACACACACATGTGCGCATGAGTGTTCCAGTCACTTAGGTTTGAAACCATTGGCCTTTAGCCTTGTTCTCCCCAGATATTGTTTATGTGTGGAATCCATTAGTTTTATGCCTCTAGAACTTTTACCACCTCCATTTGTTTTCCCAATCAAAGAGCATGTTTGCTTCATGAGTGAGTGAAAAAGCTTAAGACACACTGGAAAGATGACAAAAAATAAAAGTGGAAGCACATCGTTTCCAAGCGTGGGTATTTCAACATCCATTTGTGATGAGATGCTTGTCATACAGTGAATAAGCCACTTGTTCTTACCTAACTACCACTGATGGCATTTCTGCTCCCCTGGATACTTATGTCTTAAAGGAAAGGCCTCTAAGACTCAAGAAAGTGAATCGCTAGTGGTGCTGTTTTCCTGCAAATGTAAAAGGCAGGCCTTTGGTGCAGAAGAGTACAGTTCTATGTCCAACTGCACCGATGCTGGGCTCAGCAGCTTTCACTGGTGCAATGAAACTCGCTGTGTGACCCCCACGGTGGCTGCCACTCAGTCTGGCT
This sequence comes from Heterocephalus glaber, assembly GCF_053883595.1. Lineage (NCBI taxonomy): Eukaryota > Metazoa > Chordata > Mammalia > Rodentia > Bathyergidae > Heterocephalus > Heterocephalus glaber. The sequence goes on from NW_028258137.1 coordinate 8,370,633, forward strand.
TGCCTCTTGGGTGCTCTGGAGGGTCAGAGGAAAAGGACACGTGGCCCTGTGGTGAGTATTGCTGGAACTGTGCTAAAGGACAATAAAGACAAAACGAATCCTGCTCAGGAAGGTTTCTGCCTGGCTCCCCTCAGTGACCTACAACTGAGTAGAAAGGGAGATGGGTCCCAACCCTGGTTTGAAGCACTGGAGAGCGCATCACAGGTCGCAGGCAGGCTTGCGCCCTGTGGAGTTCTGTTTATAAATCATACATCAAGTGGAGAAGGAAGCGGCCGCTCACTCAGCACCGCACTTCACAGCGAAGCAGAAAAACACTCGAGGGGAGCACGAGTTGCTTTCTTGAGCAGCGGGCCCCACAGCCGTGTGTTTATGAGAAGCAGGGGACTCTGTAGCAGCACCACTGAGGCCAGAGGCCTGACAGCTCTGATCAGAGACACACACCACCAAAGGCTGGGGGTCAGCGTTGCCCTGTGTGTCCCACAGAGCTCGGGAAGGACCAGAGCAAAGTTCTGTACTTGTACCTCTGTTTTGAATTCATACAAAATGCAGTCACTGGCTTGGCTTGCAGGCTGGGGTCGGGGTGCAGAGGGAGGGAGAAGGAAGCCTTTGGAAATCCTGCAAGGTCCTGAGGTCTGAAGGGCCCCATGTATGCTCTCGCGTGCCTTGATTTCTTCATCTGTTCAGCAGGGCTGGAAAACGTTGGACCTCTCCCCTATGCGGCCCTTGTTTTTCTTTGCGCTTTTTGGGGTGGGGAATGATTAGCTCAAAGCACGGCCGAGTGAGAAAGTGAGGAAGGCAAGGCCTTCCAGGGGTGTGCCGAGGGTTCCGGGGGAGTCGTACCAACACCTGCCTAATTTCCCCTCCTTCCCCTGTCCCTTCCTACATAACATCATCAGCACCAAGAGCAGCACCAAGAGTAGGAACATTCAAAGGAGATGACGCACAGAGAGGAGCAGCAGAAAAACTGGATGGCGTTGCTAACATGCGGAGCAGGTAGCACCCTAGCTTTCCAATACCACGCTACGGGTAGTAGCAAATTACATCATGTGTTCCCCACTCTCCTCCGAAACCGTCCTAGGAACTAGCATTAACCTCCTGGTGCAGAGAAGAAAACTCAGCTCCAAAAGATGAAGAAACTTTGCAAGTGGCCTCTTAATATGAGAAATGCAATTCAAACTTGGTCTTTCTGAATCTTGATCTCCAGCTTTTATTTTTATTTTACTTTTTGGGACCAGGGATCAAACTCAGGACCTTGCACTTGCCAGGCAGGTGCGGTGCCACTGAGCTACAGCCCCAGCCTGAAAAAGAAACACCTTGTGAATTAGGCCTCTAGCTTCTGGGTTTCAGGGACCAGTAAGGCTGGGGAAAAAAGGAAACAAAAAACTTGAGAGATATAAAATAAGGTTGGCAACTCTCAATTTTATTTTTCCAAGTAAGGAAACTTAGGAAAATATCTACCACTTCTAACCACTGTCATTCCATAAGGGACAAGGTATGTTAAAATCTGTAAGCGCGTGTAAGACAAAAGTGCAGATAAATGGAGAACAAATATCCACCACTACTAGTCATCCTAATTTTGTAAAATAAAAAACAGCTTGTTGGAATATGTTCAGAATAATGGACAATCATTTAATTAATTGAGCTTTATATGAAGTAGGTCTTCCGTCTGCCCTGTTACTCTTCTGTGTTAGCCCTGGCTGGATTACCATGAAGAGTATCAGTCCAAGTACAGTTCTGGAGAGCTGATATCACATCCATCCAGTGCCACCTCTGTGAGCATGAGCAGAAGAAATGCCAGCTGTGCTGACATCCTGGGTGCAGTCACAGAGACTCAGGGAGGGCTGGGCGATGTCAGGCCACCATCTACTCCCTGAGGGTGGCGTTTATACAGCCATTCACTCCTTCAGCCAGGATGTGTTAGATGTTGTCATGAGGGCTGGGCCCCATCAGGCTCTAGGCAGACGAGAGTGCCTGGCATGGTTAAGACTGTCCCCCAGATCGGGGATTCCCTAGGGGACTTGCAGGACTCAGCGGACAGCCATGCTCACAGCTACAGTCTGTCACAACAAAGAGGCACAAAGTAAAATCCTCACAGGAAACAGGTACATGGGCTGAGGTCTTCAGGAAGCCAGGTGCAAGCTTCCAACAGTCCTCTCCAAGTGAGTCACGGGGTGACCTAGTGGTCCCCTGCAATGAACTCTGGGAAACGTGGGAGGTGCTGCCCACCAGGCAGAGCATTGAGATGGGTCCCTAGGGTTCTACCCAGGGCGGGTTATACAGGCCCCCTCCACTGACCATGCACCAATCTTCCAGCCTCTGGGGAGGCAGAGAGGGGTTCAGCGTGGACCACACTGCTGTGCCACAGGGATCTCTTCCTGGCAATAGAGACGCCCTGCCCTGCAGTCCAAGTTTCCAGCTATCGACCAAAGGCCCAGCAGCCTTTCCCTAAGCAGCCTTTCCACGGGCAGCAGCTATGGTGACTGCTTCTCACACAACAGCAGTGTGCAAAGTGAGAGGCGGTGCCTGGCCATTATCACAGCTGCATCATGCATTCATTCCACGCCTCCTGAGGGAGCTCCCTGGGCTCCTCACTGGTGACAGATATCAGTGAAGTACACTCAAACCCCTGCCCTTGGGCAGCTGAGGATCTAATGGAAGGTGAGAGAAAGACAACAAACACCTACTCCGGTGAGATGTGCTAAGCACTAAGGAGAAAAAAGGAGTCAACAAAGGGAAGTGAGGAATGTGTGTTTAGGTGCTGGATAAGAGCAAATCAACTGAGTCTAGATGATCAGGGACTCCTTTCTCCACCCCCCTAAGAAAGTGATGATCATGTTGACCCCTAAAAGCTAAGATGACCAGGAAAGGATCACTAGCACCAAGTAGAGATAAGCGCCTGTGCAAAGGCCCTGTGGCAGCAAGCAAAGAAAATGGTGTGAGAGTAAGCTGCAGAAATTGGTAGGAGATTTAGAGGGCTTGGTGAAGATTTTGACTTTTTATCCTAAGGGATAAGAAAAGCAAGTGGAGGGATCAAGCAGGGAGCAGTGAATCTGGCAGTGGCAAGATCAGATTTCTATTTTAGAAAAACAACTCCAGCTTCTGCTAGAAGAAGAGATTTCAAGAAAGATAAGAGGGGAAGCAGAGATGCCAGCGAGCAGCCTTCATGGCGCTGCAGCTGTATATAGCATTGGCGCACAAGCTTCAGAATTCATCCCACCTTGCCAGTGAGGGTGCTGCGGGGGACAGCGCGAAGCCAGACCTACCTGAAGTTTTCTGATCCAAAACCCTTGCAGAGGGGGAAAAAGACCCAAGGGAAAATGTCTTCCTGGGTTTTTAAATGGCATAAGAACTCCAAAGGGAAAAGTCCGACTTGGGGTAGGAAGCAGCAGTGCCCTTTGAAAAGTTTTAATTTTATTTTAACTTTGGTAAATCTACTTACATTCACATTTTGAAATATGTATGCACAATAAAACACTGTAGTTATGGTCTGTTGGGTTAAAATCCCACTTTTTGGAATGGGTTCGAGGGAATACTTATATAAAAAAGTCCTCAGAATGGAAAGCAATTCCACAGATAAAATAGAATGGCAATGTCTCCTAAATATGCCCCCTGCAAGATAAATGCACAGAGAGGAAGGGTCTGGAAGCATCACTAATGTGAATTCGCAACAGCCAGCTTCTAATCCCTCACGGAACCAGCTGGACAGGGAGCTCCAGGCTGGTCCTCGGCATCGGCGTTCACATTCTTCCCTAGCTCTCTCTTATTTCTTTCTTAATTCACTTGCGATGGAGAGATTGGCCCCCAAGTTACAGCAGCGAAATTCCATTCTACCATGCCCCACTCACAATGCATGGGGTGACTGTGGTGTTTATTTTGCAAAGTTCCAGACAAAGAGAGCTTTAAAAAATTGCTGGAATAGATCCACCACCAAGAATTTCTGGGCTTATTCTATGTAATTATCCTTGTGTGGGGAGGCATACAAAAAAGGAAGAAAATATGGTACTTATCATCAAGGCTTTGGCAATCCTGTAAGGAGGGTGATTCTTAGCTCCAGGATCACCTGGAACTAGACAGAAATACAGATGCTCATCCCACCCTCTCTCTACCAGAGGGCCAAGAGCATCAGAATCGGCACATGATTCCTGCGAGTCTGTATTCTAAGCAAACAAATCAACCTCTGAATGGAGCTGGGATTTACACCCTCTGAATATATAAGAAAGAGAACCTTTTTTTCACTTTATTTCTTTAATTTTTTTTTTGGTGGTGCTAGCAGTGGAATCCAGGGCCTTGCACACGCTAGGCAACCACACCACCACTAAGATGCACGCCAACCTACAGCGTGACTTTTACAGCAAGGGAATGATATGACTGAGGTGCCAAGGAGTAAGTATCATGCTGGGTTTTGGTTTTTGTTTTTGCCTAAGTGCGTGGGATGGGTATCAGGCAGAGGAGACACCAACACACACACACACACACACACACACACACACACACACTGAAAACAAAACTAAGGAAAAAAGCATACCTCACAATGATGGGATGTGGCTTTATCCTCTAGGGGAATGCAGGCCAGAGTGTGGGGCCCTGATGGGACTCTGTCACCCTGGCCTGGAGAGGAACTGCCACAGGGGCTGCAGGGGGCAACAGGTGACAGTCTTAATGACATGTGAAGTCACTCAGGACTGGAGGCCAAGGCTGGACGCCTCTTCCCAGAGACAGGCTCTCATTCTGAGGACTGAGGCAGAGCTCAGGGCCAGGCAGGCCCGCACCAGACAACATTTCTGCACAGGGGCCCGGCCTATGCTCAGTTTTCAGAAGAATGAACAAGTGAACGGGCTTTGTCTCCATGCTCTCCAGGTGCACGCTGCCTTTCACGAACAGGCCAGAATTCAGGGCTGTGTTCCCACGATACCTGCTCCTTTAGGCAAATGGATTCAGGCCAGAAATTGTATGGGGCATAATACCTCCTCGTTCACCATTGTACCTTTCTGCAATAAATAATTTCCTTTCGGGGTGCTGGAGAATTCCAAATGATAGACATATTATGTTCATGAAAGACAACTTTAAGAAAAACCTTTCTGCAATAAAAGTGAGTCTCCCCCCACCCCCTGCATCCCAGCGTGCCACAGAAATGAGTGATTTTCTGAATTTCTGCCAAGTTAGATGGGTTCGGCATGCTATTAGATTAGTCTGTTTATACAGAAACAGTCAAAAATAGGAAACACACAGAAGCTATTAAAGATATTGTCCTGTGAGGGAAAGATTTGAATGGTTTTCTTACTGCAAGTGGGAAATAAGATATGAGTCAGTATTAATGTGATAAAGAAGTTAATGTGTTCGAAAGCAAACCATTGGATTCTTCATCTTGTTTCAGAGGCGACAATAAAAGGAACATCCAGGCAATTATTTAGGGTTGGGTGAGCAGAGAAGGCAGAGAACACTACACAGCCCCAGTGGGCTTTCCACTGAGCAAGGCGAGCCTTTGGGTAGGTAAGGCTGGAACACTTGCCTGGCGGCCTTTCAGAGACGAAGATGGTTCCAGGCCAAAAAGAAAAGGATTTAAAAATAAATAAATAAAACAAGGTTTCAAAAAACTCCAAAATGAGATTTCAGTTTCATTTTTGCCCTTGGGTTGCTCCACAAACTAATGGAAATCATGCGACCTCTCAGGTCAATGAGATTCAATGCAGCAAACTTGTACTGACTGCTATGTATGAGATGCTGTGGACTCTTACTTTCCTCATGGATAAAGCGGGTGGTGCTCAGCTTGTTTCTCCTGCAGAAGTCTCCAGGTGACCCATGGATGAAAGGCCTGCCCCCATGAAGTGCTCCTGACAGCATGTTAGGGTAGGCAACATGTGACTCTGTAGATAGTCGTGTGTCTAAGTGATGCTCATAGGAAGCCCAGCATAGTGTATTATTTTCCTCTTACGTCACAGTTGAGAATCATGAAGAAATTAAAGCTTTGGGACAAAATACACACAGTAGTCCTCCCTTCATCTGAGATTCTGTTCCTAGAATTACCTGCTGCCCATGTATTATGTAATAAAATATAGGAGTGCTTAAAATGTACAGTTCGACTTCAGCAGCTCACAACCAGGCAACAAACACTTTGCTTCAACGAGTACAAGAATGAGAGCTTGGATATCAGGAGCATTCGGGAACATTAAGACATGCCAGAAAAAGTTCAAGGACAAACTTGCATTCCCTTGTACCCCCCAAAATCAGAACAACACAGGGTGAGAGAAATGAATGAATGATTCCATGTTAGATGTCGGCCAGTAAAAACCAGTACTGAGGCTCTCAGAAACCACAGGAACATGTGTGGGTAGAAGAGGAGACACAGCGGAAGAAGAAAAGCCCGGAGGGAAAGAGAAATCAGTCAACAGGTGGAACAGATGAAGTGGAGGAGAAGAGAGCTAGGAGATGAGGGAGAAGGAGATGGAATTGAAGCAGGAGAGAGGGATGGAGAGGCAGGATAGGAAGAGTCGGGAACAAATGTGCCCATGAGTGTAGGGCAAGTTCACTGAACTAGAATGGCCTGGCAGGGACATGAGGTTCCACTGAGCTTGGCAGCCAGGCTCTGTCCATTAACTTTAATGTTTTGCCAATCCTCGGCATTTTCACAAGTGTGAGCTAAAGACCTCTGGTGTCTGCACGTTCCTTTGCCTATTAAAACCTAGTGTCTTCAGAGATAAATTGTGGATGGAGGAGGGAAGAGAAGAGAGGCGGTAAAAGGCGGCCACTGCAGTGTCTTCAGCAAGAGGAGCCTTTAAATGATCTGGGAATGGGATTATTTCCTTTTGAACTTGTGAAATAAAATAAATAAATCAAAAAGTAAATAAAATATGGTGAGATGCTTTCATCTCCCAAAATCTCAATAAATAAATTGCTCAGAAACAAAATCCCAACCAAATAATGGCAGTGCATGGTGATCCTAACGTGATAAATGAAAGAAATAAACTGAGGAGGAAATCCATATTCAAAAATACGTCTTTTGATGGTGATGCTTATAAATTTGACACACTAGAAAAGAGAGCTCACTAAAGATTATTTCTATGCAAATACGCATTTCGCCAACACCGGTGTGCCAAAAAATAATCCAAACATATTTCTTGAAAATCAATTCTTGTGCATAGGAGTACATAGAGAAGCAGGGAGTACACTGATCAATATTAAAATATGGTGCTCAATGCAAATTTGTCAGTAGAAAGGAGTCTGGGGTAAGGTGATGAGAACATGTCTTTCACCGCCCAGTGTCTGCTGTCTAGTTTGGTCAGGATATTTGTCAAAGACATCTTTGCCAATATGTTACCTTCTCCCTTTCAAGGACAAAACATCCCAAGCTCCCTGGTTCCTTCCAGTTGATGTACAAAGTTCTGTGCAAGGCCTGGAGGAAATGTGTAAACCACAGCACCCTGATGGGCTTGCTTCCACATTCAGACAACAGCAGGCTCCGGGCCAGTCCCCTTCAGTACCTGGACAGACATCCCTCCTAGTTGGATAGCCCTACAATTAAAACATCCTATAGGTCTATGGTCCAGCCAGTTTCTACAATTACTCATCTCAGAAAAGAAAAAGACTCAGTACTGTGTGTTTGTGATTAAATAGAGATGCTCGCCTTCATTTGACAGGAGGAAGCTGAGGTTAGCAGTTCACCTGCCTTTTCTGTGTGACATGGTCACAGGGAAGACAACAGGGCCAAAAGGAACCCAGATGAAGATAAGGCCTATGAGTGTTGTGGGTTCTTTACTGTAACCATCACTTCTCTCTGCTTCCATACTTACAAACAGAACCAAAACTGCAATCGGAAGTTCGGTAGCTGCTGGCAGTGGATATGAGAGGGCTGCTGGGGTGCTGGCATTGTCCCGTGTCTTCTATGGGTGCCAGCTACTCCAGTGTGCTTTGGTATGTGCAAAGCCATTGTACATTGAGGGTCAAGGGGACGTTGCCCTTGTTCCTGCCACAACACCAGGTTGTGGCTTCCTCTAGCACATGCCTCTTACTCAAAGAAGATCCACGCTGGCCACAGTCAAGTTGTGAGGGTAAAGGTTTAGATCACTGCCCAGTGCGTGTTGAAGAGCAGTCATTCCATGCCTCCTCCTCTCCAGCCCATCTTTGACAAAGTGGAGGCGGAGGGGCCCTCTCATGAGTCACACTGCACATTGCAAGGGCTGACATCATTCTGGCTCTGTTCCCTGGAGAGCACAACAGTCTGGTGGGAGAAGAGGTCTCAGGGATCCTTGAGCTGTTCCTTAAACTTCATCTGTTCACGTCTTAACCCCCAGGACTGTGGAATGTGCTTGTATTTGGAGACAGGATCTTTAAGGAAGGAATTTCAATGAATTGATCAGGGTGGCCGGTGTTCCCACTCAACTGGTGTCCTGAGAAGGAAAGGAGTGAAGGACACAGTCACCCAGAGGGTCAGCGATGGGAGGGCTCAGTGTGAAGACAGCTATCTTCAAGCCAGGAAGACAGGCCTCAGAAGAAGTCATCCCCACAGACACCTTGATTTTGGCTGCTGGAGTCCAGAACTGTGAGAAAACACATTTCTGTCATTTCCGCCATGGCAGCCCAAGCTGAAGAAGAGGAGGTCTCCGGTGCTTTCTCATTTAAGATGGAAAGTGCCTCAGTGAGGAATAAGGTACAGGTCACACCTCCAAGACTTCCTTCTCTCGTGGGTGAAATGTGGACAGTCTCAATTTCACACGCTTCCGTGAAAACTTAACTTCAAAATGCCTGAATGGTGCTGAGCACGTCTGAGTCTCAGTAAGGGGTCAATAAATATTGCTAATGCTATCGTTATGAAAAAGCAGAATTAGAAATAAGATGAGCACTGTGCACAGAGAAAGGTGCCACGCAAAGGTAGATTGATGTTTTGATTGCCAGGAAGGTGAAAATGGAGACAGGCAGCTCCCTTCCACCACTGAAACAAAGTTTCAATGTTTCAACATTCCTGGGATACTGGTGGCAGGCACTGTGCTGGGCTGGCGGGGGGATGAGAAGTTCATGGTAGCCCAAGCAGGATGGCACCCACATTGTTGTCCTGGGACTGGACAGGATTGGCGGGACCATGCGGGTTCGTGTCCCATGGGAGCACAACACATGGCAGAGGATTCACATCCACCTTGGGGCAGAGAGCATCTCAGAGCCTCTCACCAGCCCCTTCAGGACACACACTGAAAGGATACAGTGAAGCTACAGGTGCCACTGGATGTGGCTGCTCACTTATACCAACTGTGTCCACTCGGAGTCCTTGCACGGAGCATGGTGAGTATATTAGCTTCTGTCTCACGGAGACACAAAACCAACACCCACAACATAAAGGAGGAGAGCTGTAGAGGTTTAATTTGCTCATGGTTTCAGCCCATGATGGATAGTCTGGCTCCAAGGCAGAGACATCATGGCAGAAGGGCCTGGGGGAGCAAAGCTGCTGAGTTCACGGTGGCCCAGAAGCAAGAGGGGAACATTGCCAGACCAGAAGGGGCCAGAGACCAGACACAGAGCACCATCCAGTCACTCCCAGAGGGATCTCCACCAATCCCCTGGTGGATCCCCAAGTCAGTCAAGTTAGAACTCCACCTTATCTGCCACAGTGAACCAGCAATCAATTCCATGAAGTAACTGGGCAAATCAGCAAAGCCACAGGACTGATCTGATCAGCTGACTTGAAGAACTGGCCACACACACACACACACACACACACACACACACACAAACACAGGAAAGAACTGGCCACGATGACCTGGCTATGTATATATTACAAAGAGTTTGGCAAGGCTCCCCATATTACCACAGCAGTTTTCATCTCTTCTCAGCTCATGTCCACTATTTTACATGTGACCCTTGTTAAAACAAAATGAAATTTATGAAACATTTTTATGATCTGGACATTTATGTCTCCCTAAAATTCATGAAATCCTCACCCCTATCCAGGAGGTGGGGGTTGTTGATATTAAGATGAGGGCCTTTGGGAGACAATTAGTTCATGAGGGTCGAGACTGGGTAAATGTGATTAGTGCCTGTGATCACACAAGAGAATCCTCAGTCTCTGAAGATGCTTTCTATTCCTGAACTGCCAAAGTGTTGACCTTATCTTCCAACAAGATTGGGGCGGGAACTGCGGGTAACACTCAGCCCAGAGCAAAGGATTATTAAATATGTTCTGGCTGATTAAGCATCACAAAGGGCTATAGAAAAGAACAATGTGCGAATATGTGTAAGAGACTCCTATGTCAATATTTCTGGAACGTACATAAATACTTCAGGGCAGAGCTTACTGTAGGTACCCTACCCCCTGCCTGACTGAGCCTCGGTATCAGGAACAGTGAATCCCTGGGACTGGACTGAGATTGAGGGGAATAGAGGGGCCGATTTGCCAAACTGCCATGCACCTTCATCCCTACATGAAGCTAAGCGATGCGAGGGTCAGCTTCAGGAATGACACAGAAGCCAGCCCATTTGGACTCAATGTGAACAAGATGCTCTGTGTGGGTCGAGAGGGCCTGCTACCTCCTCCCCTGCCAGAGTACAGGGAGAGGGGCTGCCTCAGGGCCCCACCTCAAGAGACGCAATTAGGGCTCAAAGCAAAAGTATGCTGATGAAATGAGTGTGGCTTCACTAATAACAACATGGTACCCACATTACCACCTTCTACTCCATCCTCTGCTTTATGGATCTGTCTGCTTACAACATCAAAGCTGGAGAGGACCCTGTGAAATCCAAAAGGCTTTCAACACAAAAAGCCCAGTTCAATAGCCATTTGGTAGCAAAAGCCTCCTAGAGCTAATGTTAAGTTATTCATCCTATTGAGTGTGGATATTCTTTTATTTTCCTTGGTGATTCTCCTGCCTCAGCCTGTGAAGTAGCTGGGAATACAAGAGTGGTCTACTAATTCTGGCTGAATATTCATTTTAACATGTAGATCTTCATTTGTTTAATCACAAGGTCCTCCTACAGAGGTGTTACATTATATAAGGTTCAGCAATCTTTTTTGAAAGAGCCAGATAGAGCTTAAGTCATAGGAGCATATGGTTGCTGCCTTCACTACTCAGCTCTGTCACGGTGGCTGGAAGCGGCCATGACAGTATGTAAGGATGGTGTCAGCTGTCCACTGATACACCTTTACTTATGTACAGTCCTCAGGCCAGACTTGGCCCCAGCGCCCAGAAATTTGCTGACCTTCACAATGCACAGAATATGCAGCACATCCTCTTCCTGAAATCTGAAAAATCCCAAGTTCAGAAACACATTTGGCCTCAACAGTTTGAGAGTAGGAGCTTGGACCCCTGAGTTCCCATCCTGGAAAGTGTTCCCTGCCAAACAGGTATCGCCAGGACCGGGGCTTCCTCCCCTTAAGTGCCTGGCCAGCCTTGCTAAGCACTGCTGAGTCAGCAGTGTCAAGGTATTATTGTTTTTAGAAAAAGACACTGACATAATTTCACCACCCTTTCCATATCTTCAAAGAGTCTTGTAACTACTCTTTCCTTGCCTATTGACACCTCTTTGCTGGGATATGATGCTTCCAAAGAACTCCCTGTCACCCTGCTAGAGCAAAGCCTGGCCCCAGGAAAGTAGCCAAAGAAAGCTTCCCAATTTCCAGCTACATCTATCAAGACTGAAGAAGCATAAAGGATATGCCAGGATCAGATCGCTTACGTCTTCAGTATGTTGAACCTTTGTGGCCCTGTCTGTGCTAGGGTGTCTTACTGTTTCCAGTTATGCACTTCCCTCCCCATGAGAAACTGTTCAGTTCCGTTTTGTCTGTATGATCTGCTTTGGTCAATGGCATGGTAGCCACTGTAGGCTGACTGTGGTTCTTTCTGTTTCCCATGACAACAGCGTGGTCCTGATGACTGCCCCTTCGGC